>NC_079150.1:4729330-5104330 GCF_945859685.1 Eupeodes corollae
CAATGAAAAACACACATGATTCCAAATGCACAACTAGGTACTCAACGAACACAGCCATCGAGATACAAATGCAATATCAATCGTACCAACATTTGAGAACGAAATCACATAAGATGTATTCGAGACTCGTATGAATGCCAAAATCCCATTCATAGTAAGATTCTACTCTAACTTTTATCGGTGTTATCAATGGATATTGTTTTTGTAATTCGTGTAAAATCCTACTATACTAAGGATAGATTTTCCAACAAAACACGGGTATTATCGCTCAACCACAATTCTGGTCCACTCATTTTAATCAAATAAATATTCAAATTTAATAATATTCGATTCTTCTATTCGATTAATGATCGACAACGAAAATCGGGGCCATAAACAGTTATTTCGGCGAAGAACAGAAATGCTCTCTGTACAACTCTTAACTTGAAATTAAAATATCTTAGCTTTTCCATTTAACCAATATCATCCTTCATTTAACACTGAATTCGTTTGTATACACTCTTAGCCAGAAATGAGCCAAATGATATTTCGCATCCTTGATTTGCAAATATTTGTCCTTTAAACTTAAGATCACGCCCGAAGTTGAGCACTACTAAGGACCGGTTATAGCTATCAGTACAATCTTTATTTTCGTAAGAACATAAATGCAATAAGATGACATGCTTATTTTTCGTAAATACATTTTAAAAATTTTAATATTGAAAATTGAATTTTACCGAACAGATGAACGCGAACTTCTAGTAAAAATTAACTGAAATAAAATGCAATACTGGGTCGCATGAACCTGCTCTCGTGTCCAAAGAGTCTGGTTCAAAATATTTTCTGTCTTTTAAAATTTCAAAATGAACTGCAAACAAAGTTGTTTTTTTTTTCTTTTCCAAAAATTTAAATGCTATTTGATTTCTCAAAAAAGCTTACATTTTGAAAAAATAATTCAATTTTAGTTTAAAAATATTAATTTCCAAATTTGAGGTCAATTGACCGAATAGTTTCGGCTATAGTGGCTAGGACAGACAGACAAACGGAATCGGGGGACCAACTTTTTTCGACTTCTCTACTATCGTAATGCTTAAAATAAATAAATTGGGTGGCGCAACACTCCGTTGAAAACTAGGGCCTAGTGACTTACAACTCTCAACCAATCCTGATGTTGTCAGGAATGGAGGGGACCTACAGTTTATATCCGAATCCGAACCACTATTTTACGAACAAAAACATAATTGTATGCATTTTTGACATTTGTTCAAATTTTGAGAAAAATCGGATTGGTAGTTTTTTGTACAAAAAAAATAAAAGTCTACAAAATTACTATGAGTTCGAATGATAACGTTTTTGACATTTGTTTAAATTTTGAAAAAAAACGAATTGATACTTTTTTTTAAAAAAAAAAAAAAAGTCTACAAAAATTACTGAAAGTTCGCAAAAATTGATTTCAGACCAAATATCTTTTTAACAAATAAAGATATTAGCTTCAAACGAATTTCATCTTGTAAAAATATTGTTTTCAAAATTCAGACAAAATGTAGGTAAGATCGAATTGACAATTTTTTCACAAAAAATAAAAACCTAAAAAAACATAACCAATACTTGGTACAAATTTATTTTCGACTCGAACATCTTTTCAAAAATTTAAAACATTGGCCTTAAATTAATTTCAACTTATATGAAATAAAGTTCTCAACATTCAGTAAAATTTGTGCAAGATCGTAAAATTGGTGTAAATTGGTTTTGGCTTAAAATCAAAAATCAAATGATGAAATCATCATAGAAAAATAAAAAATATGTATTCAACTCAAGTATTAGGAAAGCAAAAAATTTGAAATTATTTATCTCACACACAAAATATTGTTATAAATATTTTGTTAAACTTTTAAGAAAGACAAATCTACAGATGGGATGGGAGTTATCAGGACGTACGGTCGTACGAACGTATGAAAGTACGAGAGTCAGAACGCACGTAAACGCACACACAGACATCTTTTCACATCAGAATGATTACAAAAACTTAATAAAATTAATAATTTAATAATAATTTTAAGTGCACAAAGTGTTTTAAAAACCAAAATTATTATCAATAATTTTTAAATAGCAAAACAAAGTTTCAAAAATGCAAAATAACTTTGCGTTTTTAAATTTTCGAAACTGGGTTGAAAAAAAAAACATAAATTTGAAAAGCTTAAAAAATAAAATTTTAAAAGAGTAGATTTTTCAAAATTAAATTTCGTAATAAGAGTGTTTATCCAGTAAGAATTTTAATCACAATACCATAAAGCGTATCTTAAATAAAACCAAGTGAAAAATATGTACTTTCAAGTTGGTCTTATTAGGCATAAACAAGGGGTCGCAGTTTTATTTCTCCAAATAATTTTGCCTTATCTCACTATGCTAAAGTTGATAAGACAAACTATCAAAATTTGCATTTCAAACAATTTATCTAAATTGTGAATGTCAGTATATGTACCTATGTGTGGTCAAGAAATGACAAAGTTCCAAAGCATACAAGGTTTTCGGTTTTTTTTTTGTATTATTATTTTCTTTGATGTAGGTGTAATTGCAAAGTAAAAAAGTTTTGAAGTCAATTAATGCGACTTAACTGAAAAATGTGTGTGTCACAAAATTTATAAATACTTTTGTTAAAAATAACCATTGAAATAATTAAAGAAGAGAGAGTGCAACAAGTTCTGTTTCTTCCCAAATGTCTGCCAATATGAGCTTCTTATCGAAATTTTTCTTTTTACAAGCAGCTTTATTATGTGATTAAAAACAGACACCAAGATGCCCGCAATAAAAAAAAAAACAATAACAATAACATGACCAATATTTTTGTTTAATGTTTACTTTGTACAATATTATCTCATTAGGAACAGGTGTTATTCATCTTTTATCATCAAAGTACAATGTTTCAAATCGAAAACAGCTGTTTGAAAAGTATACATGTTTTAATTACCAGCGACTATTTGCTTAGTTCTTATTCGTCTTAATCCTAATTGGGACTTGTATCTCAATTTCAAAATTTGTTTTTGTTTTTAAATCATATTTCAAACTTCTAAATTCAGGTTCTGAAAAGTTCTCAACTGATTAATGAGGCATTGAGAGCAGTAGTGGCGTAACACTCATTTTTTCAATTTTGAGTTTATTACACCAACATGACCAAAATTATGCAGAAGTGGCGTAGCTCATGTTTGTTCATAAACCTACACAAAATTGTTGAAACATTGTTTCTGCACGCAATTTTTCGTAGGATAATGTATTTTTTCAAACACATACAAAATTTCTGCAACAAAATTGTACAATAAGCGAAATCAAACATGAACTGCATTTTAAAAAAGCGGAGTCGGCTAGAAATGGCATTAGAGATAATCCGGCAAAAGCAAAGGAATCTAATGACATTTCCGTAATTGCCAACTCCAGTCATTTCAAGGGGCTTTGGCAAAATTGTCTAGGTATCCATGACATATTAAAGAGCAAAACTTACATGTATTTTAAGGATGAGTCGGCTGGATCAAGAGGTCCCCAAAAAATTGGCAGCTGCTTATTGTATTATATTAAACATTTTATACTCACAAATTTAATTTTGTACACAGACCAGTGTGGTGGGCAAAATAGGAATATTAAGTTGTCTGTTTTGTGCCAATATATTGTTTCGCATAGTGAGTATCTTGTAAATAAAATTGATCACACATTTCTATTGAGTAACCACTCTTACTTACCTTGTGATCAAGACTTTGGTCTTATCAAAAAACAAAGGCCCTATGGACTGGTATAAGAAAGAATGATCCATTTAAAATTGTTGTTATGATGGATCTGTGATGTTTTCGACGAAAAAAAATTAAACAAATAAAACAAGTCCAAATGGCTTAAGATTCAATGGCTTCAATTTTTGAAAGGGAACCCCTTCAATATTTCTAACAAGTACAGCAAAAACGAAGACGTGCTTTTTCAAACTGTGATATTAATAATAGAACATCTACATAATCACAGATCGCGAATTATTGTTTCCAAAAGGGAATGCTGTAAGTAAAGCTAAAAAGAAAGATTTACTCGACTTGCTAAATTTTATTCCCCCAAGTTACCAGAACTTTTTTAAGAACTTGACAACTGTTTCTACAGACATAGACGTTAGTTTAGTTGAATACGTACATGATAATGATGAGTGATAGTTTCATAGCAGTCTTAACTTATAACTTGTTACTATTTTGTACTTAGAAAGTCATAATAAAAAAAATTTAATAACTTGTATTATTAAGTCTTGGTGTAACCAACTTACTTTCTTAAAATTATTTCTGTATGCAGAAAGCAGAAGTGGTGTAAGCCACATAAAATCCAGTAAATCACACATTTACAGACAAGATTAAAATCTAAAATAAGAGATATTCCTCCAGATTTGCCATAGCTGAAATTTATTAGCCATTTTTTATAATAGGAAACCAATGATAAACAAAAGTTTTTCTTTAATTTCTTTAATTTTCTCAATTATTACAATTTGGGGTTACGCCACTTCTGCTCTCAATGCCTCAAATGATCTTTGGCAGAACTTGTTAATAAAAAGCAAAAGCACAGGCTCAGCTATTTTATCCATGATTATATCGTTTAACAATTGACTATCTATAGTATTCTTTCTATATAATATTGACTGCAAATGTAAAGTTGTGAGATCCAGTTGTTTATATTAGTTAAATTTGAAATCGTATTAATATAATTCTTGTTAATTATGAATTTAAATTTTTGTCTAAATATAACACAACAAATTCGATGTATTGAAAAAAATGTTTGGTCATAAATTTCATAGCATTTAATATTCGAAAATTACGTTGGTCGCCAAAATTACATATTTTTCTGTTACAGTTCTGTTTGCCGCTTTAAATATTCTAAAAAACAACCAAAAACGGGGGTTCTTAAGCCTAAGTTAAAACTAAAATTAACAATATATTGTATGATGGTTTTGAGAAGTTCACTTTAAGTATCTTTCTTACTTTCTTAATCTTTGGAAATTCTCATTAGTTATTAGTCTGAAGAAGAAAAAACTTGAATTTGATACTTTAATAGTTTTGGAAATACGTTGACTAAATTTTTAGGACTTAATTCGGATCCAAATTCTAATTTTAAATATTTGCTCAAGAATTCAAAATTTCCGATTTCAACATTATTTAAAACGTTTTTTAATGTATGTATTCCGATAATTTGATATAATATAATTGTTTAGACAGCAGATTCGTTACAATTACTTTCAAACCTTTTTGGCTTTTCCTGTTGAAAACCATTTAGCATTTAGAGTATCTTTTAGCTTTTTGTCTGACAGGTGAAATCTTAAAACTATTATATGAAATAATATAAATATTTCAACTGAATATTGAAGAAAAGGATTATAGATTTGGAAAACCATCAAGGATTTTATTGAAAAAAGCTACTTCATAAGTTTAGATAGGCTACAAAGCCTTCGATTTTAACATTTCCAAATCCCATCTGAAAGATACCCTTTACTTTTTCCCTTTTGAGTCCGAATTCCTCGTCCCTTTTAATTTTAATTCTAATAAAATCAAAATTATTAGTTCTTGTACATGTGGCCCTAAGGCCCACGTGATTTAATGTTGAAAACTGATAACAATAACTTACAAAAAAATGTTAATTTAGTGTTGAGTTAGGTTAAGTTATGTTAAGTTATAGCTTGTATTAAGCTTAATAAATAAATAAAAAGCCTTGTACACATGTTTTTTTCGAATTTCAAAAAGTAATATCTCAAAAAATTGACGTAAAACATTAATTTTGAAGTCGCATTTGAATCAAGGCCGTTAAAGCCTATTAGTTCAATTTTAATGCCAGTAAGAAAACCTTTTCTACCAGTTTTATTGGGGCCTTTGTCTTCCTGAATATAATCTTGTAATCCCAATTGTACGCAACTTATAATGTTGGCTTCAAAATGAAGTTGCTAGTTTATCGGCCTATTTTTTTAAGATGATTCGGATAGAAGAATGATTCACGTTCAGAATATTTGAAAAGTTACACATTTTTAAATTGATATGTTTAAAAAAATTGAATTATATACAACCATATTTTTCTTCTCATTTCAGATAACTGCATTTGTAGATTGAATAAACAAGGACTTCGCGTTTAGAACAAAAACACGCAGTAAATTCACTAGCGCTGACATAGTTTTACCATATTAAAGTTTTATTTATTTTGTGTTTTTTCCTTTCTTAAATATAAAAGTTACTAATTATTTAATTTATTAGTTAATAAAAGCTTGATAAATTACCAAGACAATATAGTTTGATAAATAAAAAACAACATACATTATAAGAATAACTAAATACCAAAGGAAATACTTGGATATATATTAGTGTCAAAATTTGTCCTACTTACTGCCGAAATAGATTTCTTTAAGTGTGCTATCGCGATGGCTGCACCAGCAGCCTGTACGCGTTTCTCTGACAACTATGATATCAAGGAGGAGCTCGGAAAGTAAGTACAAATTTTAATTACTTTAAATATCAATTATCCTTAGTCTATTTTATTGTGAACAAGAGTCTAAAAAAATAAAGTTTATAAATATTGTGTATTTTAAAGAAGCTGGGCTGTAACCTACACTGATAACTTCCATTTTTTACCAATTCTAGCAGTTTTTTTATTTTTCGTAAATAAAATGTATTGAATTTTTTCGAGCTTATACTTATGCGGTAGCCCCTTACAATGTATAATATAAATTTGAATTGGAGTCGCTAGCGCCGGTGTCAACCAAATTTAACACTTCTATAATTTTCTATAGTAAAAAATCTACCCACTCAAATTTTGTGATAGTTCTTTTAAAATATTTTGATCTTTTTATCTGTAAAACAAAATGTATTTGAAGTCAACATCTCTTTCGGTTCTCGAGATATGGCTGCCGATAAGAGATATCCCAAACGTACGGATGTGCGAACTCACGAAGACATTAGGGTTGTATTTAGTGGGCTGTAAACTATAGGTAATAAATAGATAAACGAAACACTGATTTATTTAAAGTCGAGAAAACTATAAAACCCCTATTATAGGAACATTTTACTACACTATTTCTTAGGTGGTTCTGCTGAAGGAACCGCCGAACTGTACTACTGCACTTTCCCTCAGAAGGAGTTCAAAACGATCACCGATTAAAGCAAATTATAAACATAAGATAATTTGCATAATAACCAATAAAATGAATATATCTATACACATAAAGTTGATTTACAATAATAATAAATTATTTGATAGTCATTCATCTGTTTTGACATCTTAAGCGACTTTCTCGGCTTCCATTTGGATGATACATATCTTCTGTAAGAGGCGTTTCAGCTTGCCTGTTTCTATCCAGCGCCCAATGTACCGGTGGGAGGTTTTCATTCGCCACTGTTTCTAACTGTCCAATCTGAAGTTTCTCTTTCTGTAATCTGTGCTCCATCTGGCCCAGAAATGCTTTAGCATTAACTGCCTATCTTTAAACAATCTGACTCCTGTTGAGCTTGGTTTCTCAGGACATCGAACGGCGAACCGGCAAGATCTGAATCCGCCTGGAGTTGAGCATGGCCTCTATCTGCACTAACAGCGTTAAAAGTTGATCATATGGGAGCATTTTCAGTCCTACCACTCTCTTCAAGTGATATTTCATCGATTTTACCGCAGCTTCATAGTTTTGAGTGTGATATCGTCTCATCACTTCTCCATTTTTCTATGGCTCTCTTCAGTCCTGTACTGGTACCTACGAACGTAGTACCGTTGTCACTACACACGCTTTCACATCTAGCTCTACGTGCTATGCAACGTACCAAGCAATTAATGCAAATGATGTTAAATCTATAACTAAGTCGAAATGTACGGCTCGAGTTTTGAGGCATACGAAAATAACGAACTGCATAGGAAATATGCCATCGCTCTTGTTGTCTCTTCTTGGGATTGAAACTGTACTTTACCTGTACGTGTTCTTTCTCTGATTCATAAAGTTGGATTCTCGGACCATCTATCTATAATTCTAACTAATTGGAATACTCCAAAAGTGGAAGTTTGTCCTTTGAATGTTTAAGACCTATACTTAGCGTAGACTTAACTGATACAACTGTTATTACATTTACCTCTTCCTGTACTTCTAACGTTTCTTCTATACAAAGACCATTCTGTGTGCGGTAGATGAAGCCATTCCAGCCCTTCTAACCATAACCTCTTGTTTACTAAAGCAAACGCCTGTACACCTCTACTTACTACATCTGCGGGATTGTCCTTTGTGTTGACATAGTGCCAGCATCTCTCATCAATATTTGTCTGAATGGATGACACACGATTTTCAACATATGCCTTGAGATCACGTGGCAGCCTATTTTCTAACCTGTAAACTTGACAACAATTCTGCTGCCGCTAGTTCCAGCCTTGGAATGGTGATTGCCTTTAACGGAGCTATTCTTGTCTTTGACATGAGTAATCTGCATACTCCTGTACCTGTGCGTCTGAAAATCGGTGTATCTGTATCGTTTTTCCCCTCGAAGTATCTTACCTATCTGTCCGCAAATTCTGCAGAGAGGTTACCCCGTTCCCGAATACTTTCCATTTCTTTTATATTTCTTCGTACACCCTTATCTTTCTTTTGGTTGGTAGTGCCGTCTATAATTGGTGCTTTCACCACTTAAGTAAATTGATCTGATACTATCAGCTATTTTAGACCTAAAATGGATGGTATCCCTTTCCCCGTGAATACAAATTCGGCAGCACTTGCGCCAGCATTCATCTCACGCATGAAATTTTCAGAGTTTGACTTCCATAATTCAAAACCGGTTACTTTCAATATTTTGCGTATCTTTCGCTACTTGAATAGCCTTAACTCGTTAATTTCGAGCATTGCACCTGTACCTCTTTCAATAATTTACTCCCTATACTTTACTTTATACTCTATACTCTGTCGAGCACAACCGCATCGTGAAGATATTTTACTCTATATAGTGCTAATTGTATTGTTTTATATCCTTGTTGCGAACGCACGCTTGAATCTAGAACTGGTGTCACATAACTCGCAACTCATGTTCAAGAGCAGTACATTCAAGAGAATATAATAGCTCAATCTGCAAATGGTATTAGCAAGTGTTTGCATGCTCATTCATAACTCGATGAGCTCAAGCTAGACACTGCAAATAGCCACTGCTATTAGCTCGGTCACAATCTGGAAAAAATTATCTACCTGTATACGTACAAAATCAGAATGCGCTACACCAGTATACATAACTCGATGCTTTTGGCTCAGCAATGATCTACCTCAAAAACCCGATGCCTTTTGACACGGCAGTAGTCTACCTATACATGAAATCTATTTAATTGACATTTTGATATTCCCTTAAAAACTTGCATTATTATAGGCTTTGTTCCTAGGTGATGATAATATAAGTGTGTGTATGTGTGCGTATTTTGTATTTGTTCGGATGAATTCAGTATCTGAACTTTTATGAACTGTATTATGTATCTAACAAACTGAATAAATCTGTTCATTGATAAATATCTTCGTCTGTTTTATTTATCTGTAACATGTATTTAACAAACTGAGTAATATATTAATAAATATTTTCGTCTGTACCTACCTACTGTTTATCTGTACCGGTTGCGATTTATTTTTATTATTGTGGCCTCTCGATCATAATAATAACACTTCGTTCCAACAATAAATTTAATCCGTACAAGCATGCTTATATCTATTCGGTTTTGTTCAGTCTAGGCAACGATCTGATTCTGACTGCGCTTGGTATTGCTTTTAGTCTCGTGGTTTATTTGTTTATATTCATTTTAGCAAACATAAGGGCAACCTTCTTGGATTTTCTTCCCCCATGCCACACCATACTTAACTCATGTTAATAAATTTCTACGCTTATCATATCAAGTCTTATAAAATGTTTGAGGTTTTCTGGGAAAAAGAAAGTGAATGCGTTTAGAAAGAGTGCACGTGGTTGAATTTTCATAATTTTGAATTTTTCAGTGAATGCATTCTAAGTGAGTGAACGTGGTTGAGTATTTAAAATTTTGAATGGATAAGCTTACAACTAACTTTGGTCGCAGTATTTTGTATTTATGCCAAAACGCAGTAGATCTACTGGTAAAAGATTGAAGTGGCAGCCCTGATCTCTATCCTTTTTCGCACGCGTGTATACTTGACGTATAAACTTTATTCTATTTATTGTTAACACATTAAATTTCACTATAAGGACTCACCGCTTTCCTGTACAATGCGATATTTAAATATTGTTTGTCCTTCGTTTTTGTACTGTTTTCCTTTTGTATTTTGATGTTTTTTTTTTGTATTCCTATACTGACTATAGCCTGAATGGCTACTTATTAGTTTTGTTTGTTTTTTAAAATTTTAAAAATTCATATGTACTTTTCCTGCTTGAGCGACTTGTCGCTTTCACTATAAGAAGCCAACTTTACTTATCTGAGGATTTTTTCTCTCGGCAGGCAGTCTTCTCCTCTGCTATTAGTAGTGCGAGAATGTATGCGTATATGCATATACTGATGCATATTTTAACACATATATTGCGGGGCACATACTTATTCACTGTGGCGTCTGTACAAATAACGGGTTTTCTGTTTTCTGGAGAGATAAACCAAACTAAATGGTTAACATTCTTTCACATAGGACGCAGCTGTGTGTCGGCGACAAGGAACCTGCACGACGCCACGTAGGCCAATTTGAATTGGAAGCGAGAAGCGCACTTTTGTTTTCCTTTCTGGTTCATTTATCCGGCTCAAAGGACCAAATGAACTCAAACGAACTGTACTTTCGCTTGGAAGGAGTTTAAAAGCCATGACCGATCTGGAAGACTGTATAAATTGTCTTAACCGCTAAGTTTTAGAGGATATAATAGATAAGACTCATACATTAACAATATATTGGAATTTTCACAAATAGTAATGAAATCTTACATAGCGTTCGATACAAGGGTGTTTGTAAAAAATCAAAGCTAATAGGAACCTCACAAAATGTGCAGCTTATTTCTTCTTGTTTAGTTGGTGTTCAGGCTTGGCGTTGAAAACCTTACGGGCTGGAGCTTCGATGTTCATTCGGTCGACATGCCTTGCCATCTTAAGCGTTGAACACGCAGATTTAGTGGCAAGTCGCTGTAAAGCTCGTATAGCTTATGATTATATCTTCTCCGCTGGATTTTACTTTGCTTGTCGACACAAACCGCTCCATAGACCATAGGCAATCGATGAACAGATGGTGTGTTTCAATTTTATGTTCTTGGGCCTTTTCCAGGATTTGGAGTTAAGTGAAAATTTGGTCGATGGTAGATTTTCCAGGCCTGAAATCACACTGGTAAGGGCCAATTAGTTCGTCAGTAAATGGCTTCAGGCGTTTACATTTACATAATACGCTTGACAGGATCTTGTATCCGATGTTTAAAAGGCTACTGCCTCTGTAGTTGGCGCAGAGAAGGCGATCACTTTTTTATGGATCGGGAAGATGGTGCTTAAGTTCCACTCGTCGGTCATGCTTTCTTCTGACAAAATTTTAGTAACTAGCTAGTGCATGCTCCTTGCCAGACCTACTGCTCCAGCGTACTTAGAAAGCTCCGCCTGCTGACCCTCATCACCGGCCGCTTTGCTCGACTTCAGCCTGGTGATACGTAGTTTGATCTCATGTCTCTCTCGTGTCCTTCTTTACTACCACAATCTGTATGCCTCCGTTTTAGCTTTGTTTGCTTGATCAATTGCGGAGTCAAACCAGGAGTTCCTTGGAGGTGGCTGTGAGAAACCTAGCACGTCTTCTGCAGCATTCCTGATGGATTGTTTGCAAAGCTGCCAGTGATTCTCTGGACATATCTCGTCCGTTGTAGGGTTTCTTGCAAGCTCCAGGGATACTCGGTCGGCAAAGGTATTGGCTGTATCCTCTTGCTGCAGTCTTCCAACGTTGAATCTTCTCCTTGTGATTGTTGTTTGCCTAAGATCTTCCATGGATATTCGTACGCGCAGTTTAGCACGAACTAGGTAGTGGTCGGAATATATGGCTGATTTGTAAGTACGAACGCCAAGTATGCTAGAGGAAGGTCTTCCCTCAATAGCAACATGATCGATTTGGTTGCACGATCAATCTACGTGGGACCGCCAAGTGGGTATCTGGTGCTACTCAACACCATGTTTTTCTCGTCTAGGAAGTCGGTAAGCTTGAATCCGTTTCCAAATATGATGTCGTGTAGGCTATGTCTTCCGATTGACCTACCAAAGATCCCTTCTTTACCAATTTTGGCGTTGAAATCTCAATCTCAGAACAATCAATCTCCACATTAGCAATGTCATCCTCCCATCCCTGGAATAGTTGAGAGGTGCAAGTCACTAGGTCCTAGCTCTCTACGGACTGTTGCGCCACCTAATTTTTGTGGTAAATTAATAATCTTAACGAATACGGGAGTTTCATTAAAAAAAACACTACGAGTAAACCGACAAAAAATATTAAAAAACAATTACCGTGATTCACTTTATTGTAAATTGAAGCAATACAGTATTATTGTACATATGTACATATTCATACGTATACACTCCGCTTCAATTAAATACGCACAAAAATTTTTGAAAATACTTTTAACATTTAATCCAAACATTGACGGGTATTGTGCCATCTTTTGGTGCTAATTACTCCCTCAAGATGTTAAGAAAAGAATTATCCAAAAACAATCTTTCTAATCCTATCCTCCTTTCTTAACTGCTCACACTGTGTTTAATCATTATAAGGGATTTATAGCCCCTTTAGTGCGCGCATAATATAAAAAAACACCCGTTTTTCTTTCGCACATTTTTAAAGCTTTCTACTAGGATAACTTGAATATTTGTATGAGTCAACTGAATAGAAACAAGTTTCTGTTAAGTTGGTAGATCAGATAAATAAAGTAATGTCCAAGAATTTATTATGCACCTAAGTTTCTGGATCAAAAAATGTTAGATCAATTATTAAAATGTCTTTCCTTAAAATTGCTCGTCCTTAAGCTGTTGTTTTTGCAGTTTTTTTTTTTGCCTCCTTTTATGTTTTGACTTTTTGAATCTTTATTTTTTAAGTATCTAAAAATGAAAGCTATTAAAATTTTAATCAATTTTATCAGCTGCTGTATACGTCCTTACGTATGAAATACTTTAGAAGTGGGCAATGACAGATGTCACAAAACCGTCAATATTTGGAAAAAATTTAAAAAGCATATTCGAAAAAGTATTGTGCGTATTCAGTTGAAGCGTAGTGTACATATGTACATTCCAAATCAAACAGGATGTTTAGTTAGATAAGCATCTGCTTATTAATACTTTCCATTTTATTTACGTTTTGATGTTATTTCTAAGGTGTAAGGTGTGTGCTTCGATACTAGTCTTGGCCAGATATGACATTGTCATCACGATCTCAAGCTTAAGAATGCAAACAAATGTTTTTTTTTCTGTTTTCGTTTGTAACCAAACGTTGATAACATGAGTACCTTAATCATAATACTCTGTCCAATAAATATGCCCAGTACAGCCTTATAGGAAAGCTTTCCTCCGCACAAAAAGCACACACTTATCTAAGTCAAATCCTCATAAATTTAAAATTCAAACACTTTCAGTATCAGTATGCACATTTTCTTGTAATATGCGTTGTGTGCGGCAGACGCCGCCCGCCCTAAGTCCATATAGGAACTGCTCATATTGCAAATGTTGCATGACGTTACGATGGTAGAGCAGTAGAAAAAATTGGGTCCTGTATGCCTTGGCCCTACAGCGCAAACCATTAGGACGACTGACTTCAAATTTGGAATTTAAGATCTTGAGCCGATTTTTAAAGTTTCAAATTTTTTCTTAAGATTAAAAATAACAATTGTCCCCATAAAAAATCATTGTTCAAAAATCGAAATCGAAAATAATTGGAAACGAAAAAAAATATTTTTGTATTTCTCCATACAACCGTCATTTGTGTTTTAGTTTCTCGAGACATAATGAAGCGATTTCAATTTTTGTTTTTCTGTATAAGCCCTTATTTTGTGTTAATAATATTTGGCTTTTAAAAAAAGAATTATTATTTTTTTTTTTAAATGGATCATCATTTTCTTACGAAAATCAAACGAAAAATGTATACGGACTAAATAACTGCATACTAAATTGTTTTTAAACTGAAATTGAAAAATTGTTTATTTACAAAATTATTTAAAAAATGAGGCTGGGATGTAACCCATCCATGTCTTACAACTTTAATACAATTTTCAAAATAATATTATGCGTGTGATAAATAATTTTAAAGAACATCTTTCTTTATTCTGCTATTATGTATACTTGAGTCGAAAACAATTTCTTGTAACTTTTGTTGTTGTCTGTTAAATTTTTTTAAAAGATTAACTAAAAACTATCAGCAATATTTTGAATATGGTGAAATAGTTCGATTCTAAGCCTAAAATAAATTTTGCCAATTTTAGTGGCATTTTGAAAGTTTTGGATTTTTTAATTAAGATTTAGCACGGAGTGCAATCATTTTGAAGTCCATACATGCATTTATTCACGAGATATCAAGAATATAATATCAATTTTTGGCAATAGTTCGATTTTGGAGTAAATACCAGCCAGAAGCATTGCAAGAGCTACAAATGCATCCAGAAAAAGTCACAGTTTGGTGCGGTTTATGGACTGGTGGCATCATTGGACCGTACTCTTTAAAGATGATGCCAATCGTAACGTAACTGTGAATGGTGAGCGCTACCGTGAAATGATATAGGTCAATTCCCCGCCTAGATCGTGCGATTTAACGCCTTTAAAATATTTTTTGTGGGGCTATGTTAAAGCTCATGTCTATACAGAAAAGCGACCTTCAATTGACGCATTAGAGGACAACATTGAAGCATTTATTATTATTATTGAGATACCGGCCGAAATGTTGGATAGAGTTTTTCTGAATTGTATGTGTTTTTTTTGAAAAACTTTCCTATAGCTTTTAAAAAATCATCCTTTATTTTTTTTCGATTTTTATGAAAAAACAGACAGTATGATTTTTATAAAAATTTCACTGAATATCGGAAACAATATTTTCTATACGATAAAATAAATTTGAAGGCTATATTTTTAATTTTTGAATATTTGAGTCGAAAATAAGTTTAAGTAATGTTTTTGAGGTTTTATTTTTTGTCAAACTGTGGATTTGAATTTTCTCAAAATTGTACGAGATGTCAAAAACATTATTCTTCGTTGCATGCAATTATTTTGGAGATTGGATTATTTTTTGTTGCTAAAATATTTATTTATTTATTTTTCATTTTTTGTTGACATATCAACATAACTGTTAATTGTTTTGTTTTTCTCAAATTGATGCTAGTTTTGTATCGCGTAACTTTATATAACCTAAAATAAGATTCAAGTCGCTAGCGTTATAAGTTTGCGAGTTGGGTTAACCAACATTTTGACTTTTTTTTAATGTTGTCATAGTAACGAAACTCCCACTAAACACCTTTCTGCATCATTATCTGTATTACAAAATTTATTTGAAGTCGATTTCTCTACTGGTTCTTGGTACCGCAAAAAAGCTTGCCACACGTGCAATAATAAATAAATATAAAAACGTCAATATCTTTTAAAAAAAAACATAATTTTACTAAAAATACTGTTACGTTTTACCACATTATTATCCAAGGTTGTCATATTGGTAAATTAGTAGGATTTGTGTTCACTTTTTTATTTTGCAGGTCCACAGGTTTCTATTTATAAAAAGTAATATTATTTAAGAATTAAATTGCAGAAGTCCAAAATTTGAAAAATAAGTAAATTGGTCTTCAGTGTCCCACATTTGATTGATTTTAAAAACTTTCCCAAAGATTTTAATTTAAATTATAAAAAACTTTAATCAGAAATGAAATACAACTGTATCATATGAATAATTAATGTACAATTTATTATGTATGCATCTTAATTAATTTTGTGTATATAACATTTTTTGGTATGAGTTTAAAAATAGTTTCAATATTCAATTATTTATAGTTTATTAAATATACGTTCCGCATTTCAATTTTGTAAAAAAATGATGATGACAAAAAAAAATTACTATTTTTTTTAAATCAAAAATAAGAACAATGACATTTTTGATCATCGATTGAGAAAATTAAAAAATATCATTTATATTGGGGGTTCCGTTCTAAAGCAATACAAAAATATTTTTTATATTAAAACAAAATATTAGAGAAAATTAAAAAAAATGTATTGGTTCGTTTTTGAGAAGATTCGAATTCTCGATTGTTGACTACAAAATTTGTATGGGGACTACTGTTCTTTTTAGTCTTAAACAAAATTCATTTGTTCGACTTCTCTACCATCGTAATGTCGTGTTAGATTAAAATCTTGAGTTCGAAATTTTGTACGAATGCAAAACTTTCCATATAGTTCGTGAAATAAATTGAAAGAAATAATAACAACATAAATCTGAATGACAGATCACTACCTGTTAATTCAAGAGGACAAGAAAAAGGAGTGTATTTTCTTTATTCTCTGCACTGTCAAATTTGTGGAACCCACAGCGCCCGTAGCGGCTACTGAGAAAGTTAAATAAATTGCTCGATAATTGTATTTTAAGCCCTATGAACAAAGGTGTCACTGATATCTTAGTATTTTAATTTGATCACATTTTTCGATATTTTTTTAGTATGAGCCGATTGATAGTTCCCGATAGTTCGTTCTTTTGCAATCTACATTAATTTTAAATCAATTAATGATCATATTCTTGTTTATTTTTCACAGAGGTGCTTTTTCAATTGTGAAAAGATGTGTTCAAAAATCTACTGGCCTCGAATTCGCCGCAAAGATAATAAATACAAAAAAGTTAACTGCACGAGGTAAGTTGTCTTCTGTGCGTTTCAACTAAAATAGAGATTAAACAAAGCATAAACCATAAACTACCACGAAAACTGCACTGTTAAGTATTTAAAAAAATATTTATGATTTCGAATTCTTACAGATTTTCAAAAATTAGAAAGAGAAGCACGAATTTGCCGTAAACTACATCATCCTAATATTGGTAAGCAAACAAATCATTCAAAAAGCATTATTTTAATATTATTTATTTATTATTAAAACAAAAAAATGATTATTTAATGGTTACGCTTTAAATAAGAATCCCTATTCTTTTATTTTCGTAAAACTTTCACATTGCACTTAGCAATGTAAGAGATGATCAAAGTTGAACAATAAGAACAGCTGTACACTTATAGATTCTTTAAATAAAATAAAAGAGAAAAACACTGAATTAGAAATTTAAATTTAAGAAAACACACATATTTGTGCTAAAATGTGTAATTTTTTTTCTACAATTTCTCTTTTAGTACGACTGCATGATAGTATACAAGAGGAAAATTGTCACTACCTCGTGTTTGATCTGTAAGTTTTGTCCAAAAGAGAAAATTGCAAGTATTGCATTAAATTTAAAAAATAAAACTTAAATTTAAAAAATACAAAACCTATTAATTAACAAAAATTATTGCTAACACCCTTTCAACTTTTTCCCTTTCCTTCTTGTTTTTAATAAATTCGATCAAAACCTAAAAATCTAACAAACAAAATACGAAACTCGATCTATTAACCGAAACCAAACAAAAAAAAAAATAAAAAAAAAACTACAAAACAGGGTTACAGGTGGTGAACTTTTCGAAGATATTGTAGCACGTGAATTCTATTCAGAAGCCGATGCATCACATTGTATCCAACAGATTTTGGAATCGGTTAACCACTGCCACCAAAATGGTGTTGTGCATCGTGATCTTAAACCAGAGAATTTACTATTAGCAAGTAAGGCAAAGGGTGCAGCTGTTAAGTTAGCTGACTTTGGTCTAGCCATCGAAGTTCAGGGTGACCATCAGGCATGGTTTGGTTTTGCTGGTACACCGGGTTATCTATCGCCAGAGGTTCTTAAGAAGGAGCCATATGGTAAATCGGTAGATATCTGGGCGTGCGGTAAGATCTTTTGTTTATATTTTTTTAATTAAGGAATTGTTTCTTAAAAATTGGCTTTTATGTTCTTTAATTTCATGTTGACAAAAAAAAACCATAACCACCATCATTTGAAAAAAACCAACCACCACCCACCACACCCATCAATCTCAGGTGTCATTTTATACATTTTGTTAGTTGGTTATCCACCATTCTGGGATGAAGATCAACATCGATTATATTCACAAATCAAAGCTGGAGCGTATGATGTAAGTGTTTTGTGTAATTTTTTTTAAACAACCTTATTGCGAAGATCAAATATTAAAAAAAATTTGACTCTAAGTAAAAATTTTTAAATATTTTTTTTTTTCAAAATAATCTCAAAGTGGTACACAACAAAGTATAGTACACAGTAGTTTGCAGATTGGTAACGTTAATGCACGAGAACGTTGAACTCGCGAAAGGATTTTGTTCCTGTATCTAATACAAAGTGGATAAATATAGCTTAGGTATAGGTAGAGAACAAACTCCAGAAAAGGTGCACAGAAATTATATACACTAGTGATGGCTCCAACAGACTGTAAAATTTCAGTGATTTCGGAAATCTGGCCATTTCCACAAAAACTGGATAATTTTGTTTTTAAATTTTATAGATTTTCTAAATATTTATTTCACATTTTTTCCTCATCTGTGAGCGAAAAATTCACAATTTATATTTCAATTTGTATATTTCAATTGAAAAATTCTATTAACTGGAAATTGGTTCAAAGCTTGATCTTCGCAAGATAATGGTGTGATTTTTGTTCTTCTAGTATTATTTTTCATATATTTTGTTTAGTATCCATCGCCAGAATGGGATACCGTTACACCAGAAGCTAAGAACTTGATAAACCAAATGTTAACAGTGAATCCAAATAAAAGGATTACTGCAGCTGAAGCACTTAAGCATCCCTGGATCTGCGTAAGTAATTTGTTTCTACTTCCATCTATTTTAAAGAAAATTATTTCGTCGTTAAAAACCACTAATAAGGATTCTAAATGTATTTACAGCAAAGAGAACGCGTGGCTTCAGTTGTTCATCGTCAAGAAACAGTCGACTGCCTCAAAAAATTCAATGCTCGACGTAAGCTTAAGGGTGCTATTCTAACAACAATGTTAGCCACGAGGAATTTTTCAAGTAAGTACCCCGAAGTTTGAGTAAATCATAAGCATACCTTTTTTCCTTTAGACTTTTTATTTTAAATTTAAAAGTCATGGGCAAAATAATAGAAAAAAAAACATAAAATTGCTGAGGCACCTATACAATATTGCGAATCATGGCAATCCGCCCAAATACGCATTTCATTAGTCGCATTTTTTTGAGCTATATAATCTTCAAAAAACTCAAGCTGAAATCACACCATATTGGTTGCTTGTGATTACGATCCTTCAATTGAGGATGAACTAGGTGTCACGATTTGCTGTTCTATTGTAACAACTAATGCATTTATGCGTTATTGATGATAAGTGTGCGTGGATTCGAATAGCGTGGGTTATGGTTCACCGTTCGAAGTAATTTTTCTTATACTCAAAAAAAAAGGGTTGTAGGAAGTACTAAAATCCCGAAAAGTCAGAATTAAGAAAATCCAAGATTCCAAAAAGCCAACAAATTTGTATTTTATATATTTTGTCGGAATTTTAATTACTGTGTCAACATTTTCGGAAGACCTTCTTGTTTAAAATTATATTAAAATTAGCTAAAAAGCTGTAGCAAAATGTTTGAACATTAATTTGTATTTAAAGTCCAATTACGAATAATAGTAAGTACCCATCACCCATAACAAAACTAATTAAGTAGTTTGATTTTCGGGGATTCAACATTTTGTAAATTTGGGTTTTCAAGATTTTGAAATTTAGGTATTTTCGCTTTCCGGAATATTGGAATTCAGGATTTTTGCTTTTCGGAATGCTGGAATAACTCTGGATTTTCAGGTTTTGGAATTGTGAATTTTCGGGATTGTGTCCGCCTCTCATCAACCAGCTATAAAAATGAGTAATGCAAAAAAAAAAACAATTTGCCAAAACTTCCAACTTTGGGTCTTACTATTTTGACAAATAAAGCCGTGAATTCAAAACTGCCCAATATTCTTAATGTTCAGATGTATTGCCTTGTATTTGATGTATTCTTGTTTTTAAATCATGTTTACTTTTAAGTTTATTTAAAATAAACTTTAAAATAAACATTTGATTTTTGAAATTGATCAGGGGGTCTTCAGTGATTAGAACCAGAAAGTGATTAGTTTTTCAGTTTCTTCAAAAAATCTCAGTCAAAGAGCACACAAAAAAAAACATTTTCACAATGCGACGAGTTTAGAAAATTTTCAATTTTTGAACGTAAAACTTGTGATATTTTAATGCAAGAAATTTAAGCAGCATTAATTTCAAATACAAATATAAAAACTCTGCTACGATAATACGGTGATAAGAGAAATTGTTTGAGTTCAGACAACATCTTTTAAGGATGACGTTGTATACTAATCTCATTACCTATAGGTATTTCTTGTTCTGCAACTCATGGAACATACGATTAGCATTATACCTGTGAAGACTTATATCATTCAGTTCATTGAAACTTTACTAACAAACGTTTTTACAAAAAGTTAAGTCATGATATTGCAATAAATTATTACTTTTTTCAAACTAGTCACAACTTAAATGCAGTCACTAAAACACTTTAATCTTTCTAATTTAATGCAATTTTAATGTGATACTACGAAAATATTGTGAAATTTTTTTAAAGTGCTCACTTGCGATTATTTATGTCATTCTTCTGTATTTTTTGGAAAGTGCATAAGTGGAAAAATATTTAAGAAAAAGAGAAATTCGCTTCTGTATTTGAAATAAAAAACTATACATTCTTATGCTAAATATACTCTTGGAATCACACCAAGATCCTGAAACGTCAGGGGATCGTTTAGAATGATTCTGGATTACCAAATAAAATAACATAACTGTTAAGCAGTGTTAATGCCGATAAACTTTTTAAGTAAACTAGTTCGGCTGCTCCAAATTACTCCAGTTATCATCCCGGAGATTGTGTTCCCATGGATCTCCCATATTGCTACACTGCTTTGACATACCTGTTCATCCAAAAACGGAGTCAATCGTCAAGAATTTCTAGTTTTTTTTGTATTGTATTACACTTCATAAGAAATGTGACGCGATTGCCGAATTTATGGAACAAAATTGAGCAACACGTATATTTTGCATAAAGTATCATATTTTCTTTTTTATATATAAACGCAAACAATTTTTGTCTGCAGAAATAGCTTTTCAAATCCATGTATATTTCATTTTAACATTCATGGCGTTTTATCTACATATCAAACATATAACTTGACAAATTTTATCTACTTGCGTTGTGAATTAAACTTTTTTGTTTTATATACTATTGATTGTAAATATTTTATTTATCCATCTGTTGGACCATGAAGTCTCTGTATCTAAATAATTATTTACTTTTGTGCATTAATTCCCGTGCAGCAACCGAGGAAAAGTTCTGTAAATATCTAAAGTTCAAATTGCTTACTATTTGATAGATTTGTGTGTATCATTTAGTTACGAATATTATCATATGCTTGTGGTATTGCTCGGCTGAAGATTTTTGATTGTTATCGATGCTGTGCCACCTCGATGTATGTACAAATAATGAGGAGTACATTCCTAAAAAAACCCTCATTAACAACACAATTGCAATCAGCAAAAATAAATATAAAACAGGTGAAAAGGAACTCTTCCTCGTTATCGTGTTGCATTTAAATATTTATCAAGACCTTGATCTTTTAAGATGTCTATTTTACGGGATATAGCGAAACCTACAGAGCTGATTTTTTCTTAAAATAGATTTGTTTCAATTATAAGTAAAAAATATAAAAACGAGTGTCTTAATGTAAAAAGTGATATAAATAAAGTAATAGATTGGTGCAAGCAACATTTCATGGAAAACTATATCGTTTTATAGGTTAAGATTTGTGTTTGTTTTATATCAAAAAGATATTGTTCAGAAATTTAGAATCCATACGCAATTTAAACCACGGGCGGATCCAGATTATTTAATTTGGACGACTCCCTATATATGAAAGCATTCCAATAGTTTTATAAATTTTAAAAGCTGAGATAGATTTTTGATATATGCGTCAAAATAAGATGGAATTCAAGACGAGTTTCACAAATTTAAAGGTAACTTATTCAAGGTTTCTTCTTAAGACCCTAAATATTTGTTTTTTTCTCCCAGAAAAGATCTTATAATAATTTAAAGCATTACTTAAGTTTTTCCAAATTCAGTTTTTGACAGCATTCGCCCATTGGTCAAAAGTTGATGAATTTTTGCTGAGCGATTCGAATAAGGCTGGATTACTGATTCATATCATGTTCTTGGTCCAATCCTCAGTTGAAAGTAGTAACAAAGTTTAAAGCAGCAAAACACAAATTTTATTTTCATATATAAAAAATAATCATTAACGCAATACGATAAGTTTTGATATTAGGGGAATTCTTACGAAAATTATTAAGAAAAATTGCCAACACGTTAAAGAAAAAAAAATTGTCACACAAAGCCTAAATTTAGCAGGTTCATAGATACTTAAAAACGATAACCAAAAATATATAGTCTACCTTGAAAACCTTGCGATCCTGTCAATTAATTTGGTACTTTTTTGCAATTTTACCACATTGAGAGTAATTTTATTGTTTATTTAATTTCAATTGAAATCCTCTTAATATCTTTTTTGTTGGATCTATCTAGATACAAACACTAATACTTTTGCTGATTGAAAATAAAAAGCTCTACAAAAAAACTTCTGATCAAGTTTTTCATTTTTAATGATGATATTTATACATTAAATTATAGAGTTGCCAGCATGCAAAGCTGGCCGGTAGACTTCGCTTTTTTAATATAAAATTTTCAATTTTTTGGAATTGACAATTATACTTGTTTTCGAACGTTTGACCAATTTGGACTAATTCTTACAAGGCAGGCTGGCTGATAGACTTGCATCTTCGTTTTTCGTAGGACTCAACTATCATGTTAAAAATATTATTTTTTTAAAAATGATTTCATCAAATCTTCCGCTATCTCTCGTACTAATATAAAACTGTTCACTTCATAATTTGACGCAGCAAAAAAATGGATGATTTCAACTAATTTGCATAAAACATTTCCCAAAAAAAATAACCAATTAATTTACAGAGAGACAAACTCATCAAAAAAGTAAACCTTTCTAATATTTTACTTTGTTACCTTAAAATTTCACAGTCCGTGTGCTTGCAAATAAAAAATAGATCTTGAAACGAGATTAACATACCTAAATTGAGCTAAGCAAAGCAATCAAACAAATAAATAAATCAGATAGATAGAGAATCACAACTCCCAACCATTCCTTTGTGAGATTCATGTCAGAAATGTTAGTGGCCAAAGCAATGCAAAATAAAAACCTTTGTTCAACTTGAACTTCCGTTTTCGATTTTACACATACTCAAAAGACCCTAGAGTAAATTGTTACTTATAATAATTGGGAGCCTTCAGCTAAAATGACGTTAAGATGTTTACGAAAACTATGTTTATGAAAATTATAGAGTCGGAAAACTGCATGTTGTTTCTATACATCGTACATTCATCATCTATCCTGTATCTATCATTTGACATCACCTTATAGACCTTTCGATGAAGACAACTATGTCCTTGTCTCTTTGAATAAAAGTTGTTATTGTAATTTATAAATTTCCTTACCTATGTATTAACTTTTCCTAGCAAAAAAAAAAAAACAAACAAAAGCACATCTTAAATATCATATACGAGTAGCCCTTTAAATACAGAAAAACTGTGATCCAACCATAATATCGTTATTTGTTATTTAAAATATTTTTTAAGATTCTTCATTTCTATTACCATTTTTAAAAAAAACATTATTTTTAATATGATTTCCAAAAAAAGGCAGAAGTATGATTACCAAAAAAGGCGAAGGATCTCAAGTCAAAGAATCAACCGATTCATCAAGCACAACTCTAGAGGATGATGATGTCAAAGGTAATTAAAAAAAATAATTAAAAAAAAATACGAAATCAATTAAAATAGACTGATAATATAAGTAATAAAGTTATTATATTCTAATGCCTAAATAAATGAAACCCAATAATACGAATACCCGTTTAAAAACAAGATATTCCAAAATATGTTTATATACTTTATATTCAGTGGTTCAATAGAAAGTCAATACATGCATAAGTAAATTGCTTATGTATATATTAAACATTTTATAAGATTAGACAAAATAAGTATAAACAGAAAAAGTGACGAAAAATGAAACGCAATTTTTTAATTTCTCAACTTTTTTTATTTAAATTTAAATAAAATTGTTTTTTTTTCTCATATTTTCGTTCTTAGTTTTTTGTCTTTCCGTCTACGAGTAGTGTATCTTACCTATGTCTATTTCTACACTTCAAAATATAGTTTTGTTTTCCTCCCTTCTAGAATGTATGTTATTTTTATACTCAGCAGGCATTTCCTGTGATTTCATGTGAATGTAATTTTTGTTTTGAATTACGATTTTAACTTTATTTATTTTTCAATTTATTTTTCTGGTATGTTGTTATCATTCCAAATATTTGACTTAACATTAAATATTTTTCTTGCTTCGAGTTTAAAATTCAGTTTGATTAAAAACCCTTCCTTGTATTTTTGAATCCTTTTGTGATTTCTTTAAGTAGATTGAAATTTATAAACTTATAAAAAATCAATGTTAAGCAAAAGCGCAGGTAAATTTCTGAAGACTATTTTTTCAGATTATTTTAATTTAATTTTCTGTTTTTTTATTGTCATCGTACTTTTGGATTTGCTATATGTCATCAATTTAAATGTGTGTAATGAAGCTACAGAGTATATTAAATTTGTCTTTCATAGTTCTTTTTTTTTATAATTTATTTCACCAATCGGTTGTATGTTTAAACTGACTCAAAATAAAATACTTTTATATAATGCAAAATACTTGCAGGTGCATACCTAAATATAGTGGACTGATTTTAATACTTTTTGTCCATGGTTGTTAAAAATTTCCCTTTTTTTTCATTGTTCAGTGTTATAACTTATAAATAACTAAGATACTTTAAATCCAGGAAAGCAAATCACAGTAAAAGTTATTTTGTTGTTTTTTATTTGGTTTCTGGAGTTGGTTTATGCCATCTCTAATAGTCCAATCATTTGGTTGACATATGTAATTAAACAAAAGTCATTAGTTGCGGACAGTTGTGAAAGTCGTGCTACAATAATAAGCAACGCGTTTGAAGAAGCAGAGTCTATTACAGGTGCTCAACGAGTTTGACTATAAGGTTTTGAAAATACAACTTAAATCATTGTGAGGTCGGCTCTTAACCAAAAGAACCAACATCACAGATTGCGTTGCAGCCTTTGTGCGGTCAAGACACTTGTTGTTGACAACTGATAATGTAAAAAAATACAACTTGACAACGAAAAATCACATTAACTTTTCATATGTATTTAGACGCAATATAAAAAATACATTTCAAATTTTCACTTTCATGGCCAAAAAAAACTATTCCCATTTTTGGCGATCGATTCAGTGCTTATATAAAGTTTATTTCTTGAAAACTTATTCCTTTCTATTCTGTCGAATGAATTTCCTATGAGTTGTATTTTTGGATATATAATTTTTTTTTAAGTGCAGTTAATTTTTAAAACTCAGTGACGCTTTTAAAACTTATTTTTATAGAAAATTATCACTTTCCTCTTACTGTTCTTAACTTAAGAAGCTTGACTTTTTTCAAATCTATTCTTTAAAGATAAAACATGAATTACTCATATGTTTTTATATATATCAAACTTTGAATTAATTGTTTCCTTCATTTCAATTTTTTAAAATGCTTTTTTTCTATTCAAATAAAAAATAATAAATTTTAATTAACACAAACAAAAAATACAAATACAAAGGGAAAACAAATTAAAGTTAATTAAAGCACACTAAAAAAGTCTTAAAATCTACTAAAAATGTAGCGATTTGTTTGCCCTTGGAAATATTTTATTTAATTTTATTTTCTTTTTGTAGAAGATAAAAAAGGAGGTGTTGATCGCAGCACAACTGTAATATCTAAAGAGCCCGAAGGTAAATTTTAATATTAAAAATCGAACAATAATATTCTAAAAATGCGAACAAATATATAAACACATACATTTGTTATTAATTATTAAATTCGTTCTAATGTATGTAGGAATTGGGTTCAAAACAATTTCAAAATTATGTGAAAAAAAGAAAACAAAACCAAATTGAAAGTTACTGGTTTCCATTTTATTATTTGTTCGATTTTTGAATTAATTTCGTAAAATATTTCGGTCCTTGAATACTCTTACTTATAATAATTAAGCACGATTAACACTCACATGCTAGTGGTTTATATATTCCTTTTTTTTTATTTGATCAAACTAATTTTGATTTTTTTTTTTTAATAAAATAAAATTCATGCTAACAAAAAATCTAACTCGAAAAAAAATATTTAAAAAAGCATCAGAAAAATAAAACTTAAATGGAACCATAAATTTTTAGTTTAAATTTTATAAACTAAAGCGAAACAAAAAAAAAAGATAAAATAAAAACAACAATATTTAAAAAAAATCGTTGTTTTTCATCTCCCCAAACTTCCTCTAGACAAATGTTTTAATACTTTACTGTTTTTTTAATTTATTTGAAACATACAAGAAAAACATATATCACAGGTTTCTAGAACTTCTTTTTCTATAACTCATATTGAAACTGATTTTCTTTGTTCGAACTCCTTAAAAGAAGGAAAATAGTCAATCTTATTCATAACCAAAACTGAATTGAAAATACAAGATGATAGGATATTTACAAAGCACCTTATTTGAAATTTTTTTTAAATAATTTTTAAACTTGGAAAAATTGTGACCAATAGATACAAGTACAGAGCACTCTTTTTGTAATAAGATGAATAAAAAGTACGTTATAAGTGAATATTTATCATATTTATGTATTATTTCATTTGTAACACTTTGAAATTGAACAATTTTAAGTTTATATTATAATACAAAAAATATGAAATACTGGCAAAAAATACATTAATAGACATGGTTTGTGTTTTTGAACTAATCGAATTAAAAAAAAATATTTTTTAGATATACATATTTGTTTCCCAGCATTTTATATTTTTTGGAGTGAGTTCTTTTATACGTAATATTTGGTTTTGGGATGAGCTAAGCAAGGTTATGAACAGTGTGGTATGTTTTGCCTCGTATGTGGTGGCAACGCAGTCCATCATTTTTGAAATTTGTTTGTATATTTTTTTGTAAATGTTGATAGTTATGTTGGCATAATTTTGATATCACACTTCTTTTCCTAACTACTCTCTCCAAAAGAAATTTAAAAAAATCCTAAAAAATTGCGATTTTTCGTTGAGTTGGCTTCATCGTTTATGATTGTTTTCAAGTGCTGGCAACACTTTGAGTGTTTTTATTGTTATTTGATTCCTGACCTACAATTTTAAGAAAAAATTATAGATCTGCTTAGAGACCAAGGCATAACTTGGCGATGCCAAAAACCGCAAGTCTTTGCATACTAAAGGATATTTTTTGAAAAAAAAAGAGATCTGTTAACTTCGTGAAAGCCAAGAAAAACTTAGACTTACTACAGAATGCTAAAGACGGTGACGTGTTGTAGCAATACGATAAGAACGATTATCTAAGGTAGTTGTTTATGTTTTAAATTTAGGATCAGTTAAATCAAATTCTTGCAACTTGTGCTTTTGCTTAATTTATGAAAAGCACTTTTGAAAATGAAATTGATCCAATTAATTAGTTTTAGTAGTAATGTTCTATAATAACCTGTATATGCACTCTAGATACCGTAAACGTTTATATCATTTCAAATTCTTCATTTGTTGCGTACATTTTTAGATAGCTTTCCACCAAGGATTGCTTACGATTTTTGTAGTGTAAACAAATCTTAATAGTTTTTTATAATGTGCGCATTTTTTGACTTGCGTTTAATTTGCTATAATTCAGCAACAGCCCTTTCAAATAATATAATTCAAACTCATGAAATAGAGGATGTTTTAAGCCTTTCGATCCAGATAAAAGTAATTTTTGATCAGCTTAATTTTTATACTCAATAGTAGCTTTATAACATAAAAAAAATTCATATCCATTTCCCTTTCCCCTTAAAATGTGTTTGCGTTCGCTATTCATTATTTTGGGGCAGTTCTGATTTGAGCTTGAAACGAAATTTCAGTCTTTTGAAATTTAAAAGTATCGCATTGACTTACAGAAAAGATTAAAACAAAATCAACAAATAGTTTTCTTCTTTTTAAAGTGTCTAAAATAAAGTTCCTCCTAATTATCGTCAGATTGTTAGCAAACTATCAGCTTAATAAACCATCAGCATTAATAATACATCAGGAATACATTCCATGTTTTTTTTACATTTTTGAAGCTCTATAGAAGCTCCCCGCACCGAATTGTATAGAATTAGTGTTCTTATTAAGCTTTTACCATTTAAAATGTAATATTTTGTTGCCTTTTATAGAACAATACAAAATGTTTGTTTTTTAGACGTATAAATAAAATGCATATAATTTAATGTTATCGCCAAGAACTTAGATTTAGGGTTTGCCATTATATTTTAAATTTTTTTTAACCGCGCTGCCGAAATTATTCCTTTTGCTCATAAAGGATACCAAACAAACAACAATGTCCTATAGATCTCCCTCCAAAAACGAAAATTTATTTAACGTATCCATTGAAACTAACGTGCAACGAGCTGATGGCCTTGGTTTTTTAACAGTTTGAAAACTAGTGAATTCTTTCTTATTGCCCGGAATATATGTGGAATATTTCATATAATTATTTATAATTTTTATTATTATTACTATTTATTTCTGGAATAATTGTTTATTTTAATTACATAATAGTTAAATGGATTCGAATTTAAATATTTTGAATAAACTGTTCCTCGTATATTTGGTTGTCCGTGGAATTTGGATGCCCGTTCTTAGTTTATTCGCCTTCCATTGATAGAAAATTTTCATGACAACTAGTCGAGATTTCTTTTATCTCTCTTAAACTTATATAAACTAAGGTGGTAAGTACCCCGATTGAATGTTCTTGAACATTGTTTGTCGCCATTTTCGAAAGAAATTTAAGAAGGAAAGTGCAATGTTGCATTCTAGAAAAAATGTTCAAAAAGCGTTTTTAAATCTCGGCTTAAGCACAAACTCTTCAGATGCACTTAATATTTTAAACGATTTAAATTCGAATGGTATAGCATATAAGGATTTTTCTAAACCAATATTTTCGTATTAAATATTCATTGTTCGTTTTTTTCTACTTTTTTTGTTTACAGACTTTTTTCTACTTTCATGTTGTTTTACGAAAGCACATCACACAGAAAAATAACGGTTATAAAATGCATTTTTGTTGTTTTAATTTTGTATATTATATTAAAAAAGTTTGACATAATATTGTATTGTATGTTCCTAAGAACGAACGGAAATACATCAGAAATAAAAAGACAAACAGTATTTTATTTTATTTTTTTATGGGTATATTATCTTCTAATTGTTGTTATTTTGTCTCTGTTATTATGAAAAAAGTCTGTTTACGTTTTAATATTTTTTGTTGTTGATATTCGTTGGCTATAATTTAAGTAAAAAAAATACCTAAATCCAATTTAAATGAAAATTTTAATGCAAACGCTTTTTTAATTGTTTATAATTAGTCATTAAGTAATGAAATATCAAATAAATGTATGTTAAAATAAAAATTATACAAAAGGATTACTAAATGTTATAATACCATACAAACAAATTTCCAACTGGCCGAATAGTTTAAGAAAATGTCGAAAAAACCTTACGACTATTAGTACCTTAACCTAATGTCAAACAAAAATATACCAGTAGTAGCTCAACTTGTAAAGTAATTAAAAAATAATTTCGTATTACTTAATAATTAGAAATAATAGAACCATTTGCTAAGTTCCGCCCATAAATGTTTAAAATATCGTTAGTCTTTATTACCCAAAGCATTTTTCTAGGTATTGACTTGAACGATTAAAATACTAATTTTTGTTCTTAAACCTTCAGAACTGTATTGAATCTTTGCGAAATACATATTTGTTTTGTAGCCATCATATAACTTGATCTAATAGAGTCCTTACCATTTTTCCCAACGAAAAGCTTTAAGACATTGTTGTGAATGCAACAGACGGTCAAAAACTTGATCCAAACTATGCCATAGAAATAGGATAGGAAATATAAAATTGTAAACCTTTTTTTAAAGTAATGCTATCGTTTTTTTCAATTCTTACAATTTTTTTTCTTGTAAATGTATTTTTCGACATACAGTGCCATTAATATTCGGTTTTTTTGTTTCTTTCCATAAAAACACTACTTTTCACTTTAAACTTTAAAAAAGTTAAAAACCAGTTTTTCTATCAAATATTTTGTATTTAATAATTTCAATATACATATATAAATTCTTGAATTAAAATAGCAAATTAACAAAATGAAATAAATAAAGAATACGACAACTCAAAAAATAACAATTCATCATTATTCGTTTTTTTTTTACATTCTTATATTAACTTTTTAATTAATCTTTCTTACCATTGATCTTAATATTTTGTTGGATACCCTTGATTGGATAAAACTCCTGCCAGTCGCTTGGGCATATTTTTTATAATTGTTTGAAGGTATTCAATATCTATTTTGCTTCATTCTTCTTGAAGCCGTTGCTTTAGTGCACTTATTGAAGAGACAGGGTTTTTGCGAACTGGACTGTCCAATTCATCCCAAAAATGTTCGATTGGATTAAAGTCTGGAAATTGTGGAAGTGTTTGGATAACTTTTGAAGAGTTATACAGAAGCCATATACCCTTACAACATGCACCTTGCGGTTCGGGTCATTGTCCTGGTAAAATTTAAAATTCCTTAAAATGCCCATTTTCTCAGCACTTTGCCTTAAATTTTCTTTTAGGATCCTTAAATGGTATTCCTTTTTCACTATACCGTCGATGATGCCATGCCTCTTTCCGAAATACACCCCCAAACCATGATGTGCCCAGCAATTTATTTTGTATGTTTCACCTTTATTATGGTGAAAAATAATATTTGCATTTTTTCCTTTGAGCCCCATGATTAACTTTTTAAGTAAAACCAAACGATCATACACTAAATTGTTTTAAAAATGTATGCAAACGTCTAGTCAACATTTTATTTTAACGGTACTATTGAATAGGCAAACTGTTAATCGGAGCAAATGTCAAACTCAGCTAAGAAAACAAAAAACCGAATATTAATGAAGCGCTTACATGTGTCCTTTTTGTGTTGTTTATCGTATATCTTAATGCAGTTAAGTGATTACAAATTTTTTTTAATGAAATATTTAGGAAATAACAAACTAATCCATGAGATAAGCAAATAATCAACTTTTAGTACGAAAAAAACACCAAAAGGATGTTTAAGAATAAAAACCGAATATTAATGACACTAACTGTACCCTAAAGAAGTCATCTGAGTTTGCTTAACTTTTGATCCTATTGATTTGCCTGTCACTATAAACATAGAATTCTTTGTACAAAAATTCAAATAGAGTGCTTTGTAGATGTGTATAAAATGGAACACTTAATTAAAATACAAAAATCAAACCTAAATTGAACAACAAAAGAAAGACAACAAAAACATTAAAGTCAAATTAAAGACCTGGCATTGTTGCTATGTTTGCGTGCTAGGCTATCGTGCGCTGGATTTCGACAATGAGACTTCTGGCGATTTTGGATACAAAACTGACGGTGAGTTATAGTTCAATTGTGAGTCTATAAAAGAGATAAAAAGAAATTAAATAAAATAACAAAAATAAAATAAGCAAGGCCTTAAATTTATATAAAAAAACATTCTTAGCCAACATTGAAAATAAAGTAGCATAGTGATTTAGGCTTTATGATGAGGCGAGCTTAAACATATGAATGATAATCAATCTATCAAAATCAGATTCAACATCATACAAAGAAATGATAAACTAGAGATGTTTTCCGCAAGTTCTATTCGTATTTGTCATGTTTTAATAATCATTTTTTTTTTTTCAAACACTTACTTCCATTCATTTTGAATACAAAACAAATTGTAATACCGATCCCTAAAAAGTTGGTGTTTATTGGCCTCTTTAAGAATTGGAATTTGGAAAAATTTAAACTGTACAGTCCTCTAATCATGTCCAATATGTTAAGATCATAGTCTTTAAATAAACACCTTCTTGAACACATTGAAAAGAAACTTGGAATAATAATAAGGAAAGATTTTCTTAAATTTTATGTTTATATTATGGTTCATCTACAACGATACATTGATTTACTTAGCAATGAGGCAAAAAGAAAAATCAGAACATAATTAGAGTAGGAACATTTATTAATAAACATTTTTCACAAACACACGCAGCAACGACTATTTTTTGTGGTTGAGCTTTATGTGGCTTGAGAATGTTTGCCGAAACGAACACTTAATGTTATGCCTGGACATTTTCCCCATATTTAACATTCCGAAAAAGCCAACACTTTTTTTTCGAAATTGTGAAAATAAATCTTTAGGTCCCAAAAATTCTGTTCAGCAGAATCTAATTTTCGTGTACGCCATTCCATCTCACTATATGAGGTATTCATAAAGACAGTAGTTGCAATACAGATTTTCATTTACCAGCTTCTGGATGTAACGAACTTGTAATTTTTTAGGACTTAAGTTTACAAACTGAGTTAAAAAAAGTAATATATCTTCCTAATATAATTCGGATTATCAGATATCTATATAAACATATTTACTTTCTTACTTAGGGTGGCGCTACAGTCCGTGGCGATTTCAGCGCTGTTGTCGTTATCTGTGTTAACTGCATTGCGGTGCCTAGGTAGACAAAGTCCTTAACTACCTCAAAGTTATAGCTGTCCATGGTGACGTTTTGTCCAAGACGTCGTTGTTCAGTGTCCTTTTTTGATGACAGCATATTGTTGGCCTTGCCATCATTGACCACTTAACCTATCTTCTTCGGTTCCGTCACAATGCTCAAAAACGCTCTACCGGCATCACGCTTTGATCTTCCAATTATGTCAATATCATCTGCGTATCCGAGTAATTGGATGGATCTTTGGAATCTGGAATTTGGTGTGTATCAGTTTGAAATTCCTGGTTTTTTCCAAGATCTGCCGTAGTGTGAATATTTGGTCGAAGTCACACTGATAAAGACCTATCAGGTTGTTGACGAACGGCTTCAGACGTTCACATAATACCTCTGAGAGGATCTTATATTAAATGTTAAGAAGACTAATCCCTCTGTAGTTGGCGCAGTTTCGAGGGTCTCCTTTTATATGTATCGGAAACATACTCAACATTATTTAGTTTGTACCTTAAACTTTAAATATTATCAATTTTTTGGCATTAGTTGTATCTCTTCTTCATTTATTCCTTTTTTTTTAAGTAACCAATATGAGTCAAATAACTTGTGAATAAAACAATAATATAAAGTTTTATGAATTTACATATGTATAATATACGTATAAACAATATTTGTATGCACCTTTTATGGTTAAATTCATAGAAATAAATATACCCACATTAGAACTATTTTCTATAAGTTAGGTTCTTATAACAATAATTTTCACAAAGTCTAAAACAGAAATCTTGCTTAAATAGCGCACTCCTTTTCCCCGGTATGATTCGAGTTTTTGAAATGGTATCCAGTTTCCTTGTAAACTATAGTTCTCTTAGGAAAATCATGCTTTGGTGATGTTCCTTAAATAAGTTTAAATATCTAATTGTAATTCATTATTTCTATTTAAAGAAACTGGACAAAATTTCCTTGGCATTGAATTGAGCAAAGCTGGTAATTGCAATAATTTGTAGCTAGCCTACCGAATACATGCCATCTAAAAATGCAATTGTTTGTACGTGCCCAACACTTGCACTCATTATTAATTTAAAAAAAAAAGAAAACATACGTCTGTAAGCAAAAATAAAATTATATTGATTTTGGTATCATGAATTTCAGAATTAAATGCACATTGTAAAAATATCTTATCTGTCAGACATTGACAATTTTTCCAAAAAAAAACTTTAATTAAAACGACCAGGTGGTGTTTTTATTGATAACAAAGATGCTAAAAATGAACAACTCAATCCTTAAAAACTAGACTAACTCACTACTACACCGCTCTACGAATAATTTTGAGATAAAAAATCCTTTAAAATTGTAGGTACCAAACCTATACATAGCATTTTTATATTTATGGAAATGTGAAAGTATTTGCGAACCCTAAGTAATTCGAAATGAAGGAAGATTAAACTTTGTTTATGAGCTTACACAATAACAATTAAAATTGCCTTAAATTTTAGTTCCATTTAATGCTTTTATTAAAAATAAAGAAAAAAAACTATTTGTTTTATTAATTCCAAAATGAAGCGATCATGAGCGCTTGCAAATTAAATTAAATAAAATCACACTATGTACACAAATTTTATAATTAAAAAAATATGTGTAAATTAAAGAACAAGTTAAAATTTTTGTCAAATATAAACTGTTATTAGCAACTTTTTTTTTAAACCTTATTCATTTTATTAATTTGTTTTATTTGAAAGAAAAAAAAATATAACATATTTATAATCAAACTATTTTATTTTTTGTATGTTGTTATCCTCCCGAATCGCATACCAAATCAAACAAATAATAAATAAAATTATATAAAATAATACCTACATTTTTGTGAAAAATATAAAACACCTTGAAAAACAACCTTCAATACAATTTAAACATATTTGATGCGAATTATATAACGTGTCCTTCTCCATATACAAAAACAAAAATAAATAAAAACAAACAAATTAGAGATAAGGATTGTATGCCCAGCTAAAGCTTGCCAACAGCTCTCCACAAATTCTCAATGCTCAGGTATGTATTATTTTTTGAGAATAATAATTAAATTATATTTATACATATCTACATTATTATTATTGAACCTATATTCAAATAAACATTTTAAAATTTAAAAAAAAAAATAGCAAAGCTACTTTTTATGTTTATCAATTTTTTTTTTAACACGCACTTTAATTGAATATTTGCACATAAATATTAATTAAAGCATAATTACATGAGATTTTCACTATAAATACGAATATTTATAAAATTATATCCTATTATTCATTTACTTCATCACAATTAGTTTTACTACAATGTTTTGTAAATAACATGCGCTACTTCATTTTCAATCGAAATATTGATGTACTGTTCACTTAAACACTAGTTTAACGACCATAAGACAACATTTTTTAGTTCTTTCAAATACAATATTATTTGATTCAGAAATCTGATTATGTATTATGTCTTATTTTCTAAATTTTTTATTTTTATCGCTACGCTATTGTAGTTTTTTAACACTAATAGAAATAGAAATAAAAATATGATCCTGAGGGCAAGGGTGTTAGAAGGATTTTGATCAGATAGTGCTAGGGTCAAACTCTTCAATTTTTTTTTTAATTTACTATCAAAGAAATTTGTTTTTTTTTGGCAAATGCATTAGTTGCAAACGCATATTTTAAGGACATATTTAATATTTTAAGGATCATTTTAACAAATTGAGAATTATATATTGGCATATCTATGTAAGTAATTGCACAATTTTGAAAACTAATCATTATTATTTTATTTATTATATTATTTTTGAATAATTGCTCTCTACTTCTTTAAAAACGATACTGGCCACAACTTTACAGTGAATGGTGACCACTATAGAGCCATGTCTTGACTACTGACTATTTCTTTTAAACATAATGTGCATGAGATGTGGTCTCTACAAAACGGCACCGCAAGATTTGCCACAATGGAGGGCTCCATTCGCTACGTTATTTTCGATATATGGCCAAAAATGTTAAAAAACCGTGGCTGTTATCATCTGGCTTATACCATTCTTGAAATATAATGCCAGAAGATTATCTTTCGAATAGGTACTTCAATACGCCGATTGCAGTGCCGTGATATTTCAAATACAATCTCAGATTAATACCAATTTCAATTTATATAGGTTTAAAAAAAATATGTATAATTCAAGTAAACTCATATTCAAGTATGGAAATATATTTAATTTATTATTGTTTACCCTATACCAAAACATACGCAGAAACGCATCTAAAATTAATTTTTAAATGAACTTTCGGGCTACTTTAGTTATTTTTTTTTTAAATATTCAAACAGCACTGTATAGTTATTGAATAAGAAATAAAAAACATAATTCAAACGCCCTGGGTTGTTTTTCATATACTAAAGTAAGAATTATGGAATTATTTAAATGCACATTTAATTTATATTAACATAAAATATGCTTTGAACATTCTTCTTTCTGCATCAATTCATTTTTAATATATAAAAAAAGCAACATTTATAATTTCTATGTGCACTTTTGTATGCCACCTTTAAAAAAACTGCATAATTACATACATTTTCGGTTTTCAGAAAAATTTTAATTTAAAGTATTATAGACGAGAAAAAAAATAAATTATTCGATTTTATAATATTTATAAGTCAGATTTAAACAATTAGAATAGAAAAGGACCGTGTTCACATTGATTTCATCTTTTCTACTTCCATCTCCATATTTAATAGCTACCCTGGTGAATCTTGCTTTAGAAAATCTAATATTCACTCTAAAATAAATTTAGTTTACATTTAATCTGTGATTTGAGCAAAACTTTGAGTTTAATACTGTAGATTTGTATATCCGCTCGAGCAAATGAATATTAAGTTCAGAATTGTAAACAAACCATGCTCGGTAAATTGTATTTTAAATAGATAATATACACAATTTAAAGCGCATGCAGTATTTTTATTTTTTTTCAAGTTCGTATAAAAGTGAAAAAGATTTTCGTGGGTACTTTTTCGTAGGTAAGCTCAATTAGACACCCGCTTTCACTTATTTTTATCTATCTATCTACCTTAATACAGATTTATTAAAAAAAGTAATACAAAATTCAAATATCGGGCAAAAAACTGTAAAAAAAGATTGTAACCTCGAATATTTTAAAAACAAAAAATGATCATCAAAATAATGTAATGCAACGATGAATATAATTTTGAGAAAAATTAAATTCACTGTTTCTTACAAAAATTAAAAATAACATTACTACAACTAAATTGATTTTTGATCAAATATCTTATATAAATTGAAATTTGTAAAAAAAAGTACACACAGTTGCTTAAATTTGATATTTTATTCTCGATATCTCTTGAATATTTTAACTCATTGTGTCAAAATGATTTCATTCTGTGCAAAATTTGCTTAGAAAAATCCAATCTGTATTTGTCTATGTAAGAAATAAAAATTTCAACAAATGCTACTTAGATTGGTAAGACTTGGTTTTCGACTAAAAATCTCGTTACCAAAAATAGATTTGAATTATAAATGTTTCATTATATGCAAGATACTATCGGTACTTTTTTAGAAAAATTTAAGTGACAACTTTTTTTAACAAAACACGAATACAAACAAAAAAAGAACTAATAAATAGTTTTTGACTCAAGTTTCTTGAGGAGTAAGAAAAAAGATTTTAAAATTATTTATTTCACATAAAGTATTGTTACGAATATTTTGTTAAAGTTTTGAGCAAAACAAATCGACAGACGGTTAACAACTTATAACAATTTTCGTTATTAAATGATTCTTACACATTGTAACAATTCTTAACAATGTCACTTTAACAATTTTGCTTACATAAAAACAATAGTTAGCAGTTGTTTAAAAACTAACAGACCTAAGTATGACCAGTTAACAGTTTTTTACTTCTTAAATTGTAACTGACAAATTAAAATTGCTCTTAGATCACATTAAAATTTGTCTTTGAAATAAAGTACACATCTAAAAGACATTTTATATGTATTGCAAAAAATGTTTTGAATAAAATATATTTTGTAAAAAGTAAATACATATGAGAGATATGTTAGCGCTAGTTTTAAAAAGTTTATAAATTTGCTCTTCAATGGCTGGTCAGAATGTTTAAAGTGAGTTAAAAACTATTTATAACTTTACTTTTAAACAAAGTGTGTACTCTTTATTTGTTTTGTGTTGCCAGGTGTAAATTCAAAAATTGAGGAGCTTGAAACGAAGAATGACATTCCCAATTTCTATGATTTGTTTGCATATAATTTATACCTCTGAACTACATATATTCTATCAATTTCCAAGTAAAAAAAAGAAACAAAATTAAAATTAAAAATTAAAATAAGCAATGCAATTTTAAATCGAAAAGTCACTTCGGGGAGAAGTTTGTATTTTCATTCCATTATGAAAATTAAATTATCAGTCCTATTCTGCTATTCATCGGGGGGAATTTTACTTAAATTTTCACTATCATTATTCTTCTATTCATTCGAAGTGAATCTGTGTATGTCGGTAACGTCGGTAATACTGCGCGATATTCTTCTATTCACGTGAAAGCATTCATTCTATACAATTCATATAAAATGCAACGGATTTTATATTTGATATCTGCTGTTAATTGTTTTAAGCAAAATGTAAGTGAAACTAATTTATTGCAAAATTTAGAATTTTTGTTTTATAAATAAAAGAATATTAACATTTTTAGGGGAAGGACGACACTTTTTAACATTTCTCCAAAGCTCTCTTTTTGAGGATTGCTTTATTCCTCCGCTTATAATTGGAATAAAAATTCAAGTGCTGCCCATTTCCAACAATTACACAAACTATTCTGTTTAGGTGGATTGATTAAACTTAATTTTGTTATAAATCAAAACAATTTATCCAACATTGTCAAATTGGTTTGGGATAATGTTTTTCTCCCGATGGATAGCAGAATGTAAAGGCAGTGTGAAAGGGAATCGAATGGGTGAATCGAATATACGATCCACGTGAATGGCAGAATAGGGCTGCATGTCATTAATTAATAATTTGGTCCCATCATGTACATCTTGGGGTTTTCCATGAGTAAATTCAGATTGGAGCATGGAATACAATTAAATCTGTTTTTTGTTTGTCATTATATTTATGTAGCTTCATGCACGAGCTAGTGCGGCAATGAAGTCAAATTCCTGGCTAATCTTTTTTGAAAACTATATTAGTATTGGTGCAAAGAGGGGTAAATCTTCCCAAAAATCCTGATCTGCAGATTTTATCTTAAATCAAAAATAAATCCATATATTTTTCCCCCAAAGGGTAAATTTGTGTTTTGACGGATCTAAATCAAGAATAATTTGATTAATTTTGCCTATGGAAAACCCGATAAGTATTAGAAATGTAGGTTATATGTTGTGCCGAACAATAATATTTTCATAATGTAGCTCACGAGGAATCAGGAATTAGTATAGAAATTCTTACTCGTAGTGCTTATATATATTCCAATGTATACCTATGCAAGAACAATGATGCTATAAGGAGCAGGATATAAATTTAATAAAACAATTTAACAATTTTTTGTTTTAATTACCGAAATATAAATATCCTAATTTTGTTTTTCTTACTTTCTGAAAAAAGGTTATTAAGTGTAAATGTAATTTGTTTTTCCTACGCTTCTCAATTGTTTTCAAGAAACTAGTGAAATAATTTTGAATCAAGTCTGAGCTAAATAATTTAGTTGTTTATTAAACGAAAAAAATAATATCTTGAATATTTAGAAATGCGTATAAATAGATTGCCGTTTTTATTTGTGTGTGTGTGTTTTTTTAATCTATATGTTTGTGTATTGTTTGTCATTTTCCATTCTTTCTTTTAATTAATTGTTTTAAATAAATTTCAATGTAGAGGAAACTTTTTTTTTAATTTTAAAATGTTTGGATGGTCCCACAAGTGCTTACCGTTACGTACAAAAAAAAGTTATGCGGTTAAATGTTTGTATTCTCATTGCTTATTTTAATCTATGAAACATATTTATAAGTTTGTTTCATATCCGGCTTACGTTATTATCAATATTTGGGTTTAAATTAAAAAGTGAAAAAAGTAATAATGACAAAGAAAATGATTCTATGTACTACGTATTCATTTCGTTAATCGTTGTAGCTTATATACGGGTTTTTTGTTTTTATAAATTAACTATGTATGAACACAATTTAATAATATGTAGGAACAAACAAATCTTTCTTTGACCATACAATCGAATAATTTAATAAAAATAAGAACCTAATTGCAGTTAATTATTTAAAAAAAGTCACTCTTTCCCTATTAGCTACATGATAAAGATCAATTATTGTGTATCAACTCGATTGTTTTTAATGTTAAGCAGAAATAATTTTAAATAAAACAAAACAAGCTCACATAATTTAAACATAATAAATATAATTTAATAGATGTGGTAACAAAGCAAAAATAATGGAAGTAATCACTTATTTTGTGTGTACGCTTTAGAAAACATTTATGGTGGAATTTAATACATTTCAATTTTAACCTTCAAAAACAAATAGATACCTAACTAGTGACATTTGTAAATTTAATTTGTATTATGTATTTGTATATAACTACTATTTTCACATATTCATGTTTTTTTTTTTTTCTTTCACTTTTTTGTTTGTTCTCTTTTTGTGCTTTCGCCGCATTCAACTTGTTTCATCTGTAAATGAAATTGAAATAAATCTAAAAAATTAAAATTAGCACGCCGACAAGAGATAATCAAAATCACGGAGCAACTGATCGAAGCTATTAACAGTGGTGATTTTGATAGTTATACGTAAGTTTTTGATAACATTTTTTTGTATTGTATATCTTAAAAAATACAATATACAAATTGTTAAAAACTACTGTTTCTTTAATTGTTTTAGAAAAATTTGTGACCCCCATTTGACAGCGTTTGAGCCAGAAGCTTTGGGAAATCTAGTCGAGGGGATCGATTTTCATAAATTTTACTTCGAAAACGGTAATTTTTTCTCGAAAATTATAAAATTCAATGTACTTGACTTGATCATGAGATCAATATTGATTGGTTTTGGAAATTCAACATTCACATATTGAATATTGGAGTGATGAAACTATTAATCAAAATTTACAACAGAATTTCAGATTTATTATCACGGTGTAGATGATTTTTCTGCTAAAATCTATTTATTTATTATTTTAATAACTTTGTTTCATATTTAATAAATTAACATGAATCTCTTTTCTCTGTAGTCCTCGGTAAAAACTGCAAAGCTATTAATACAACTATTCTCAACCCACACGTTCATTTGTTGGGAGAAGACGCAGCGTGTATTGCATATGTACGGCTGACGCAGTACATTGACAAGTAAGTTAATATTTAATTATTTTACATGGGTGCTTTTGGACTTGTACTTATTTTCGAAAATAAGAAACTTCAGTAGTGTCGAATTTAACTCACGGAATTCATTGACATCAAAACATAACATTTTATTTATGACAGCCCGATTATATAATCAAAAAGTTTAATGTATTCATATAAATATGTAGTGCGATAAAAATGTCTGAGATCCAGATCCATAACATAAAGATGAGTTTTTGAGCACAGTTTAAAATTTTACTTTAATGTTTTCTAAAGGAGGCTGGTAAAATTTAAATAACATAATGTATATCTTAACCTTAAATTTACATATTTTTTAGGACTTAAGTGACAACTTTAGCTATATGATTATTTTAGAAAACTCTCCCCACACATGAAAGCATTCCAAGATTCCAACAGTTTTCTAAATATGCCATATTTAAGAGTTAAAACACAATAGTTTAGAGGGTTATCGGTGCATTTCAATCAGAAATGTTAGAAATTGCAAACGTAACTTTTTTCCAAAAATAATATATCCTGTTGTTGTTGGCATTTAATAAATACGAAGAACGCTACTAAAATATAGGTGCAAAAAACCAAAAAGAAGAAAGTTTGCCAGAACTTTTTTCGTAGGAAAAGAAAACAGATTCTAATATGAAGTATTTTCTGTTTTTTTTTGTGTATTCTTCTGACGATTCCTACTATTTTCAGTCTGCTAAGTCGTATATTGCAGCTGATGCTAGTCTAGGTCTTGTACTGGGGATTGGCTCAGTTACTAAGCATTTTTCGAAAGTTAACCCTTATTATACTTGATGTCCTTTGAATGAGAACCCACAACTTTTCTAAAGGACCCCAATCTTCTTAAATTCATCAATGTTTGTTTTTATTGCACTTTCATTACCCGTTCTTCAAATTAGAACAAAAAAGGTAAATACTCACTAGTATAGTAACTTACAAGATTGGGAAAGAGTTCTAAACGCATTCAAATGATTTTATATTATATATTTTTAAGTAATCATAAGACTTCAGTTCCATTTTCTATATCTTATTTTTATATTTTAATTACAGACAAGGCCATGCCCATACACACCAATCTGAAGAGACACGCGTGTGGCACAAACGTGACAGTAAATGGCAAAATGTTCATTTTCATCGGAGTGCATCAGGAAAGATAAGTGGTGCAACTACTTTCGATTTCATAAATCAACAAAAATAAATGTGTCGAAAAGTATCTTCTTCACTCTAGGATAACTCATTGTATTTGAATTTATTTGTACTTAAAAAGAAAACAAAAATCTAATCTTAGTAAAAAAACAAAAACGAAAAGAAGCAGAAAGAATATAATAGTACAATTTTCGTATTTCTTTGAAAAAAAAAAGCTTTTACTAAAATTTTATCATCACATAATTTACCTTTCCTCATTATACACAATTTTAACTTTCATTGTCATTTAAGAAAAATTAATTATAGAAATCACTCCAGTTTAATAAAACAAAAACACGTAGGGTCTATTTCTACTATAAATACATATATACATGTATAAATATATATTATGTATAAGTTAATAGATATATATGAGGAAAATAAAATAAATTTAAAAAAATTAAACACGTTGAATAGATAAATTCTTATACCCTAACAACAACAACCAAATTTATTGTTTTTAGTTATAAAATTTTAATATATTCATTGTTTTTGACAAATTATCTAATAACAAAGTTTAATACTGAAAAATCATTCAAAACTTTAAAACGTAATATATATATAAATAAACATTAACTTACAACTACCTTAGACGCTTAATGAAAAAGTCACTACAATGTATTTAAACAAATAAAAAACAAAAAAAAAATCAAAATAAAATATATCTCTTATATTGTTTTCATTTTACACACAAGGAGGCAAATAAAAGATGTCAAAGTACCATTTCTCTATTTATCTATAAATTAATAAAATTTAACTTAAACATAAAGAAAACAAAAAAAGCTAATAATATACCTTCACAATATTTTTTGCATATACATAAATATGTTTAAATTTTCAGTAAAAAAAGTGTTTGGATTTTTATTGATTGTCAATGTATACCTATATAAAAATAAATTGTTCCATACCAAAAAAAAAATAATCGTCACGTGAAATTAAATTGTATTTCATAAAAAAAATTCATAAATAAAAACAAAAAAATTATTATCGATTCTTTATTCTTTTCTTCGTTATCGGTATAGGTTAATATAATAAATATTTAAATAAAGATAAAGATATATTAAATAAATTAATAATGAACCTAAAAAATACATAATTTGTTATAAATTTCATCATAACCTAACTTCAAATAAATAAAAAGTGGCTAAGATATTTTCATTCGTAAATTTTTCAATCTGTTTTTTGCTTAAAATAAATTAACAAAATATCAACAAAAAGAAAAAAAAAACAAAACACAAAACCTTTAACCTAAGCGAAATTAAATTAATTTTTTTTAAGAACAAAAATCAATATATACATTTAAAATAAAAACAAAATATAACGAATTCTTTTAATATATAATAAATATAGAAAATAAAAAACAATGTCTATCTGTCATGGTATGTTCACAGGGTTGTAAATGTTAACTAGTATTTTTTTTATTTTTAAATATATGTTTGGACGATGTTTATTTTAAATGTTTGATTCAAGTTTAAAAGAATACTATATAATTTTTGCTGTACTTATAATATTCAGTTATATATTTCTTGGTTTCTATTTAGGAAATTGATTTGTTGGTTTTATTTTTGTATCCTGTTTGATTGAATTTTATTTTTATTGAGAAAAAATAACAAAAGTTCGTTTAATTTGAATATATGATTAAATAAATATGCAAATAAAGATAATTTTTATGAAAACCACCATATACTTGCATTTTATATTTGTTAAACTACATTGGAAATAAACAACTTTATTTAGAATGACTGGATCTTAGATACATACATTTGTGTAATTTTCAAAAACAAAATACTTGAGAAAATAATTTGACCATAAATACAGCTCAATTAAGTGTTAAAAAATCCAGTTTTATCGGGATTTGAGGTTTATTGGAGGATTAAATAAAAAAAAATAAAAAACGGGAATAGTTAATAATATTGACAACTTTTAAAAGAGCTTTAATTTTACGATCTTAAGTGGTACAAAAGAGGTTTAAAATACAACCTTTTTTGATACACAAGGCCGACATTTTATATTTTTTGGATAAACTTCCATTGTGAGCTGTGTCTGAATGAGTTTAGCCGGGGGATAGGTTAAGTTAGGGTAAATTGTCTGTCCCTAATGGAGTAGGACGCACTTAGGCCAGTTTAATATCACATGAATCTTGAGGCTATCTTCTAATCTCAATGAAGGCAGTTTGAGTCCCTCACGAACGTGAAAGACTGATTATGTTCATATGATTTAGATCGTTATAGAAGAATTCTACTGGTAAATCTTGCATTTTGGAGCTAGGGCAGGGCATGTACAGGGGAGATGAAAAACTGTTTCTTCCTCTTCCTCATCTGCTTCTGCAAAAGTCATTTGAGAATACGCCTAGCCGAGTGGAGTGTTTTGCTATCTGCTTAGAGATAACAACCTGAACGTTGGTCTTGTCGCGGCTTACAGATAGGCAATATTTAAAAGTGACAATTCTTGATTAAGTTTTGCAAGGCAAGAAAGAGTGATACGATGTACAGAAAGTTTAAGACCACGTGTCTTAATTTTGATGACTTCACTGCAAAGTTTGCTTAAGGCAGTACCGAACCGTAAGCTAGTAAAGATATGTAATCTAATCCTATTGATAAGCTTAAGCACAAAATAAGAAAGTAGCACGTAAGGTTTTAACATTTTAAAGTTTAATTTTTGTCATAGAAAACATTCCAACGAGCAAATTCTAAACTTCAAGGGTCTTATTTAAGAACAACCATAACGTTTAACACACATAAATCCAATGATAGTACTGGAATTATTTCCTTACGAATTTTACCACGGGTCAAAAGATTTTCGGTGTTTTGGCTCAAAGAAGCGTATAAACAGAGAGGTGTTTATGCACATATTTCTGAAAGTGAAATAAATCCAAACATATTTGCTACGCCTTATTGATGTTTTCAGTTTTTGAGCGATCTGAGATTTTTTTTCTATACAAATTTAAACTCAAAATGTAGCAGTGCCTAAAATAAACAAGAATATTGTTAAAATAATGCTTTAAAATTGATTTTGGCAATATGACATTGATTTTGAACTCTGGCATTTTCTTCTGAAAAAGTTTTTGAGAAATAAAGCAATATTTGGGCGATATGACGATTTTAATAATTTGGCGTTACTTTATCTTTTTATTTGAAATTTCATAAATCCCAGAAAAGTTTTAACGCATAAATGTTCTGTAAAATTGTCCAAACAGTACAACAACAAAACATTGTGCTTTATCTTAATTTAAAAAAAAATCAGCGTCGGAGCTAAGATGCTGGCATTCCATGCGTAGTTTTCCAAACTTTCAATCAAATTCTTTTCTTTTTTTATAAGAACACTGCACGATTGCACGAACTTGCTCATATATCCAAAGAGTTTGTTTAAAAATATTTTCAATATTTAAGGATTTAAAAATGTACCTGCAAAAAAGGTTGTTTTCTAAAATTAAAACGTCATTTGGCTTCTTAAAAAACTTAAATAAAAAAAAAATGTATTTGAACATCTTTAGAGCGGTTTCTTAAATTAATTTTGTATAATATAATTTTTTAATTTAAGTTTAAAAACGTTTTTGGTATGCAGTTATTTTTATAATATAATAATTATTATTATAAAAAAATGTTGAATAATTTTTTTATTATCAAACATTATTGAGACAATACAAATTGATTAGTTCTTGAAAGAACTTAAAAACATCTTATAAATTCTAGAGCAATAGAATAGTTTTTTTTAAGAAGCCAAATTAACAAAATCAAATTTAGAGAAAGTTTAAAAAAACTATCGGTTCGTTTTTAAGAAACTTCGAATTTGTGATTTATGACCAACAAATTTGTTACTTTTAGTTTAAAAAAATTGAAGAAAAAGTATGATCACGAATTTTGATATTATTAAAAACTTTTCCTCGTTCAAAAAATTTCTCATGTTTCCGAATTTTGTTCAAAACTTTGTAGAGTCCTTAGAAGTTAGTTCGAAAAAAATCTGAGCTCGAGATTTTAATAAACATTACAGTAGATAAATCGAAAAAAGTGGGTACCCGATTCCCCCCGCCTATTTTATAATTTTCATGAAAATATAAAAAAAAAATTTCAGTAAAATTGTGGATACAAAAAAAATCGAAGGAAATTTTGTTTTAACAAAAGTTTATCTTAGTCGATTGAAAAAATCAAGGGAAAAATTTAATAACCAAAGAAATATATTGCGAAATGTGTTGAATGGAGTGATATTAGTTTTCTTGGGACAAAATTGTATCCACACAAATTTTTATAAGTAAATGAAATGAAAAAAAAAATAACTGAGGAAAATTTTTCCAAGTTTTAAACGCAAGCTGTTTTTTTATTCTTTTCATGAAAATATTAGGGAATACATTTTATTAAACATTTTTCTAAATTTGAATCGCAAGCGGATATTTTATTCTTATAAAAATATAAAACACACAAAAAGGAAAATGAACACATTTTTTTCTTAAATTCGATCAAAAAAAATCGAATTAAATTTTTTGTTTGCAAATTTTTCTCAATCGATTAGAAAGTTCGTTTTAATTTTAAATTTTAAATCCTATTCTTTCCAGAATCGTGTTCATAAAGTATTATATTTGAACCAGGGCCGGATGTAGAGGTCCAGAGGCCTCGGGGCAGTAAAGAAGCGGAGGCCCCCTCTCCCCAAATTTTATTCACTCGAGTTTTTCAATAAATAATTTATTGTGAAACCAATAAATAAAAATAAACGGAAAAAAGAATTATCTGAAATTAAATTTTAGGGTTAACGATAGGAACCTTTTGACGTTTTTTCGCCGAAAAATGTTTCATATTGGCTGCTTCCTCGTATTTATCAAAATCATTTCGTTTGGATTCCACGAATGATTTCAATGGTTCTAGTGCACGCATTGCCGATTCAAGAATCATTTTCGAGTCTTGCAGCATCTTGTTTGTAGCGTTGAATCGCTCCAAGATATCGTTCCAAAATGTTGCAAACAAAGCGGTTTCGAGAACACTCATCTTCTGTAGAAGGTGCGTTGCTTCATTCCTCACGATGTCTTTTTGCTCTTTATTGGAAGATTTGCTGGTTAGAGCTTCTTCGATTTCCGAATAGCCGTTGACTAAGGCTTTCGTAGCTTCACCTCGACAAGACCAACGAGTGTGTCGCTAAGCTTTTTCAAGACTAAAAACTGACAGCTTTTCGTCTCCGATAATTTCTCAATCAGAATTCGGTGTTTCTTATCAGGGCCATTTAATATTTTGATATTTCACTGATTGCCAGATTTGAGTGAACGAATATAGATCAATGATTTCTTTTATTTAAGATTAAAATAATTAAATAATCATGTATGTACAAAGTACTGTAGGTTGTAGGTAAAGTTAAAAGAGCAAAAAAAAATACATATCTAAATGAAAGATGTTTACTAGTGTTTATTAGTTGGAATTTGAAACAAAAATTTTCCGAAGGCTTTATGGTCTGGTGGGGGACCCCTGTTTGTGGAGGCCCCGAGGCTCCCGCCCCGGTTGCCTTCCCCTAAATCCGGTCCTGATTTGAACTGCCGTTTTTGTCAGCATTTTTGAACTTTTCGATAATTAGTATTTAGAACCAAAGAAATATTTGAAAATTGAGTATAAATGGTTTGGCGTCTCTTTCAGATTATTTTTTAAGAGTGGTAAATCTAACAACTTATGAAGATTGTTCGAATGTCATATGAAAAAACCTAAATATTTTAATATTTTTTTTTTTTGAAAATTGAAAAATGTATTATGGATTTGGTACACAACCACAAATTCTACTGGGAAAAGCTACATCATAAATTTAGATGCCCTCAAGAAGGCTTTATGATTTTTCAAATTTTAAAAAGTAATACCTCAATAATCTGAAATGATTTGTTAATTTTGAAGTCGGATTTGAATTGAGGCCATCAAATCCTATTAAAGAAGTGCAATTTTACTGCCAATAAGTAAAACGTATCGGGCAGTGAAATTAAATAAATAAAATACTTAACAATATAAAACTTTTCTAATGTCCTTATCATATCGAAGTTTGGATAAATGTATTTGAATTTATTAATAAATCTAAGAATTGCTTGTGTCAAGTCTCTATCTGGCTACCTACAACAACTTAACTAACAACATTACTGTAATTGATATATGTACTTACTTATACTTTCATTTATCATAACAAACAACATGCGATAAATCTTCATCATCAATTATACACCACGTTTACTATGTGCGGGTGGTGTTTTAAGTGATTCTATTGAATTCAGACACTTTCAAGTATTTAGGTCTTGAGCACTTGTGAAATTTTTGCGTATTTATACATAAATATGTATGTATTAAATGATGTGGGCGATTGGTTTTCAGGATTTTATTGTGTACAACTTAAAAGGTTACTTTGTTATCGCCGTTGTTTCTAAATTATTAACAGTGTAAATATTAACATACATATAACATATGTATGATTCAAGATTTGGGGGAGGGACGATACATAAGGCGTTTTTAAATTACGATTACGATTATAACTTTACATCTATAAATTAACACCATTTTTATGTAATTTCATTGCCCAGAGCTCCAGAGCTGAACAATTTCTTGGAGGTAGAAATAAGCATGGCTTCTTGTCAATATTCTTAGCTTGGTATACTGAATTTTACAACAACTCGTCATACCGAAATACTTTAGATTGAAGCCGAAAATTAGAAAATTGTTTTTCTCAAAAATTCTTAATAGAACAAGGCTTACCGGATTGAAATAAGAAAAAAAGGATTAACCATGTAAAGAGGAAAGAACATGGTTTCAAAATTTCTTCTAATTGGCTAGAAAAACATCCGTTTTAGTATCTATAGAGATATATCATTAAAGGGTGCTTTTGCTCGAAACAATTGTCGAAGAACTAAAAAAGAAATCTTTTTTAAACGCTGTGCTCCGTTAATAAAACAGTTTTCCAAATACATTAATAGCACATTTCAATTCGAAAAAATCGTAATTTGAATTTTTTATAATTAGAGAACACTAAAAGGGTTTTATATACCTTTAATATGCCAAAGACACAGCGTGAGCATTAGGAAAAGAGAGAAGGGTTGGATAGGAGGTGTCGGTGTACATTGATTTTGAATTCCTGAACATTGCAATGATAGGGAAAGATAGAACGTGGCAAGGCGTTTCATATTCGCGTAGTACGGCAAAAAAATGTACTTCACAGTACGGCCGTAGTTGGGCTCAAGGGTAAACTGATGGGCATTTCTAGAAGCGGGGGTATAACAGTCAAATTGTTTAAGTTGAAGAATGCAACTGCCTATTTCACTAGAGCATAATCCGTTAAAACAATGATAAAAAAGGGTGAGACAAGAAACCTTGCGTCGATGTTCGAGTGACGTGATCGAGTTGATGATGTTAATGTCACCAATCATTTTAAAGGCTCTTCTTTGAATACTGTGCAAGAGGCTTAAATAAGTTACTGGAGCCCAGCCCAGAGATGAGAGTTATATTCAAGTTTCGGACGTATTTAGGATTTGTTAATTGTAGCCAGATCAGACAGAGAGAAAAATGTCTTCCACGTCTCAAAAAACCTAGACATCTTGCGGCATTTTTGGCAACATTACGAATGTGATCGCTCCACAAAAGGTGGTTGCTGATGCCCATTCCGAGGATGTCGATATTTTCCGTTTCGTTGATGCAAGTACCACTCATAGATAGTGGCAAAAAGGGTTTATCTCGATCGACCTATACAAGAAAGCATTGAGTGTTCGAATCATTAAATTCCACACGACTTTTTATTCCCCATTGTACAATGCTGTGTAGGTCGGAATTTAATGAGCTAATCATATTTTGCGGTAGTACCCGTAGCGTGATGGTTTGTGCGTTGAACTGCCATACAAGGGGTCTTGGGTTCTATCCCTTCATTCTAACTTTTTTTCACAGGTACTGCCTCTTGCGAGGAATTGACAAATCCTCCAAGAGTAATTCTTGTCATGAAAAGTGCTTTCTCAAATTAGCTTTTCGGATCCGGCATATAAGCTGTAGGTCCCTTCTATCTCTGACAACATTACTCGAACACATGAATGGTTGAGAGTTGTAAGTCACTAGACCCAATTTGTTCATACATGAATAAAATATAAAACCACTTGAAATAAAAATATAGTAATACTTTATTTTTCAAAGAAGGTCTACTTAATAGAAAATCAAAATCAATACAAATTAAAATTAAGTTTGTTTCCTTGACGCAGCGGGTTATTTTATTCGTGTAATTTACTCTGTTTATATCTTCTCAAAACAAACAATGTATTCGAAGTTGTCACGATGGAGCACACAAATTTATTAAAGACAACCAAAAAGAGCATTTGATATGATATGATAAAATACCACTTACAAACATCACAGAAAACATTTTACGTCTATTTTCAAGTTGTTGAATAGCTAAAAGTTGGCATCTAGTTTTGTATGATGGAGTTTCGATGTTCCACCCAAATTTTTGAATACTGAATCTTGTACATTTTTTTTGGACCATTTCAATTCTTTTAGATTGAATGTTATAAAAAGGGTTCCAGGTTACACGACAGTATTCCAAGATTGGTCTTACATATGAGGTAAAAAGCAATTTAAGAGTAAAAGGGTGTTTAAAGTCTATGCTATTGCGTTTAATAAAACCGAGAATTGAACTTTCTTTGGTTACACTAAATTCAATCTGCTTAACAAAGTTATGTTTAGGATCTAGAACTTGATATTGAATTTTGTATTCAAAGATGATTTCAGAAAACATGGATATTTAGCGACATTTAAATATAGTTGGTTTTTCGTGCACAATTGGGATAGTTTCGAAATGTCGTCTTGTAAGAGATGACAGTCATTAATAGATTTTATGCAACGAAAAAACTTTAAGAGCAAAAAGAATTTGACTAGAATTGAGGAAAATATTAGATGAGTCATTTATAAAAATTATAAAAAAGAAGGGGTCTAGGATTTCTACCTTGGTGCACACCAGATGAAACCGAAATTGGTTTTGAGAGAACTTCGTCAATGCAAACAAATTGAACTCGACCCTTAAGATAAGATTCCAACCATTTCAAAAACTTAGAATGGAATCCAAAGTTTCTTAATTTCTTAATTCAAATAGAGTGACTTACTATCTCCAATGCCTTTGGAAAATCGCTATAAATTACATCAATTTGATGCCCTTCATCAAGATTATTTAAAATGATCTTCCTGCAACGAAACCATGTTGTAGCTGTGAAATGTTTAGCTTAACCAAAAATTTTAGTTTGTCATACATCAATTTTTCGAAGAGTTTTGGAAAACACGACAATTTACAAATCGGACGGTAGTTGGATATTTGATGTTTAGACCCTGATTTATGAATAGGGTTTAAAAATGATTTCTTCCATCATGGAAGAAATTCGCCATTCTTTAAAGAGTTATTAAAAATTAGGAAAATTTCAGCTAGAGAAGCAGCACATTTTTTAAGAACAATAGGTGGAATTTCGTGTGGACCTAGTTTAGGCATGCATATAATAAGGTAAAATGGCTTTTCAAATTGTAACGTCAATATGAACCTTCATCACCGGAGATATCATTAGCCAAAAAGATTTTCTTTTTATTTAGGAAAAAAGTTATTCAAAAATGAAATCGGTCGAATAATTTTGAGCTACGTAGTACTACGCATTCGATTTGAGGTTTTGAAATTAGAGGAGATTTCGTTATTCCTAGGATATTTTGGGTTCAGTTCTTAATGCACGCATCTATTTCAAAGCATAATCTTGTCCGATCTTATGATTAAATTAACCCGCCAAAGGTCCTTTCACTGTTTATTATGTTACCCGTTTATAACACATTGCAGTCACTGGCATTCTCAGGTGCACTAAGGCCTTCAATGTTGTTTTTTTCTTTCTTTTGGCGATCTTTGCTTTCTTTTTGCATCAGAGTCGGGTTTTAAGTGCTTTATTTCGTTTAATCAAATAAGATCTTGTGGAATTACTTCAGAATGATTGAAAAAAAGAGACTTGGGTGCGACCCACACTGATAATTTCCCATCCCGTCTGTCGATTTGTCTTGCTTAAAAGTTTGTGGGGTTGGGTTAGAAAAGTTGTTAGTTGAATTATTCTTAAAAATTTTAAAATTACCAAAATTATTTTGTATATAAAGAAATAGTTTCGTTTGAAAATCTAGTTTTGTTAAATAGATTATTAGTCTAAAACAAATTTTTACCAATTTAAGTAGCATTTCTTAATTTTTTACAAATCAATCAATACATCAACTTTTAGCAAATTTGTGCACTATTTCTTGTAGATTTTATTTTTTTATGAAAAAACGGAGATTTTTATAAAAAAAAACTACTGAATATCGAAAACAATATTTTCTGTGAAACAAAAAGTTTGAAGACAATATTTGTAATTTTTGAAAAGATATTTGGGTCAAAGTAAATTTTTACCAATTTTGAGTTATGTTTTCTTAGGTTTTTGTTTTATTTATAAAAAAAAACTATCAATTTTTCGTTGCACAAAATTGTTTTGTAGATTAAATCATTTTGTATTCGTAAAATTTTCGAGTTGACACATTTTTGTTTCAGTTTTTTTTTATTTATAAAAAACGATAATTGGATTTTCAAAAATATATTTGTTTGGTATCATGTTACAATTTATAATATGAAATTTAATTCAAGTCTCTAGCGTTTTTGGTTCATGAGATATTTAGGGTTAACCAAAATGTTCACCTTTTTTTAAACTTCTATGGTAAAAAACCACCCACTAAATTTTCTTAGGAGCCCTATCTGCATCTCTTCTGGTCCTTGAGCTATGAACGACGAAAAACACGTCGCGAACGTTCGGACGTACGTACACACGCACGCACAGACATCTTTCTAAAAATCTTTTACTTCGACTCAAGAGACCTTGCAACATCGAGAAATGTAAAAATTTTCAATTTGACAAATCGGTATTTCGTCCACTCTTTGCAAAGATTATAAACTTATTATAGGCAGTACAGTTTAAGATAATCATTCGCAACATCAACAACACGGCGGTGAGCTTTAATTTAATGGCAAGCTTTTAAACTTGCAGTCCCTTACATTGGCTTTTCGCTTAGTTTTTGAAATTTGCTAAAAGTATTTCATAAGATTCACCCTCTCTTCTTTGGAAAATGTTTCGACTGAGTTCTTTTTTCTAAGCTACCAAGACTTTGTTAACTTTTGGTCTTGGTTTTGTCTACCTAAGTATTGATTTTCCCGGGATAACAATAAAAAACCAATACAGTATGCATATTAAATAAACCACAGTCACCACGGTACTCTTACAAGGAGGCCATCCCATATATGTTCATGGAATTAACAAGTTGCTGTAATATATCCCGTGGTACCACATCTGCAGTGGTGTGTTAATTTAGGTCTTTGATGTGCAGCCATCTAGGAAAGATAACCCTAGAAGCGGCCGCCCGGTTTCATGTGGGACTCAATCCACCGAGCTTTATCTACAATAACATCATTTTTTTATAAAATGATTTTACTTCCACTCCAGACTTTTTATCTTATATGAAATACCAACTTAATTGTCGTTTTGTATGTTTACTGATTTCTATGGATATTTTTATAATTTATATCAGTAAGTCAGCCTCGAATCCATGAGACAGGATGAACGGTCCCTCGTTACCATCTTTCGTAAGATTTAAAATCTTGTAAGAAAGTTAACTATAGCTTCTTGCGTTCGCTCACCAATCATCATGGAACTACACTGATTTCTCTTACTTGTGCCTAGGGGCCACCACGAGGAGGTGCAAATAAGCTCATCTTCCTTTAAAATTATAGACAAGCATATAGCTTCCCTATATCTACATGGAAGTCACCCATGGGCAGTACAATTTTAAAATGGATATAATATAACAATAATAAAAAATAATACAATAATTGTACATTTGCAACTATACACTTCCAAAGGTTGGGTAGCCACCCAGTAGAACTTCTTTTTCTGCAACAATAAACATTCAAGCCGATTACAGAATTCGTGGAACCAGTTGCAGGTAATCGGTCCGATTTGTAAAATTGAAAATTTTGCCATTTCTTGACGTTACAAAGTCCCTAGAATCTATATAAAAGATTTTTGGAGAGATATCTGTGTGTGCGTGTGTACGTACGTCTGTTTGTTCGGAAGCTTTTTTTGTCGTCCATATGTACATATATCAAGAACCAATAGAGATATTGACTTCAAATAAATTATGTTATTCGAAATAAAAATAGAAATTGAGTGGGAGGTTCTTTACTAAAGCAATTTTTAAAAAAGTGAAAATTTTGGTTTACCCTAATAAATTTTTTTCTTTGAAAATCGTTAGAGCGTTTTTTTAAATATTTTTTTTATATTTATATAAATTTTTTGGTTAGAGTTCGAAAATATTTTTAGTATAGTTTTTTAAAGCTTATGAATAAACGTTTAAATTTTAATTTTGCTAAGATATGATGAGATATCAAATTTCGAAAAAAATACATAATATTTTTTTTAATCTAAGATAAAAACAATGACATTTTTGATCATCAAATGTTATTCCGACATTATTGAAATCGGTTGATTAGTTCTTGAGAAAACTTAAAAACAAACTAACGGTTCTCTGGCGGCCTTCTGGAGCAACACAAAAAATTGTTTTTTTTTCCCATTGAAATAAGCCAAACTAAGAAACAAAATTAGGGAAAGTTTAATCAAAATCTATCGATTAGTTTGTGCGAAAATTTGATTTTGTGATTTTTGGCAAAATAAATTATATGGAGACTGTTATTATTACAATTAACGCGAATCGCGTCCAAACTTTAATTTCCAAATTTGAAGTCAATCGATCCAACGCCTTAGGCTGTAGGAGCCAGGACAAACAGACAGGCCGACATACGGACGGAATCGGGGGACTGACTTTTTTCGACCTATTTACCATGGTAATGTCAGTTTTGATTGAAATCTTGAGCTCAAAATATTCTACGAATGCAAAGCTTGCGATATAGTTCCTAATTATTGGCACTTCCTTTAGATAAATTAATATATAAAAATTTAAAAATAAAAAAGTTGAGTGACAATAAATTTTGTCATCGCCCCTAATTTTTCGAACATATCCTTGATACAATTTTACGAAGTGAATTGAGTTAGTTGATAAATTCAAAATTGAAAGCTGAATATTGAATTTATTGTAATAAAATGATGTTGTGCAGTATTTTTCCTATAACAACATTGAAATTTCGTTTGCTAACACCATAATATTTTATATGAAAAAATTAAAACAGAAAAAGTCTAAAAGCTTGTGGTAGCCTTGTCAAACGTCTCTCCCTACAATTTATGTATTGTTGTCTTTCCCGTATAATCATGGATACAATTTCAAAACTACAAACATAAATATGTTTTGAACAGTAAAACGTACGAAGGTTTCCCATTTTTGTAACTAATTGTATTGTGTTGAATTTAATTATATTTTGATTCATTTCGCAGAAATGATGCTTTCCGACTGATTCATCAAATATATTTTTCCTTTTCGACTTTATCATTAAAGACAGACTTTGACACCAAACTCTTCCCAGAAGTTCGTTAGACTTCTCATCGCTAGATTCTTCAGTTTCATCGACAGGGGTGTGGTCGTGTATTGGGCTAATTTTTTGATAGGTAGCTTTGATGCGAACCACAGCCACGCGAGGTTGTTTTTACACACTGACTATTGACATGACACTCGTATTTAGAAGCAAGGCCAGCATTAGGCGGTAAGCGCTTGATGTGTAGAAAAAGATACATCTCGAGGTCCCAAGTTCTTACAACATCCATCATAAATCATGACTTAGTTTTAGAAAATAAGTACCACTGCATTCATTGACTGTTAGGCGCTTTAACTTTTGTCGGGTCGTTTTAAAGTTGATTTAAGCAATATTTGAAACCACATAACTTCATTAGAAAGTAAAAATACTTACACATAAACTGTCGACGTGTGTTCATATATTTAACAAAAAAGGCGAAACATAAGAGCACATTAAGGTCAAAGCAATAAAACGCTTTATGCATTACTGATGCTTTCCATAGGAATACAAAAGTAACATTATAATAAGAAAAAACAAATGTACAATTAAAAACGTCTTGACACTTCAGAACCATCACAATCACCAGAATTTAAAACACCATTCACACAGCATCTATCAGTATTTTAAATATTATCAGGGTTCATATTATACTTCTTTACGCCCTAAACCTTTCAATAAAGAAATGAAACAATCTTTTGATGGAATGATGGTAGAAGAAACCAGTGTATATTAAATGTAACGTATGTATATACATATATGTGTCTGAATGTATTCGTGTCACCACTCATAAGCTTAAACTTATTTGTTTGTTTTATCTTTCTCGTCATATAAGTTCCACTTATAATTTGCGTAGAATATACCCAAAATAGCTTTTAACAACATATCCTTTGCTTCTCGTCTCAATTCGGTTATAAGCAATTTAGTCTTCATCGTCATGCATCTGTTAGCCTCTGGTGCTCATCTTTTGCAACCAACAGTCGACCATCGCAATTTCCATTGCATTTGTCAACATGCTTACATCTTGGGCTCGAAGCCACCTTACTGATCGGCCATAATTACCATTTTACCATCAACCTATCAACACTTTAATATCACCCACTATTTTTGAATTCTAATACCAATGCCAACGAAACACCCATACAAACGTGCGATATAGATTGTATTTACTTCCGCTGTTAACGAATGATACAAGAATACCCTCACTGACTGAGCGCCGCGTCCGTCGCAGGCTTCTTTGTGTCAGTCATGGTGGGTGATTTTTTTGTGAAAATCTTAACACCCCCGACGTAACCACTCCACAATCAATATACCATTAGGTTCATAATGGCAGTATATGAATTCCAAACCAGTTAAGTCCTCCTCTTCAAGTGAAGCTCCCTCATCGAATGCCTATACTCTACCCTACCATCTTTGTATGTATGTATGCAGGAACCTATGTATATATTTGTTCTTTTTCACATCGCATCCCAACGCACTCTTTCATGCGATGGTCAATGGTAATATACCACCAACTGTTGAAAGTGGATGGATACTTCTTTTTCCTTACCACCTATATAAGTATGGCGAGAATTTTCCGAATGCTGCAGTCGAACAACAGGTCTTCAAGGACCATTAACATTGTTAGAAAACCGGGAGTGATTTCCTTTTAAGTTGAGAAAAAAATTAACAAATATATCAATAAATATAAGATTTTTTAAAATATTAAAACAAAAATTAAAATTGACATATCGCTTTGTAATTCGTTTGAGTTAAAATAAAAATAAATGGTAAGTGATGCTGATGATTATTTTCTGCTCATTATTCTTTTTCTGGTGTCAAACGATTGCGATTTCAAGTTGATACTTTAACTTTGTCAATTGTTTCTACTCAAGAATTGTGAAAATAATTTAATTTAAAATTAAAATTTGTATTGGAAATTAAAATTTTGCATTAGATATTAAATTCATTAATTTAAATTAATACACATGGTACAGGCATCTTCAAAGACTTAATCCATTTGATTGAATGAAACTATTATTTTTTTAAGTTTTAACATATTGGTATGTGCAAGAAAAAAATGCATTTAAAAGTAAAAATAAATTGTTGGCTTACGGTAAAATCGTGGGTAATATTTTAAGATGGTTCGTAATGGCTTATTTCGATAGATTTTATTCTTTAAAAACAGTTAAGTAATGTATACTTAATAATGTGTGAGAGGTTGATAGGAGATGTCGGTGTACATTGGTTTTGAATTCCTGGATATTGCAATGGCTGGGAAAAACAGAGTGTGATAAGGCATTCCTTACGTTAACACATTTTTATACTGGATGAATCTAGTATCAATGGTGGATCCAAAGAAGAGGGGACATCATCCCCTGAGCTATATAAAGTTCATAGAGCTTATTTGTAAAAATAATAATAGATTTGTAAGTTAGTGAGAAAGAACTAAGATTATGTAATATCGTTCAAATTATTTCCCAAATTCAAAACATGGAAAACCAAAAATTAATTATTAATTATTATTAATTATTTCATCAATATCTGTTTTGTTTTGCATAAAGATAAAAGATCGTCGATTTGATGTCATATGTTTTATTATTAAAAGCACGTGTTGGTTCTAGATCGTGAAAATTAAAAAAAGTGACATTTTTCATTTTGGATTTCCTTTACACGAACTCGATTTGCCCTTAAAAAAAAAATGTACATATTGTAAGGCCGTATCCCTAACATCCTCGGAGTGAAGAATTCTACCACTTCCAGATAAAAAATGCTGTGTTTGATTTGACTTTAAATTTAAACGGAACATACTTACTCCATAAGTAGAGTTTTTTTTGACTATTTTCGTATTAGAAATATGACCAATTGCAACGCAAAATAAATCAATAAATTGTACTCACAATTTCTATTTATTGTATTCATACAAAATTAATCACAAAAATAAGGCACCAGGTTCAAATTTTGTATTATATCAATTTTAAAGTTTATAGCTATGCTCGTATACAAATAAACGTATTTCAAAACATTCATCAGCTTGTTTGCTACCCATATTACGTATATACGAGTATTTAAAAACATATTCAAAACTTTTGCCTTTCTTAAAGAGATTGTTTTCTTTATCGTTATCACAAATCGACAGAAAAGTGATCTTTTCCTTTATCAATTCAAACCCACACAATTTAGATATGTTTTCAGAGTTGCATGCTTTTATACAAAATCTAATATCGATCACTCCATGGTATGATTTGGAAAAAATAAAATTTTATCAAAAGCCTTCAAGTGAACATTTTTATTCAACTAACATCAACTATATATACAAAAATGTAATTTTTACTTATCAAGAGCACTCTTCAGTTCTTAACTTTCCAGAGGAAGTTATTGTAATGGGTCCAATTTGTCAAATTGAAAATTTTGACTTAAAATTTGTTAGAAAAATTCAACTAACAACTTTTTTAACAAGACCCGAAAACATACAAACATTTTAAGCAAGACAAATCGACTGACAAGATAGGAAGTTGTCAGTGTGGGTCGCATCCCAGACTCTTTTTAATTTTCCTCTTGATATTATAAACAAAACTGATAACACGCCATCCGTCTGTTTACTTGTCTTACTTATAATATTTAAAAAAAAAAACATACTCGTATATAACAATATTTTGTAGAGATAAATAAATTAAAGTCAATATGTTTCTTCGTCCTTGTTTCTTATCAGTTTTAGTTGTTTTGGAAGGCTTACGTGTTTTTTTTTTAAGTTGTCAGTTGGTTTAAAATTCCAACAATAGTTTGTTTATTATGAATTGGATTTCAAAATCTATTTTTGTTGAAAAGATTTTTATTCTAAGCCACTTCGTTCTTAAAAGTTTTGATTTCTTACATAAAAAAAATAAAAATTAGATTTTTCTAAGAGAATTTAGCACAAAATGATATCATTTTGAAGTCAATACTGTAATGTTTAATTTAATTAAAGTACAGTATGCAAAACTGAAAACTTAAAATAATTTGAACGTGCAATTTAAATATTTTAGCAACAAAAAAAATACAGTATTTATTCATACCGTACTTAAGATTAAGAACATAATTGGAAAAGAGAGCTTTTTTAAAACAAAGAAACAATAGATTTTAAGCTCTGTACATAAAACAGTCTAAATATTATTCGATCTATCCTTGAGTGATAATTTTGTACATTCTTTTAAACATTCTATAATAAAAGTATTTGTTTAAGCTGAAATCAGCGTTGCATTGATACATTATTTGTATTATTTAGATAAAGTCTAATTGTAAGCGATAAAGTTCCTTACAATACCTTCATTTATTCACGAGATATCAAGAATCGAACATCAATTTTTTATATAAAGGATTTATATGGCAAGTTTTGCATTCGTAAAAAATTTCAAAACCCAAGAATTTAATCAAACGTCACAATACGATGGTAGAGAAGTTGGAAAAAGTAGGTCGCCCAACTTCTCCTGTCTGTCTGTCTATCCTCGCCACTACAGCTCAAGCCATTCGGTTGATTGGCTTCAAATTTGGAATTTAAGTCGATTCGCGTTAGGCGTTTTTTTAAATTTATTTTTTAATTTAAAAAATAAAAGTAGTCCCTATACAAATGTGTTTTCCAAAAATCGAAAATTCGAATTATCTTAAAAACAAACCGATAGATTTTAGTATAATTTTCGCGTCTTCTTAATTTAGCTTTGTTTAATATGAAACAAATATTTTTGTATTGCTCCTTAAGGATCCCCCATAGAACCGTTATTTTGTTTTTAAAGTTTCTCAAAAACTAAAGAACTGTCTCAATAATAAACATTTAAAAAAATAATAATTAATTAATTGTTTTATTCAAACATAAAATATTAAACATTTTATTCGAAATTCGATATCTTGAAAATAGGTCATCAGTTTTTTTCCAAAATTGAAGTGTTGAACGTTTATTAATAAGCTCTAAGTAACTGCATACCAAACATTTTTTTAAAATAAAATAGAAAAATTGTGTGTATACAAAATTGATTTAAAAAAAGAAGTTCTCTAGAGATTTTCAATTAAAAGTTTTGCCAAAAAAAAATTTTTTCTAGGAAATCAAAATACGTTTAAATTCTTGAACAAAAATTTTTCGTAGGTGTATTTTTAAATATTAAAATACAGTAAATATATTTAAACGGACTCTTTAGAAAAATTGAGCAAGTTTGTACTACCGAGTATTTATTATTGTACCAATTTTTCGTACTTAGTTTTTATGAAAAAAATGACTATTGGGTTCTTATAAAAAATTACTGAATGTCGCAACTAGATTTGAAGTCAAATATCTTAAATTTTTGAAATATATTTTAATTGAAAATCAATTTTTAACAAGTTTTAATAATTTTACAGATTTAATTAAAACTCAAAAACGTTTTGCATATAATTGTTTTGGAGATAAAATCATTTTTTATTGGTAAAATATTCGAAGTGACAGTTATTAATTTCAGTTTTTTCTTTTTGATTTTTTGGTTCTTGAGATATGGACGGCGAAAAAAGATTCCTTGAAATACAGACTTACATTAGCACATGCACTAATATCTTACTTACAATCTTTTAATTAGATGCCAGGGACCTTAAAACGTCGAGAAATGTCAACATTTTGAATTAGACAAATCGGACCGATTATAATAAAAAGATTTTTTTTTAGTTTTAAGCAACTTACAATTTTCCCACGCATAGTTAAAAAAAACTTAGTCATTCAATTTTAAACAATTTAGTAAAATGTTAAAGACAATTTACTAAGCCTAAAAGATGATTTACCCAATTTTAAACGATATAAACATCTTACTACCTTTTTACAATTTGCTAAAGTTAAAATCACAGAATGGCTACAAATTGTTAAATCCATACGGCATCTGTAATATTATTTTTATAAGAGTAGTCGATGAAATGGCCCAGTCAACAGTTGAAAATTCCAATTAATTGATCCGTATTTGCGTTTTCAGAATATTCGCTTTTTTCAGAGCTTAATTTAAAAAAAAAGTATTTGGAAGGGACCTTCTCCGCATGAATTATGTTTTGGTTCATCATCTTCTAAACCGTGTGTAAGAAGTAGGTATTTCCCAAATATGTTAAACAGATTGAAAATAAAATGCTAAAATACACTTATTTTAACCCTCTCCTTAAATCATATCCATTACGATTTACATTGAAAATGCAACCTTAAAGGTATCGGTGCACACGTCACACCACTTCCAACTAACAGATTTTTTAATGCATATACATTTGTGATAAATTGAATTATTAGTTTACTTTTAACTTTTATATGCATATAAAGAGGGTTGCAGAATTATGTCTACATATATATATATATATATATATATATTCCAAGTACAAGGCCGATAGAGCTCATGGCCTTGTACTTGATGTAATTTATTTCGAAAAGCTCAGCACAGGATGCGGTTCCTGGTGGTGGTACTATATATTTCAAATCATGATTGAATCTCCGGCTGAGTTAAGATTTTAAACATGAAGGGAGATAGTCAATTTGTCTGTGGTGTCAAGTGCAAAAATAAAATAAGTAATGAAAGGCTAGATTGAGCACGTTATTTGGTTGCAAAACATTTCCAAAATAATAAGTAGAGTTTTAAGTTTGGAAATGTGTCAATCAGAAAAATAATTATATGTTTATATCGTGACTGTTACACACATAAGAATAAAATGGGTAGTCAGAAGTTCACTCGATCTAACCATTTTAACTTTTGCATCGAACTCGGTTGAGCTCTAACTCATTTCTTAATCAAGTTTTGAGCGTTAGGACTCTGATTTAAACCTCAGTCTGAGATAGAATTTCGATTTAATAAGCCTTCGAATTTGGGGGTCGGCCCCAGGCAATCTTGCGCCCTGTGCAAGATCAGTAGAAAGCGCCCTTTTTTTATTTTCACACATAAACTGATACACAAACATAAGCCTTTCCCACATTACCCAGGAGGTAGACTTTCAGACATTCAGTGCGTTTTTTGTTATTGAGGTATCCCAAGTAACCCGAAACCATTAACCATTAACTAAAACGCAGCGATGAAAACTTACTTTTCTGGCCTTAAATTTTGCAAATTCAGAAATGAGATCATCAAAGTCCAAAGAATTTAATAATTCCTTTTCAATGCACTTAATAGCTAAGCCTACAAATCACTCTTGAGTCATGGTTGTCCTAAGAAAATTTTTAATAATTTTAAGTTTAGAAATACTACGTTCTTCTGAAGCTACCGTGGCCGGGATTGTATTAGGGATTTGGAGAGCAATCACTAAATTTGGAGCAAAATCTTCAAGGTTTGAACTACAAATAAAATCGAACACATCTAAACTTGAGCTTTGTGGTGTAACAATCGGGGATATTATGGTTAACTCTTGAAACAATACTCCTCCATCTAAATCTTCAAAACTACCTAATATAACATTCTGCAAATTAATTCTGCAGGTTGATACATGTATGTATCAACCTGTTCAAACCTTTGTAATTGGTTGAATGGCTTCATTAAGAATTTTGAAAAAAAATCTACTTTAAATCTTTGGTTCGGGTATAATATAGTTTCAGGACATTCATCAGCATAAAGTCTTTTTCTCCGTTGATATCGCAATGATGAAGTTTCAGGAAACGTAATTAGTATTTCTAGGGAACTAGCAATACGCTCGGTTAATTGAACAAACCTACCCATTAAATTTTTTATCGGAACGCATTAAAATTAAACTTTTTTTGTATTTTCTAAAACTATTATGCCAGTTGACAGATTAACGGACGTACTTAGCAAATATTTACTAGTTTTATTTATATTTTCAAAAACATCAAACCAAATTTGCAGGCAGCAAATAAATGTAAAATCAAAAATGTTATTTCCTAAAGGTTCTGCAATGTTGTTTGCGTCTTGATTTCCTATTTTTATAAATTTGCCTTTAAAGGCCTCAATGCTTCTAACCTGCTCTTCCATCTAGTCTCAGAAACGGGTTTCAAAGTAAGACTTGGAATTTTTTTCTTATAAATATCCCATTTTCATCCCATTATTTTATTTACTTTTTAGGCGCTTTATTTTAGTTGCATACATACATATTTTAAGGGTAAGAGGACATTATACATATTAGTGACTATATTGACCACGATTTTCGATTCTTTAAATTATGTCGAAAAATAACATCCAATATAAAATAGTCAAAATTCTTATGGACAACATGACCAGATAAAAGTGTAGATAAAATGTTTATAGAAGACGTTTTGACATTAGGTGCATCTGAAGATTTTGTATCAATATTGTTGCATTTTACATCTCCTCTATAATATAAGCTCAATCTCTTTTTACACACGACTTCGTGAAACTTCACAATATTATAGCTTCTATCATTTGAATTGCATGCATCATATGATGTTTTATAGAGATGTAGGACTTTAATATCTGAATATCTAAAAAAATGAAATCGAAACAATCGAATAAAGATAAATTCTAGAAGGTTCAATGCAACACGAATGTGGTTAGATTTATAAAAAAAATGAAAAAATGCTCAAATTCAAAATATTTTTAAAATGAAGTTCGAAAGATAAACCGAGAATTATCCACCAAATCGAATTTTCAATTGATTTTAGAGCATCGTCACGAAATTGGCCGAAAGATTACTATATTCAAATTTTAAAGGACAAAACACAAAATAAAGTTTTCAATAATAGAATCGTAATATAAAGAAAAGAAGCTACTTATGCGGGTTATCCACTTAAGCGAGAGGCATTTATCCAGGGAAGGATTTCGTTTTTTTTACTATGAAGCAAGAAATTGAAAATAACTAAAATGCACTACAGTTAATATTTGACAATTGAAATCACCAAGGGGTATTGTAGCGTGTAAGCATGCGACAAGACAACGACGCCAACCATAAAATAAAAAAACTAAGTATTGCAACAGATCGTAGAGAATCAGGTCCGAGGGACTTACGAATCTCAACCATTGTGTATCAGGAATGAGAAAGACATACAGTTACCGAATCCGAAATTATGATCGAAAATTAAAATTTGAATCAATTTATGAATAAAAATATCTTCAAAATATTAGCAAATCGATAAACTGCAAAAAAATTCACTTTCAGAATAGGTATCTTTTAATAATTCTTAAAAATAACATTAAAAATTATTCCTTACTTGTTGATATTTAAAAAATCAGTATTTTTAAAATTCTTGATTTTTTTTTAAATTTAAGATGGTAAACCAAACAAGGCAAACTAAAAAAATAAAGAAAACCACAAAGTTGTCTTCAATGTCACATTACATGAATCTGCTTTTGGTGAAACTTTTAGTAATGGCGTTTCTAAGTGCCAACTTGGGAGCTGCTGCTTACGCCGAATCCAAGGAGTTTTTTGAAGATGAAAGTCCACTTGAAGATGTTGATAAATACTTAAACGATCCAAGTACATCAAATACAATGGAAAAATTAAAACGTTCTTGGAAATCTCTGCAAGGTTCTTGGGGGAAACGAAATGATGAGGGATCAATTGCAGAATATTATGATAGTGAGCAGCCTGAATGGAATTTGATTAAACCAAGTGAGAATAGTAATGAAAACGATTCAGAAGCATCAGATTCAGAACCTAAGGCTTTGAAGTATTATGTTATGTATGCCAGCAGTCCTAATGTACTTGCTACTACTGTTGGCGCAGCAGCAGCTTCGACAAATAATCTTAAAGATTTAGCAGCTATGGATTCATCAGATTCAAATTTTGAGAAGAAAAGCTGGAAAAATATGAATGTAGCTTGGGGCAAACGGCGTTCGGCGGTATGGAATAAATTTAGAGGTAAGTTTCAGATTCATCTACATACACTACGTGAAAAATGTTTTCAACTAAAATTGTATTATATGTCTAACTTTTTATTAGGTTTAAAATCTGTCCCTTAAAATCTTGTCCTAAAAATAGGAACAAGAAAAAACTAATACCCAACTTGCACCCTTTACTCAATAACGAGAGTTGTTTTCAATAATTCAACCTTTATTTGATGGGTAGAACAGACTATCCCCTGCGAACGACCAATTTTTGTTCTTAGATTAGAATCGACGAAAAGTTTAACTCTTTCCCAAACCGTATTCTGCTTGACATCTGATTTAATTTGATCCCACGCATTAGGCCCAAACTTTATAGAAGAAAATTTTGTCTGTAAAAAATAATATTGACTTTATAACAAAACCAACCACGTGGATTTGAGATGTTGTAGCCTAGATCCAGCAAAGTCGATGTGAATTTTATTCCAAAAAGACAGTCACACTGTTCAAGAAAAGCCTGGAAACACGTAACAGGAAATGCGGGATTTATTTAAAGATAGAGAGATAACAAATATCCCATACTAATATATTTTCTTCTAATAATAATTGCATGTTATTAATTAATTTATATTTGTATTTATGTATGCATTGTTGAATTTTAAACATATGTTCACTCCACAGGAGCATGGGGGAAAAGGGAACCCGCTTGGAATAATCTTAAAGGAATGTGGGGAAAACGATCACCAAAAGATTGGAAGAAGCTACAATCGGCTTGGGGCAAACGCAGTCAAAGGCAAAACAGAAAGTAAAGCAATTTATAAAAACGAACCAACAAAACAGTTCTATAATAAATAATACAAAAAAAAACTAAAGTAAACCGATGTTAAATGATCAGACATTTAGTTTTTGTTTGTATTTGCGTGTAATTTTTAATTTATAAATATAATAATATGATAAAATTAATGTTTGACTTGTTGAAATAAAAAAAAGAACTTAAATCCAAACAAAACAATAAAATGTATAAGAATTAAATTAATATGTATTTAAGCTGAAGACAAAATTAAAAACAAATATTCTTACCACCGATAAATGCTTATTTAATTTACTATTTATATCTTTTTGCTAAATTGAGTGGACTTCACAAAGAACATGGAGCTAATTTTTAAAAAACGTGACTGTGAGTTGTCAAAAAATTTAAATGATCTAAACCAATGATAACTATAACTTTGTTTAAATTGAAGTTTTAAAATTATAAAGTTTTAAATAAAGCATTAAATAATAATAAATAAATAAAGCAAATTTGCTGAATTGTGACCATTAGTAACAGAACAGGACTTGTATTCCTATATAAGTATCCAGTCATTACTTAAAACGTTAATATCTCCGAACACGAAAATATTCTATTCAAAACAAGTAGTGGAAGTTATGTTTATGATCAAAACCCAACTCCTGCCACATCAATTGAAAATTCTTTATCTTAAAGTATAAGTTCAATAAACGTCAATAAACAAACATAAAAAAATAAATCAACAGTCCGTTGAGAACTAGGGCCTAGTGACTTACAACTCTCAACCATTCATGTGTGCGAGTAATATTGCCAGGAATAGAGGGGACCTACAGTTTATGTGCCGAATCCGAACGGCTAATCTGAGAAAGCACTTTTTCATGACAAGAATTACTCTTGGAGAATTTGTCAATTCCTCGCAAGAGGCAGTACCCGTGAAAAGACTTTAGATGGCATAGGCAGGGATCGAACCCAAGACCTCTGGCATGAAAGTCCAACGCACTTATCATCATGCCACGGTTACCACCAATAAACGTCAATGCTAAGTCAAATTTCACTTAAGTTCGAAGAAGTTTTGATATGGGTTGCTATAATTTTGATAGTTTTTGAATCTAACTTTTTGACGTATTGATTTTCAATTCGGATTTATTTTTTGAAAACAAAGTCTTAGATTGGGATACAAGTGCTCAGGTTAGCTAACAACCGGCCTTATTGTTTTAGAAGCCTGGGTGGCAATAATAAGGTGGATCTGATATTTTTGTTGTCTTGAGTTTTTATTTAATAAAAATTACTCTATCTGATTTGTATGGGAAAATGAAACTCTGTTAATTCGATAACTGAATTTTTCTAACGTACAAATTTCATAAAGAAATGGTAGAATTGATATTAAATTACAAAAGATTTGCCTAAAGATTAAGCAAAATGCTAATTACAATGTTTTGTGTGAGACACAAAATTTAAAGTTTATACGTTTATATTGATAATAAAATTCAAAAGATTTACCTAAAGCCTTAACAATATGCTAATTACAATGTTTTGTGTGAGATACAAAATTTAAAGTTAATACATTTCTTTGAGTCGAAAACCATTTCTTGTTAGTTTTTTTTGTAGGTTTTCGTGTGTTCTAAACAAAATTAGAAATTTTAAATTTTGTCTTAAGAATATTTTTGGTATGCAGTTATTAAGTGCTTACAAATATACATTTTACAGTTGAATTTCGTCAGCAAATAACCCACTTTGAGATATCGAATTTTGATAAAAAATATGTATTTTTTTTAATTTAAACAAAAAGCAATGCAATGGAAAATATTGAAATCGATTTCTTAATTCTTGAGAAAACTTAAAACCAAACCCTTAAACCCTTTTGGAGCAGTACAAAAAACTTTTTGTTAAGCAACAACATTTTAGACAAAGTTTAATTAAAGTCTATAGGTTCATTTTTGTTAAAATTTGAATTCTTAATTTTAGGACAAGACATTTTCATGGGGGCTATTGTTATTTTTAGTCTTAAAAAATGAAAAAAAGCGTCTGGCGTGAATCGGCTTAAGACCTTAATTACCAATTGAACTCAATCATTCCAATGATTTGTGGTGTAGGGGCAAGGGCAAACAAATAGAAGGGCGTAATCACTTTTTTGACTATCCTCCCATGCATCGTAATGTCATGTTTGATTAAGATCTCGAGTTCAAATTTAAAACAATCACATTGCATTATATATTTAATTATTTATTTTTATATAAGAAAACAAAATTTTTATTTTGTTTTAATTCCTTAAACTCTGTTTGCTAAAAGTTCTACTTTTAACTGAGGACTGGGCCAAATTCAGCCCTTTTCCAATAACGTAGCACAAATTCATCAATTTGTGACCAATAGACTATCCAATGGGAGGTATATGAGAAATAAAGCTTACACAGTTAAGTTGTTTAATTAAAGATTTCATCTAAAAATATGTTAGTAATTGAACGACATTTTCCAAAAAGTGGTTTGCTGCCAAAAACAACTTAAATTTTCGTTTCACGCGATTTATAATTTGGAAAAAACTTAAAATTTGTTTCTAAGAAAAAGAGCAAATATTTAGGTTCTTAAAAAGAAACCTTAAATAAGGAATCGTCGAATTGATATTTTGAGGTGCCTTTTTATTCTGGAACTCACATAATAAACGTTTCATATCTATTGATATGAAGGCTTTAAATCTCTTAAAAAGTTCAAAGTGTAATTTGTAGTGCCACATAAAAGTGTCTTCCTTATTTGTTTACCTAAATTTGTTTTTATTTATTTTTTAGGAAATAGGTGCATTTAAGTACATAATTTACTAAATTAAAAAAACAAGCTTTTTTTGTCTGCAATTTTTAAGATTTGTTTACTTTTAATATTATCAGATCCTCTCTCATTTTTTTCGCATTAATAGAAATAGCAACAAGAAAAGTATATAATATTTTTGGAAAAAGCTACGTTTCAAAACAATTTATTACATTTCTAACTTTCCAAACTATTGAGTTTTAGCTTTTAAATATGGCATATTATCCTGTTGTAATCTTGGAATGCTTTCATAATATGTAGGGAGTCGTTCAAATTTAAAAGTTAGACCATACCTTGCTGTACAACAGTGTTCTAAAATAATTCGATAACTAAAGTTGTCATTTTAACCCTTGAAATGTGTGAATGTAAGGTTAAGATACAAATTATGTTATTTAAATTTTGTCAGCCTCCCTTACAGAACATTGAAAAATATTTGTAGGCGGTGAGTAAAAACTCGTCTTTATGTTTAGTGTGTGACCCCCCTGATTGAAAGTCTGGTTCCACCCTTGCCTAAAGCGTCTAGAAATGTCAACATTTTCAATTAGACAAATCGAGAAAATTGTAACACCTTCCTAAAGAAAGTTAACAATAATCTACAGCAAAAAGAAAATCATTATATTGATTACAATAACTAAAGATTAACTTAACACCCTGTACCCCTGATGTAAAATTTGCACAGAAAAATTATCTTTCGAAAAAAGTAAATTTCAAATCAATTTAAAGAAATAATTTTCATTTTATTCTATTACAAAGCCTTATACCTAAAAAAATGTTTTTTTCTCAAATTAGAATTTCCGAAACTATAGGAGAATTTCTAGCATATTTTTCACAATTTTTCGTTGATATTTGAGGTTTACTTGGTTTTTCTGTCTCTTACTGATCGTATATATGACATCTGAAAATAATATTTTACATTTTAATTAAGATGACAGTAGAATTACTTTTCGCCATTGAAACTAAAATTATGCAATGTTTATTTCTGGTCACATGGTCACATCTTTTTTATTGTATAATGTATCGAAACATATTTCTTAGTGAATTTAAACATCACGTTTCACTTAGGGGCCAGTTATAGCTATCATTGAAATCAATCCGGACAATTTTTTGGATATATATTTGACTGTGTTTCCCTTTCATTAGGAATGAAAACAATATTTTTTGAGAAAAAACAAATTAATTAAATAGTTTTTCTATTTTTCACACGAAAATTCATTTTCCTTAACAGCTGATACTTTTACGTAAAAAAGTGAAATGATTCTTTCCACTGATTTGTGTTCTCATTTCTGATATAAACGACTTGCCAAAATAATTCCAATGATTGGTTTCAATGATAAGAACTAATTAAAGCCTCTTACTTCAATGGAATTTTTGTTTAAAGAAATCAAGACTTCCTATAATCTGTTCTTTTTGTCGTTCAAAAGATTTTCTTCCATAGCTTATAAATCGAGATAAATATTTTTTAATTCTGCGTCGAACAATCGAACAACGAAACTTATTTATCATTTACTTTAAACTTATTCTCGTTTAGTAAAATGTTAAGTTTATTCGAATGAAGTTTATATTTTTATTAAAATATACTTAAAAAAAAACTAAGCATATTAATTCTTTTTGTTTTTATATAAACTTTTTATAAAGACTTTTAACATTAAATTTTCTTACTAATTTTAAGCGTTTTGTATTTATTTTTCCCGCATTATTTTAGATCTATATTTTATTTTGCTAAATATACAAAGATTCAAACTAAAAACAAAACATAAAAATACAAAACACGGACTTTATTTTTATATAACTAACTAACAGATTTAAAGTACGAGTAATTTTATTGATTTTCTTACTTACAAAAATCGAATTATAAGATAATTATTCGAATTGGAACATAAAAAAATTTAAAATAAAATTAAAAAATTATTACATGTATTTTTGTTTTTTTTTTTTTAATCAGAAATCAGGGACGACTAAACAAAAACAAAATAAACTGAAATAAAAAGCAGAGGCAAAATGTTGACGATTAATTTCGAATATGAATGCAGCTTAAGAAGGCGTAGAAAGAAGGGAAAATGAACTAAAAGACTCATGAAAACAACACAATCTAAAGTTGGGTTCCTGGTTTTCGTATTGGCAGACGCCTCCTCTGTGTTAAAAGTCCCAAGCCACGTGCTTGTTTTGTTGTCGTTTCTGGCAATTCGGTATTGTCTTCGGACTTGACGTCCTCAGTCGTTGACGAGTTTGAGTCAGAGTCAATTTTTTCGATTGGACTTTGGCCAGCCGCTTCTTCCGAAGGCTGTTCTTCAGCGGCAGCAACAGATTCTGCAAAATATGCCAATGAAATTAAGTTGAAGTTGATGGAGTTTTATTTATCAGAAAATAAATTCGTACCTGTCGTTGATCCTCCTAGTGCTAGTTTCCTTCGCGCCAACAAAGGATTGGGTTTTCTAGCGGCAGCAATCACGGGTGATGTTTTAGGTTTGTTATCAGTCTTCGGTTGAACTAGCAGTCGTGGGCGTGATTTGATTTTATTTAGTCCTCCAGTGGAGATTGTTGTCTCAGGTTCGCTCTTGGCTTCACTTCCACTCTCACCCTCTCCTTTACTTTCGGGACTAGTTTCGTCTGATGATTCTAAAGATGCTGATGGTGTTGTCGATGTTGTACGTAATGTGTTAAGACGTGAACGTGGTAAAAGACGGTTAGCACCAGGTGCACCAGATCCTCCTGCACGATTTAGATTAAATCTTGATGGCTTGCTTTGAAGGGAGGAAGCTGAAGAAGGTTTTTCTTCGCCAGCTTCTGCAACCGCAGAATCAGGAGTAGCAGTCTCATCGTTCTCTGTTATGACTGGCGATTGTGTACTAGCCGCAGGGCGAGCTCCAATGCGACTTCGACCACGAATGTTTAGTGTTGGGCGAGCACGTAGTGAACGAGCAGTGGTACTCGAAATTTGGTTGATTTCATCGTTCTGTTCCTGATCGGCACTGGGAGCTGCAGCAGTAGTCGTTGTGATTTGACCACGGAGGTTAAAGCGATTGCGGGCTAAATAAAAGTGAATAGTGAAAATTTGGAAATATTAAGTTGCGTAGTATGTAGTTTGAATCATTAAGAGGGACTGTTCTCTTTCATTCTTATAAATAAAATTAATATACATAAATTTTGAGTTGAAGTCTAGAAGATTTGTAAACTCTAACTTTGTAAGCTATATTTTATTTATACAAGGATTGGGTAATATACGTTCTTAGAGTTTCTTGTTAAACGTAACAAAATAGGGGTGAAAGAATTTTGTTTTAGTTTTCAAATTTATATACTTATACTTACTTCTGCCTCGAAGTGGCGGCGATGATTCAGCTGGTTTGTCAGCTTCTTTGGCAACAATCTCTTTCTCAACAGCTTCAGGAGAAGAAGCGTGTGCTGGCGTTATAGCAGCCTTACGGTTTCCAAACGATGGGCGTTGGAAGCGATCTTAAAAAAAAATCAATAATGCACAAACGTGTTACTTTAAGACATCTCACTTTTGGCAACTATATTTCAATTAGATAATTTGTTTAAGTGTTTGATTTACTGTGTTAGATCATACAAAAACAAAAGATATGTACTTTCTTATGATTTATCGTCAGAATAAAATGTATGAACCTATTTTCTTTGCATGTAATTTTTCCCTTATTCTTATATAAATTTATACTCACTTCTTCCCTTAAGTCCACCTGGACTTGAACTTTGTGTTTCTCCAGCTTGTGAAGCGGGAGCCTCTGTGGTACTCGTTGTTGTTGGATCAGCAGCTCCTGATTTCAAACGGAATCGGTTTCTTCCGGCTGTAGCTAATCCACCACGACGACCAGCTCCAAACAAAGAGGCAGCTTGTGTTGTGGTTTTAGGGGTGCTAGTAGTGGTAGTTGTTGTTGTGGTTGTTGGTGTTGTTGTTGGTTCAGTTGTGGTTGTTGTACTTGGGGTTGGTGTTGGCGTTGTGGGAATAATAGTCTCGTTCTCAATTTCAATTGTTGTCATAGCGTCTTCGTCGGATTCTGTTGGCAAAATGGTAGTTGAATCTCTATCCATATCGGTGGTCATGTCCATTTCTAAATTTTCATTTGCCAAAATGGCATACAAGTCAAGAGCAGCTTTCTCCATTAAAGGTGTTGTCTGTTCGACTTCTTCCAGCATATTTTCATCAGCGTTACTCTTTTCACTTTTTGGTTCACCTTCAGCTGTTTCACTAACCATTATTGCAGTTGGAGTGGTTTTTTCAGAATCTCCATTCCTTGGTGATCCTTTAGTTTGCTTTTCATCTGTGTTAAATGTTTCACTATCTACCAACTCAAGACTAGGGTGCTTTACACTTATCTTCTTGCTCTTTTCATTTGAAGCGCTGGCAGTATTTTGGAAATTTTCCAAAGAAATTGTGGGTTGGGCGTCGTTGTTATTTCCACGCGATGGGAAGCGAGTTATTGCTGGCAAACGACCGCCATCTACATCGTTATTTGTTGCTGATGGCACATTAGCACGTCCCTTAGCCTTACCGCTTACAAGAGCATTATCAGGGGCAGAAGTTGTGCTACGTTCAATATTTGTGTAACGAGACTTGCCCCGTTCCAGTGGCTGAGCTCCTCGCTTGCTAGTTTCTTGCACAAGAGATGATTCAGCTTCTTGCTGCTTCTTTCCTATGCTTCCAGCACCACCTCCAAGACCCTCGTCGTCATCGTAATAGTAGTAGACGTATTCGTATTCATAATCCATTCCGTTCGGGCCTTTTTTAATTTGAATTCGAGACTTTTGATTCTCAGATCCAGCAGCGAACAAGTTAGTTTGTGTATCATAAAGATTACTATTTGGTGCATTTTTCATCAAATTGTTTTTGGAAGTTGTCAAAACAATTGGCAAAACTTCTGTTGTTAATGATACATCTACTAAATCTTCGTTTTTATCATCGGCAGCTACATCATCAAGTTGTTCCTGTTCTATGGCGCGTTTAGCTTCTATGCTCTTCATCACATCTTCGTTAATCAAGGCACTTAATATCGGATTGAGCTCTGGTCTTTCCTTTGTTGAAAGTAAATTTTGTGTTTGTTGCAATTGCATCAAAGGGCTTACATCATTCTCATCATCGTTCTCCATTAGTTGATGTTCTGCCTTTGGATGTTTTGAGATCTTATGTGATGTTTGAAATTCATCGGGAGGGTTGGAGATCTTGTGTGCTGTTTCAAATGATGAAGCTTCATGGTTTTCTCCTTCTTCTGTTATTTTTTCTGCAAGATCTGTGCTGTCCGCACTGCAGAGCAAGATCACGCAACCTAAAAAGCACCTACAAAGAAATTATGCATAAATAATAGGTTATTATTATCTTTTTACAATTTTGTTTTATTTTAATTTCAATATTGTTGTCGGTTTACATTTTAAAATCTCGTTACAGATTCATAATACATTTGCTTTCACCACGTGATATATATTTGTTTTTTTTTTTTTTCAAAAGTCAACTGCCTACAACACATAATAAAGGGTTTAACTGTTTACTTGTAAGCAGTTTGATAAATATTCATTTATTTAATTTTTTTAATTTTATAAATAGTAAATTACAATTTGCCTTTTATTACAAAAAAAAAAAACAAGTATAAAAACATGTCTTGACAGTGACAGTTCGTGAAAATAAACAACTACGCTACCTATTTATTCTGCCCTATTCTCCCCTAACTGAATAATTGTACAGATGTCATATGAATTTAGCAAATTTCCAAAAGTTAAAATAGCCATTCTGAAATTAGGCAAATCATTTTTTAAGCTTAGTAAATTGCTAACAATGCAATGGTTTTAACATTTTACTAAATCGTTTAAAATTTATCGCCTGTCTTTCTATAGAAGGGGAAACTTCATAGTGATTATGCGAGCAAAACAACAGTTATGTAGAAGCAGATTTAAAACAAATTTTGAAAGAGTTTTATATAACAGTCGAGGTGGTTTTGATCAAGAGGTATATGAATATGTCAAATTCTAACAAACATCATCACATCCACACTCAGCATCACTGCTCAAATTCGGTCTTTGACATTATTATAGTTTTGGTCATATGTGAAGTGATTTCAGGAAAATCTTAAAAAACAGCTTAAAATGTTCTTCCCAAACTACATGCACCTAATACAAAACGGAGATATCATGCATTGATTTAAAATTGACTAAGTACGTTTGTAGAACTACCTAAATCATCGAGTCAATTTCTTGTTGTTAACATTTACCGTATCAATCGATTCACACGAAGTGTATTTTTTACATCATGTTTGCTGTATCTAAGGAATAAAATTGGTTAGATAATTGATTGGCTCCACGAATAAAAAAGATGCATGATTATGAACCTGTAGCTGATGAAAGCAAAAACACACCTAGCTTTTGTACATCTTTGTTGACGAACAGTGACTGTATTTTGTGCCACGCACACACACAAATACTTTGTATAACTTTCGTAAGTCTCAGAAATTTTCGTGCCAACTATGTGTGTTCATTAAGCCAAGTCAACTACCTACGCCTACTCGCCAGTTTTGTTGTTATGAAAAACATTGGAATTGTTGGGTAAAAACTGGAAACAAACTAACTGCATCGTCGTCGTCGTATTTCTCGTCATCTTCTTCAAAGTCGTAGTCGTAGCGTCTGTTGTCACCGACTGCCGTCTGCCTCCACTGCTAGCAACTTTTTCGAAATCTTGATTGAGATAGGTCGGGTATAAATGAAAAGAATTTCGATTTTTGGTTCATAGCAACTATAGTGCCACATGTATAGCTTCAAGTTTGAGGGTTTTAATTTTTGTGATGAATACCTAACCTATCCATGTGGTATGTCGTTATGTCTGATTACTTTAAGCAAGTATGGTCTTGGTTTCAACGATCCCTCCACTTTCCATCAATAACTGTTTTTTTTCTTAATAAACAAAAAACTCGTTTTCCCCCATTAAATTCCATTATTTTTGCATTTCAATATGAACTTCAAATATTTTTAAAGAAAAGCTTTTTGTAGAGCTTCAGGCAAGCTCAAAAAGAATATGATTCAATATTTAAGGTACAAGATTCGAGTCCACGAAAGGTCATCCAGCTATGTGGATGAACTGGTTATTGTGTACAAGGTAATTAAGTTCATACAACAAATGAGATGCATGACATTTTAATGGAATTTACTTCTAAAATGTCGTCGAATATATAGATACGTTAAGCATATAATGGAGCCTAACAATCTATAATATACGGTGATCCTGTCTGTTTCACTTTTGCTATTTGCCATTCTTTATTTAAGTTAGCAAAAAATTGGAAGCTTCAAGAGAATCAAGACAAAGAAAACACCTACCTTCTACCATTTAAAAAAGGCATATGGATAAATCCAATATTTCCTGCTATAGCTTGCTTCAAGTCTTTGCCCTTTACGTACATGGTATATTATGTACGAGAGTATATGTTTTAATAGTCAAGTCTCATAAGCCATCACCGTCGGTCGGTATATAAGTTTATATTCTGTAGACACCCGGTTACTGACAATTTAAAAATATAAATGCGTGACTGGCCTTCTTAAATTGTTGCTTTAACAAAAACCCAAAGAAGGATTAAAAGCTATAAAAACAACAAACCATATCCGGGTCTCAACTCTTTGTTTTAAAAGCGGATGAGATAGATTAGATAGGTGAGTCGGTTCTCAAGTTTAGTTTTGAATTACACGAACAAAATTATAGCATTGTTCATTTTAAAAATCTGTTGCACAAATATTAGAGTTACAAAATAAACAGGAGTCATATTTAAACGTTATGTCTTGTGTTGCAAGGAAGTCAAGAAGTTATTCATTTTTTTAAAGACGTTTGTGTTTGAATTTGAATGTTGATTTGAAGAAAAATAATAAAAAATGTAAAAAAAGACTTTTTAAGGACGTTTGTGTTTGAATTTAAATGTTGATTTGAACAAAAATAAATAAAAGTTAAATAAGCTTTAATAACTGTTTAACGATTTTCACATATAGTATTATATAGTATTTAAGTATTTGCGTGTACAGCTTTATATCATTTAATTGGAAAGTAATACTAAGCCAAGGGTTTTAATTATTGTGTTAGATTCCAACAGAAGCCAGGTTAAAAATCTGAACTACAAAAGACGACCTAAAAGCTGTTGGCCAATAGCACAGTTGTCAAAGCATTCACATTTTATAAATACTGAATACATTTTTAAAAACTTAAATACAAATGAATCAAAAATCTAAGATATTCGATGGGAAAATTCAAAAAATTGTTTGAATGGGTCCTTGAAAGGAAAAGTCAAACAAAATTAATGTTAAAGACAAAAACCGCTCCTGCTAAACAACACCAGCAAATTCAACAAATTAGCATTTACATTCGTAAAAAATATCTTCCATTTGAATTTTTAAAAAAGACGTGCTTCAATTTTAATTTTACAAATTTAAACCCATTGCTGAAACACTGTTTGAACCATTAAAATAATCCCAACACCTTTTATTTTGTCGAAACGTATCCCATTGACATATAATAAAATATATGTGTACATACATATGTATATGTATTTAAGGTACAAATTCGGCTTATTAGTTCCGTCCAATTTAAACTTATAGTGAAAATCTTTTGTCAATTAATTTCTTTTGAGTAAGAAATATACATGTTTTTCTTTCTATTGTGCGCCAATAATATAATAAAAACATTTAAAAAATTGACACGATATCGAGTTTTCTCTAGAGAAACTATTAAATAGCCTTGCCAACTTTTTTTTGTTTTTAACTAAACAAATACCTTTTGCTTAACATATTTATCGTAACATTTTGTGAAAAAAGTACTTTTATGCATTACATGGCCTAAAGGTGATTTCTCGTCAATTGTTTGTATTGTGAAGTGATGTCGTTCATTCATTCTATTATTGACCATCACATTATTTAACTCCACTTCAAGACCATGCATTGCATATTCGTATGTTTACTGTCATTATATAGATATGTACAATTTAATTAATACAGGTGCTGTACTCACAATTTAAAAAGGAGCATGCTGTTTTGATGTCGTCACACTTTCACTTTTGTTTGGTGGTGGATACAAATAATATATAAGAACTGGTTGCTTCCACTCTGCTGATGCGGCTTCCAACTGCTAGCAACTTCCAATCCGATGATAACTCTGTAAATTATAATGGTCAGACTATGTGTTTATAATATATTTCTCACGGATACCATCTAGTGGTAGTGCTAGTGGCATGTAAGTAAAATGTAAAAACTACAAGAAAAATGCGTAAATTTTTTGCAAGGCCACTCACAAAAAAAAGTAGCTTAATAGTAAGATACTATTGTAATAAAGGAACTTTAGGCTCTCTCAAAATAAAAGAATACAAAAAGTATAAGATCACAGAAACGGAACAAAACTTGTCTGCATTTTTTTTTATTTTGCACTCGAATCTGATACGGCCCTGAGTTTGAGTTTGATGAAGAGGATGAGTGTGTTGATTGTTAATGTCCTGCAATGTGTATCTTATATAAATTGCATCCGTATATTACCAACTCAAGGCTGTCAGTTCAACTCAACACAAGCGCGCTTAACATTCTATAATGATTATGATTATTAATATATATGGAACTTTGAATATTGGACAATGTCGAGCCAAGCCGAGCCGCAACAAAAAATAAATAAATCCAGACTCACTTTCAACTTGAAGGTGAACTTCTAGAAAATATTGAAAACCAACCAAATGTACCGGTTTACAATCTTGGAAGGCTTAAAAAAGCTCTATTATATGAATAAATATATCGGGAAACAAGTATGGTAGAGTCAAGAAAAGCAATGTATTTGTATCTGTAGTTAAGTTATGCGTTAAGCAATTGGCTGATATTAACTTTTTGTCTTTGTGTTTTTGCTGTCGAATAGTCTCCGTATGTATTTATTACTTTATTATTGATATTTATAAAATTTAAACAAAAAATGTGTAGGCTGATTGATTCGCTGTTGAATGAGAATTCTGCAAAGAAAGAAAGAAAAAAAAAAGTTTATAATTTCCATTAAATGTACACCGTTAAAAAAGCTTATTTTAAATGTCATTTATTTATATCTTAACTTATACTTTGTATCTTACTTCACAATATTGAAAATGGAGAAATAAAATAAATAGTTACTTAATTTTAAACCGATCTTTTTTAAAGTATTTTTGCTTATTTTTAAGCTTTTAGAGTATTGGTTGAAATGAAGGGTGTAGGGACAAGACGATGAATTTTAGTGTGCTTATTTTCATTTGACCTCGAAGTTAATTGGAAAACTTTGAACGCTATTCAGGACATTCTTAAAATTTAGGCTATGACAATTAATTTTCGGTGTTTCTTACCCACTTAATAGTAAAATTATTTAACTTTGCAAACCAACAGGGATGGTCAATTTGTAATCAATTTTGTACTCTCTTTAGATCAATGAGTTAAATCAAAAAATCCTGCCATGTGCCAGGGAGGGGGTTTGGGAGACGGTAATTTTTAAATACCGAAAATTAAAACCGATTTTTCGTATTTTCTAAGTTAATAACATTTTCTGATATAATCTTTTTACACAGTTTTAAGACATGATTTGGTTTGAATAAATAGTATATTACATTTTTAGACAAGCGAAATCGATGGACATGAATACAAAGCCTACCAAATATTCTCATTGCTATGTGAATATATTTTTGCTTTGCTATATTTTTTTTATTAATTTGCACGTGTAAATAAAATAAAATATGAAAATTTGATTAATTTTAACTTCCTTAACATAAATTACAAAATTTAAAAACACGTTCATGCAAATTAAAAGACACAACAATTAAGTGCCAAACTTTCTACTACTCTACTATCTTGGCTAGAATTACTCTTTAACTCTTCTAAGACGTTTTTCGAGCCTCTATATTTTTGAAAAGTGCATTTATTTCCCTTTTAGATTTCATGCAAGTACATTCAAATAATGTATTTCTTTTGGTGGCAAAGCAACCAAGACATATAAGGTATTGTTTTAAGAAACAAATTCTTTAAATATGTATTTGATTAATTATTAAATTAAATGTAATCTTAAATTCCTTGTAAATATGTACATATATATCTTATTATTAGCTTAATTATTTTGTTGCAATTTTGTAATTAGCAGATCTTTGATCAATTGATGAAAAACATAAATAAAGTAAACGAAATTAAGTTAGAGGTGAGAAAGTGTCTCGACACACTTTCAAAATATTTCTTTTGAAAGAGTTGTATTGTTAATTTTGTTCAAAAAGTATAATTGATATCAAGTGGGGTCAAAAAGTTAAACTTTGATATTTTGAATAGATAATGAGGAGTTTACCGAATCCCGATAAAAAAATCTTTTTTTAGGGTATTATCAATTCAAGAATTTTATTTTTGAAATCGGACACAATCTGTCTCAAATCCATTTTTTAAATTTTGTTATGAATCTCATTTATCTTGCAGGTGTGTGATAGTACGAAATTTCTTGTCTTTTTCCTGAATTGTAGTTTTACGTAGAAACAATATCTACTCGTTTATTAACACTGATTTAAGACGTTGCATTTAAATAGCTATTTTCACTAACTTTAGACCTTAGAAATTAAAAGGTGCAAAAGTAAGTTCAAAAATTCTGAACATCATCACTCAAGTGTGCAATTTTAAATTTTACCCAGTTCTGATTTTCAAAATATGTTTAAAATAGCACAGCTTCAGTGAAAAAAAAATTAATTTTTGTTCTGGGATTACATAGTCACCAATGTCAATGATGACAGAAAAATTAAATAAACAACTTGAATTTAGTCTTAGGAGGAAGCCTTATGGCATTCAAAGAATATGATATGAGTTAAAACAAGGAAGAGGATAGATTAACTTTGAATAACAAAATAAATGATTCTTTAACCCTAACACTTAAAAAAATTACTGCGTATAACAGAATATTGTATGTCCATCCAATCATCAAGACAGTAATTAACTGTTCTTAAATGTATCTTTTCAAAATTATATTTAAAACAGGAATCAGAAATCAGAGAAGTGAAACACAACAAACGTATTCTCCTCCGGTTTTGATGAAAACTCAATACTCAATACTTGACGTTTCCCTCTTTTTAAAGGTTTAAAATCCTAACGCAACCATACGCTAACATCCCAGTAACTCTTTTAATGCTCATATATGTGCCCAAACAAGGATTTTGGGTAACCTTAAAATGATTAAACACAAACCGGACAAAGAAAATACCAATAAATATTTGTTTTGAATGATATTACAACTTAGAATTATTGAGAAGGGCACTTTCGGACAAAAAAAAAACTCTACATAAAATTACGTCTAAAATACTCTGATGAGCATTTATAGAAGTTCAGATCTAACGGTTAAATTGTTTAAGGGATGAAAAGCAACATATGATTATATAAAAAGCGTTGAGATAATGCCATTAAATTAATCCCAGATCCCTATTGAAGATATTCCAAAAATTAATATTTCTTTGATAGCTTTTTTGTTAAAAAATTAAGTCTGTTAAGTTCATTTGAACCTTGATTGTTCAGAATGGTAAATATTCTTCGCCCCTACAACCATTCAAACTTGGAATTTTAATTTTTTTAAGACCAAAAGTTTTAGTTGAAACCGATAATTTGATTTTTCTTTTAGAAACAGCCCGATAATTTTTACTTGAGACATGTAGGAACTATATGTCATGACTAAAAATAACAGTAGTCCCCAAACAAATTTGTTGGTCAAAAATTAAAAATTCGAATTTTCTAAAAAAAAAAACAATCTATCGGTTTAATTTTCTTTAAATTTGTTTTCTTAATTTAACTACTTTCATTATACAAAATATTTTTTTATTGCTCCAGAATTTTTTAAAAACTCGATAGCTCTTAAAACGGTTAATTATGTTTTAAGAAGATTCAAAAGAAAAAATCGGTTTAAGTAAAATTGAAAAATTTTAGCATACAACATTAATTTTAAAAATAGAGCTCTTATTATTCTCGAAAAAAAAAACTAGAAAATCAAGTTTTCTTTTATTAATGAAATGACATTTAAATTTATGAAGACAAACGGTTGCAGGTATTCTTTTAAATCTTAAAATGTAGGTAATATTTTTAAACAGACTGAGGGGGAGGGTTGGTGTCGATATACATTGATCTTAAATTCCTGAACTTTAAAATGACAGAGAAAGATAGAGCGTACAAGGCGTATTATAAAGTACAAATTAATCTCTGTACTTTATAATACGGCTGAAGTTGGGTTAAAGGTTAAACTAATCGGCATTCCTAGTTCTAGTAAGGATACTCATGTATACTATATAGTCTGTAAAGAAAATCTGCTCATACATAATGTCTTAAAGAAATACCTTTAATCCATGTGCCTACAGTCTACATATGTAAATAAGATAGTAGTAGCAGTTAACATAACATTAAAATAAAAGCGGAAACAAAGCTAAATGTATCACTGTTATGTTAGCAGGTATTGTACCCTTTATTGATTAAATCATTTGATCCGGTAAATCTTTAGTCATTCAAATGGACACACAAATACTATGTATACATACAAATTTGTATAGATGTTATCTTAAGAGCGTTATACTCTCAAACACGTTTATTTTCTTAATATATTTATTTCTTTTAATCAACGCAATCAGGCCAAGATATTCAAATTCGCAGGCGATATCTTATTTTCAAGGTTATCACTATGCTTTTAACTTCTAAGTGTGACTTTAAATTGCTGTTTATTTTTTTTTCATGAGCTATTTTAGGTTTATGCAATCGCAATAAATGTATGTATGGTTTGGTTGTTTATGAATATGATAATATTTTTTATTAATTGACCTTTTAGCTCATAGACAAAAAAATGTTATGTATTTTAAACTTTTAATATTTATTAAACTATATTACGTATTAATATCGTAGTTTAGCTAGAAGCCAGTTTTATTTAGTACCTCTTATACGTTTACCTATGATACTTGAGCTGGAATCGGCTTATTAAATTTGAATTTATAATAATTTTACATAAGAAAACATTCACGAAAATATGTAATTTGGAATTAATTTGGTTGTATAGAAAATAGTTAGAGCTTATTTTTTATTTGACAGAATTAAAAATTAAAAAATCGAAACACCGATAAATCTTTCAATGTTGGTCCTTGATATTCACTGTTTATGGGCTGTCCTACCAACTATTTCCCAAAGGCAACTTCCAATCAAATCATCGCACAAATATAAGACCTTAATTAATATCCGAAAACAGTCCAATATTTATAGGTTTGTAAAGAGGATTACAAAAAGAATAAAAGCATTATCTAAACAAAAACAAAAGTGTTTGAGATACAACAAGTCTTTCTACCCGGTCTTGAAAAGAAGGGTCTTAATTATATTTGCATAAACTTCCAAGACAAAAAAAGGTTTACCCAGGTAAATTTGTTCCTCTGGATTGGATTGTTTTTAAGAATCGTTTACCTTTCGACTTTTAAATACAAATTTGTTCACATGTATAATTTGAATATAAATTTTAATTTTTCAATTGAAGCTAAAATACAATTTTTTGGTGAAGAATAAAAAACTTTAGGCAAGTTAGTTATATTTATAACAATGAATAAAATAAGTTTTAAAAAAATATGCACACGGAAGTGGTGCAATTCTTTAGCGCTTAGATACGAGTACATGTTTAAACTAATTGAGAAAAAACCAATAGGGTCAATGCACTTGTTCTCCCAGTTTACAGTACTTCAACTGCAAGCTCAAAATCAAATTAAATGCAGTCAGTTAAACGTCAAAAAAACATACAGGGGCACAAAAATTATGTTTGATTTCTTAGTTCTATCTCTGTGGCAACACACAGTTATAGATTGTTAGATAACGTTTGGTTGGATTTTAATTTCCACTTAATCAACTTTTATTTTGAAATGTGATAGAAACGTGACTGGACAAGACAATTTTTTTTACACACCTTGCTCGAAAGGCAGCAGCAGCTCCAGAGTCTAGACGTACATACCAAGGTTTAATTCAAGTTGCATTATCTCATGGCTTATGATTTGAATGCCAAACACGCAGATTGGAAACAATCATTTTCATCTACCTTTATTTGGATCTAATGCTAATAACCTCAAGATAACCACTGGCGGTCTTGAAATTTTCTACTACTGACTCGTCACCATAATTCAGTATCCGAAAGAGCTTATGGAATTGGAGGAGTATATGTATACCGAAATACCAAGAACGAAACGCTACTAACATATACCATAACGCGACCATAAACACATTGCACAGACACAAAAATGGACTTTTAACAAACTCTTGTAATGACATTTAAGTCTAATTCCAGTGACACAAAGTTGTTCAAAGCTTACTTCCGTATTTTAAAATCTAGAGAATGACAGATATCCGAGACGTACTTCCTAAAGAAGGCAAGGAATTGATATAAAAAACGCAGTCTTAAGCGATTACATCTTTGTTAAAGAATTTCCCCAGGAGCAAAAGCAGATTGTGGGCTTGTTTACAACAAGTATTTAAGGTGAATGCAACAGAAAGATATCATGCAATATCGATTAGATCTTGATCTTACCGGGTTTAATGAAGATCACTCACCGAACGTTATTATCTTCGAGCGAATCGATGTACGAGTAGTTTACTTGTCTGTTTGACAGTTGATTTGGAGTCTATATCGTCTCTATCTAGAGCTGACCAAAGACTTTATATGGTATACCACTTTGCTTTATGACATGCTTAATAGTAGAAAGTTTAAAAAAAACATTAATCCGATACAAATATTTATCTTTGGCCAAGAAATATCGATCCTATTAAACATTTATACCAGCTATCTAATAAGAAGCAATCTTGTATGCAGCCAAAACAAAAAAATTATGAAAACATTAAAGGCTTGCTACGGTTTTTCTAGTTTTTAAGTATTTGTAATTAGCTCAAGCTGTTATGTTAATTTGCTAATGAGCCTTAAATTAGTCTAATTTGGAATTGAATTTTGTATCAAAAATTAAATTATGGTTTTTAATTCTTGGTCAAAATATTGAGGAATTTAAATTCTAAGTTGATTATAGACCGATAGACGTGTTAATAGGTGTATGGTTTAACTTAGAGTGCTAGTTTAATGCCAGAAGGTTAGGTTTATTATAATAGTAGCATACTTTTTTTAATGCTTATCAGAATATGATTCAATAATTTGAAGACTTAAACGAGTTATTTTCTGTTTGATTGCAAGTTTGAAAAATCTGCATTCATACAACAGCAAAGATTCTTAGATTCATATTCAATGGAACGGCGAATGTTTAGTTTATGGCTTTAATCTGCACATGACATAATTTGTATTTTATTAGTTTTCTTCTAAGGACAGCAGTAACTAGAATTACTCATACTTATTCATTTTATTGACATTGACCTCTCAGATGTATGTATTAGTAACACATATAAGTAGTTTGAAAAATAAAAATACATAATTTACTTGATTAAATGAGTAAGTTAAATTGAATTAAGTCGTATTAAAATAAGATACCCATTCATCTTTAAAAAATCACAAGGAAAACACTTAGAACAAATATATACATTGTATGCCCAAATCAACTGGCCACTTCTTTGATGTGTCAAAGAAATAACTTTTGCCCATAATATTAAAATTTTGGCAGCTGAATTATTTCTAATTTCCTCCAACAAAAATAAATAATAAACGTTCTAATATAGACCATGATCAAAAATACTAGTTAATCAATTAATATCCCAGTTTCCAATCCACTATAGTATTGAGAGTATTTAAAATATTTTGAAATGTATTGAACGATTTTGATATTTTTATATTAGATTGGCTAGCAGCAATTAGTGAATGGGTCAATATAAATGCAACAAGTTACTTAACATTTTTCATCATCAATCACCATTGCATTTAGATAACAATAGGGTCAGAAAAAGAAAAAAATGCTCAGTCTTTTTATTATAAGATAAGTTGAACATAATTAACATTTAATTACTGACTTATAGAAATAATAAAAGCATATTTATTACATTTATAACAACTACAATTGCAAACAGGAAATACTATCAAAGACTGATTTTTTAAAAACTCTACTTATATTAACGGACGGATATGAATACAAAATACTTTGAAAACGAAATAGTAAATTCAATTTTCGACATTTTCTAAATCATATTAAAAAAATGCTTTTTTATATTTTGTGCACCAATAATTTATAATAAACGTATATATTTACCTTAAATTGCATCTACGATCACTTTTGTTTATAATCCAACTTGCCCACACACAAATTATTAAAATTCCAGAAATACCTCATATAATTAATATGCAAAATGAATAAAAGTCGGAACGAAGATTATGCTATTTAATTCAGTTACCATCGCGTATGCAGATTGCAGATTAAGTGTGCATTCTTAACACATTTTGTTTTGTTTTCTTTGAGTTGAGAGAATAAGAGAGAAAGAGAAAACTAGAGAAAGAAGGAGGAGGAAGAGGTCTTGCAAACAATTTAAATGCAATATTTTTCTTCATTATTTCACAAACATTAATTTTTTCTTGATTAAGTTTTGTATGTTACCTTAGTTGAAAGGAAACTATTAAAACATTAACATATATCCACAACACTGTTAATTCAAGTTTAACTATAACTATCCACTGAAGGATTTTTTTATTTTTATTTTTAAATTTATTTGTTGTTAATGGTTTAAACCAAACCACATTTGTAGATTCGAAATAAAGCTAATTAAATCACCGAACAAATAAAGGATAAATTCGTTGTCCGGATGCGTTGCCGTTGTTATTCGTTCGTAACGATCAGCCTCAAGGGTATAATGTGACTCCTTTCACTTTAAGCACTGGAATGGAATATAAAAACAAAGTGGGGCTATATGTATACGGCGCTCCCACCTCAGATTTAAGTTTGTTATATTTTTTTAACAAAACGACCACAAGTATACAAAACACAATAATAAGGTACGCGTACCTGACTTGATGGCATTTGCACTCACTGGTTATTGTGGCTCGCAGCTATGGCCATTCCTATATAGTTGAGTCTTTTATGTAAATTCACGCTCAAAAATTGAGTGGAAAGGCAATTTCTTATCATCGTAAAAATTGTGTCATTATGCGATCCTAAGTACGATGACGACAATGTGGACAAAACCGGCCACCCATCATCATCAGAGTAAAGACATAACGTGTATAGTGGTTTGATGGTTAAAGACGAAGAGTAAAAATAAAAGAAGACAATTGAGTGATTTATTTGTTGTTTTTTTTTTTAATATTATTATTTCCCGAATGAGTGTTTTTCAAAGTTTATAATTTATTTTAAGCCGTTGTTGTAACGCAGATGAAGAAGCTTAAATTTATACTTGTTGGATGTTAAGATTTAGCCAAAAGCCTATGGGTATGGCTTTAATTTGTAGACCATCAGTAGTATTCGGTCGTCTAAAAGATAGAAAAAAGTGCGATTTCGATGTTATGAATGCAAAATAAATGGAAATCCCATGAGGTGACGGTGAGATCCCCTACGTTTTACCCCCTTGTATGACTGATGCAAACGTATGAATATATCCACTTTGAAATAAGTTGGTACCTTCACGGAAACTATACTAAATAAAGTTTAATTTTAACGCTCCAAGAAAAAAAATACGTTCTTAGTAAGAAAAAAGATTTTATTTGACAAGAAGTAGAATCAGCACTTAAACTTTGAGGCGATACTCAATTATAGATAAATTATATAACGTTTAAGATTAAAAATCTTACTTTATAATATGTATTTGTACTGGTGTATAATATGTGACAACATGTTTCAACTTATTTCCAGATTTTAGACCTGGTTTTATATTTCAGCTGAACAAAATTTATTTTAAGGGATATTTTAAATTAAGTTAATCTTAGATTTTAACTTATTTATTTATTTCAAAATCAATTTACTTACACATTTAGATTAAGTATAGCTTAAAAGTTAATGATTAATATAATATAGCATATGGAAAATAATAGTTGCACAAGGATCAATAAAATTATTTATACATTTTTTTTTTCAAAAATAAAATAAAACAACATAAGATTTATTCTTCATACGCGCACAAGAACTTTATTAAGATACATAATATGTTTTTGTTAAGATCTCAAAAACCGTTCCTCCAAATTTGATTTATTTCCAATATTAAATAGGTTCCTATTTGTTCCTCACACTAATAACTTCCCATTGATTCTTTTTGTATAATTTTGTTTTTCAATAGATTGTCATTTTTGAAATTTAATTGCTTTTTGTCAAAACTGTTTGGCACTTAAACCAATTCAATTTGGCATTTTGGTAGGATTTAATTTTCTTGAGTTTTAAATTAACTGATTTTTTTATTTAAGACCAATATTTTGTTTACGATTGAATAAGATTTTGCTCTGATTTTGATTGAAGCATTAATCTAAAAGTTGTTGCTTATTTTTACAATGTGTAGTTAAATATGCAATTAAAATCGAATCAATAACAAACGAATATTTCCCTTTTTTGAATTTCTACAATAATAAAAATAAACTTGAAAGTCCTTTCTGTATCTGGAAATCAAAATTCATTCGAAGTCACACTGCTTCCTGAGGTATGTATGTTAAACAAAAAAGGTATCCTGAACGTACATCTACACGCAAGAACAGGCATCTCTTCTCTTGAAACGTCTAGAAAATAAACCTCAATTTGATGAATTGGACCGAATGCAATAACTTTCAATGGGAAGTTAATAACAAAATTTAATAAAGAAAAAAAATAATCTTTCTAAAATTGAAGAACAACCTATTTTATTAACATAACTCATAGTCGGAACATGTGCCTATGAACTATTAAAACAAATTATTTATTAATAAAAGTTTCAAAAATCCAAGCATATCACAATAACACATTTAAAACCATACTATACTAATACCATATTATATGCATCATCGGACAGCATAATTCTGACTACATTCTAAGTAAATGAATAAAAATAGAAAGGAATTATCTAGAATTTTAAATCTCAAATTACGATTTACATACATAAATATTTATATATATATATCATATTCAAGGTCGTTTGCAAGTTAGGATAGAACTGTACAAAGTCATTAGGTACCACAAACAAATTGAAACTAAATGAAGTGGATAGCTATCCAGACCAATATATTTAATAGACTCCATCAAAGGTATGCTCTGGACTGATCTCGCGTTGCAGAAAACAGTCTGTTTACTTTGGCACGCGAATAAGAGGGACTATCTCGTCATTAGCATGTCTAGCCATCAGATACTAGCTTAACAAATTGCACAGGTGGCACAAAATTTAGAACTGTACTTTTATTAGAAGAACTGCTGGTCAAGTAATTAGAGAAGCGGTTCATTATTTTGAAGCAAAGAAAACCGGACATTTGTGAGTGCCACACTATAGTTTCTTCTTAACTTATTTATTTACCTTAATTTGTTTGTTTTTGGTTTTTAGAAAAATGATGTAGCAAAATGCATCTATTTCTTTAAATTCGAGAACCAAACTCTCTCTCTCTCTAACTTAAAAGTTTTGTTGACTCCTTTTTACCCAAAAATGTATCTTTATGTTAAGTTAGTGATAACAGTCACAGTTTTCTAAAATTGAATTCGAAATTACATTTTTTATACAAATTAAAACACATTTCCAGTTAAGATTTCGTAACTGAAATGAACACCCCATCAACTCTGAAACCAATGCAAGGATTTCGTTTGCTTGAACATTGATATATGCAACTTCAAAAAAAAAAAGTTCGAACATCAACTCTTTTGTTTACTGGATATGTGTTTATATAACCAAGCAAATAATTGGGTCAAAATCAAAAATTTAAAAAATAATGTTATAAAAAATATATGTATATATATATAACATACGTTTAATAATTAAATATAAAAAAAACTTATTGAAATTTAACGAAATGTTTTTAAATCTTAAAATTCTGTTCCTTTACGTAAATATCTGATCTTTTAAAGTCGTCATAAACTTCACAAGTGATTCATCATTAAAATGACATTTCAAAAGAACCTCACAAGACCTGCAGAATTATAAGGCCTTCAAATTGAAGGTGCTCTATGACGCATGTGTTTAAAAAAAAAATTAAAGCAAAAACCAATTCTCAACTGCAATTATTGACATTTTCGTTATTAAATTTAAACGACAACGTACAAAAAAATTAAAGCCACATATACCTATAAGTCACAGCCAATATTAACCGTAATCGTGGTCGTCAGGTCGATTTGTTTTAAATAAACAAGTTTTTTTTCTTTTCTGTTTGAATAACCACGTTTCTCTAAGAATTTATGGTATCGTCATCGTTTTCGCTTTCATGGAACGTAAATTTTATAAGCATATTAAGTGAATACAATCATTTGCATGGAAGAGTCCATTATCAGAGTTGTTTTCTTTTTGACTACAAAAATACAGTCTTAAATTCAAATATACCAATCCTGTTCCACTATCATTATCGCGATCACCCACTCACTGATATTCATTATGTAAACAATCATGAAACACAACCGATAATAAAAAAACAAGCGTGTATACATATATTTGATTTGTTGAATTGAATTCAGTTGAGATTAGGCCAAGAGCCAAGGTGTTAATAAAAAAAAACACCATAAAGCTTGAGGTTGGAGACTTCTCTTAGCCCAAACTACTTATAAGATATGTATATTTTTACTTTACCTCAGTTTGAACTCGATTGTAGGTATGTTTTTAAATAAAATATGCCATTATAATAAGAGTAGCCATCACCTCTTTGTTGCAATTAAAAATTGCTTTGAAATCATTTTTGGGAAAACTAATAGGATTAAGTCGAAATTTGTCATTTTGCGCTGATATATGTTTGAGCTTGCACCACAAATTTAAAGTATAACAGCTGTATGCAGAAAGAACTTTACTTTTGCATGAAGCATTTTGAAAAATTTCAAATTTATAATTTTGTTATGAAAGTTTATTTTAGTTTTTTTGAGTTTGAATTTTATCAAAGAAAAATATAGATCAAGTTTATGTATAGAAAAACATATAAATGTGCCTAAGTTTAGGCTGGCATGAAATCAAATCTTATTGCTGAAAGTATTTCAATATATCAACCCTTTTTAATTAAAATTGCATAAACTGCAGAAGTTTTAAAATCGATTCAAACGGAAAAATTCCATTGAAACAAAACAAATGTTCACCTCAAAACCCCTGTGTTATGCGATTTTGCGTGAAACACAGCTCAACTGGTTTGACTAATGACATTTGAATGAGTGTATGAAAGGTGCTATTTTTTTCTCCTCTTAATCTGTGATATACAAAATGTAGGTGCCTTGCAGATCATAAAAAAACAAACAACAAAAAAACTACGAAAACAAAATAAAAGAATCTAATAACATTAAAATGCATGTAAATAACAAATCGGTGGCATTTTTATATATTTCATTGACATTATTATTGAGTAGCAAGGTAACTATCTATAAACACTACAATAAAATTTAACCGGGCTGACAATGAGACTTGATATCGATTTAGATATAATCGTCTTTTCCGTTATAAAGTCGGTCCTCTGATGAATTATTTGGCATTTAAAACAAAAATGTTAAATTAATTATATTCAAATTAACTTTTGATTTTTAACAGTTATGAATCCTAGACAAAAATTAACGTTAAATTAGTGTGTCCTCTTTGTTTGTATTAGAAATGTAATTTTTCGCATGATCTAATGTGCAATAGTTGACATAACTTTTTTACCATCCTAATTGCAATAAAAACACAATCTCTTTAATCGTGAATAAATAAAATTACCCCAACTCAGCTCAGTTAAACAATCAAACACAAATGGTCAAAAATTGTGCTTATTTCCTTCAAAATAAATCAAGTTATGCATTTTGCAAAATTGTCTAACGTTGTGTTAAGTTAAAGATGGCAGCGTGTCGCCAAGGTCCGAACAACCTATTAGAGTTTTCTTTTATTGTCATTTTTACCATGACTTAAAATTATCAATAAATAAAACAAAGAATAAGATTATATACCTATTCATATTTCGATATCATTTGCTGTAGGTTGTATTGGGGAACGCGTTATGGTTATAAAATATAACAGAGTGGTGTCTGCGTATGATGCGTCAAATGATAAATGCTGGCCACAAGATTTGGTTTAGCTTTAGATGAGTGTGTAATATAGCAGCCGGCATAATATGGGGAAGAAATCGAGTTTCCTCTTCTCTTACAACAGCAATATTATATATGCACCTACAAACAAACCCATCAGAGGAAGGTGTAGGTCTAGGTATTAGCAGATGAGTCGTCGCACAAGCACCAAGGTCGACAACAAAATATACGACGACGTGATTCAACCACAAACGACTCTGTGTGATACAAGATTAAATTTTTATGGCATCCTAGGTTTGGTGGCGGTGTGGGCATACCTTCAAGTTGGTTCTAGGTTTACGATGAACAAAAATATTGTTGAACTAATATTAAGATATGTACCTATTAAAAAGAGAGTAAAAGTAAAATTTATGAAATGGTTGCTATAATAAATAAAACTTAAACTGTTTTTTCAGCTATTAGAACGATATTATTTTAGAGGTTTCATAACCGTGTATTCAATGTCAAAATAATCACATAAAACTTTCCCATCCGTGCCCGTCTGTCGGTTTTTTGACAGATCCACCACAATGATCAGTTTTTTTTTCTTTTTGGAGGTTTTGGTGTTTTGTAAAAAAAAAAGATATTAGAAAATCACTAACATTTAGCAAAAATTATTTCAATATGATAAAATAAGTTTCAATTCAATACATTTTTCCCGAAAACCAATTTTTATCAATTTTAGCAAATAAAATAATTTTAAAGTCAATACCTTCATCTATTCTCAAAATATTCGAATCGAACATCAATTGTACCGATTTGTAGATTTATATTTCTTATAAAAAACTGTGTGTTAGATTTTTCAAAAATAAAGTATTTAATGTTAACACCAACATTTTGCATAATATAAAGTTAGTTTGAAGGTAATAGTTTTTTATTTTTGTCTTATTTCTCATTCGAAAATTAATTTGTTCCTACTTTTAGAGTATTTTAGAGGCTTCTAGACTTTGTAAAGAAACCGTTCCTTCAAATTTTCTTAAAATTTTACCAGGTGTCACAAACATTGTTGTTAGTTTCATGAAATTTATCTGGAGATATTATCATTTTTTGTTCGTAAAATATTGAAAATGACTAATATTTATTTTCAGTTTTTCCTTAAGAGTTAAAGATTATATTACTTAAACGCTATAATATCCAAGTTTTATTTTTTTATTTAAATTCCGATAAAACAAGCTATTAAGGGTTAAAAAGAATAAACAAAAACCGATCAAAAACAAACACAAAATAAAATATTTTGTATATATTAAGTTAAAACTAAATTTATATTTTACTACTTTTTCCAAAAAGTACCACTTCTTTTAACTGAGTACTGCGGACTAAGAACACAAACATAAATCGGAAATCCAGCCCTATTCGAATCGCGTCGCATAATTTCATCAACTTTTTACCAATAAACAAACCTGGGGGGTTATAAGCCATAAAGCTCCTACAGTTTACAGATTTGTTAAGAATTTAACAATGTTCACCATAAAAGTGGTTTGTCTTTCAAGAACAACTAAAACGTTTGTAATAATCTTGAAGGTTGTTCTTTTTTTTTGCGAAAAAAAGCAAATATTCAGGTTTTTAAGAACCAATAATTTTCCTTTAAATTACTTAAATTTTTCTTCGTTTCTTCTTATTTTGTTGACGCACATAAAGGATAAAATGCTTTCCAAGCTTTTTTTACTTTCGACAAATAGGAACTATATGGCAAGTTTTGCAAACGTACAAAAATTCGAACTCGAGACTTTAATCAAATATGCAGTGGTAGAAAAGTAAAAAAAGTGAGTCTGCGATTCCATCCGTTTGCTTGTTTGCTTTGGGTCGATTGACTCCGAATTTGGAATTAAAGGTTTTGAGCCGATTCGCGTTAGGCATTTTTTATTTTTTTTAAGACTAAAAATAACATAGTCTTCATACAAATTTTTTGTCTTAAAATGCAGAATTCGAATTTTCTCAAAACTGAACCTGTAGTTTTTTTTTCGTTATCTCTAATTTATGTATCTTAATTTGGCTTTTTTCAATAAAAATGATTTTTTTCTATTATTCTAGAAGGGTATTCGCCATTGAACCTTTATTTTGTTTTTAAGTTTTCTTAAGAACTAATCAACTTATACTTCGGGCAGACAGCAATGCCACACCCATAACTTGTTATTTACTAAAATTTGTATTGTAAATTTTGTAAACGTTATTATTGGAAAATAAAAATCTAATCTAAAAATCTACTGTCCCAGTAATAATTGTCATTGTTTTTATTTTTGATTTAAAAAAAAAGTTAAACATTTTTTTCACAATTCGATATTTTGAAAATGGGTCATAATTTGTTTAAGCAATAAAAATGTAGAAAAAGTATCCATAAGTTATAAGTAACTGTGTACCAAAAATATTTTAAAACTCAAATAAAAAAAAAATATAAAAAACTAATTTAAAAAAGAAAACTGTTGAAACAATTTTCACACAACACATTATATTTTCTTCCCAATTATTTGCATTTCTTAATTTTTGTTTGGTTTTTAGATAAATTATTTACCTGAATACACTCCTTAAAATTCAAAAACAAACATTTTTTGAATTTTTAGAATTTGCCTTCTAGCATCAGCTCAAATATACGAGTAAGCAGATTGAAAATGATAGTACTAATAGAAAAAGGCTGGGATCTACCCATACTATAACTTCTAATCCCATCAGCCGATTTTTCTCGCTTAAAACTTAAAAAAAATATATCCGTGACAATTTTTTTTTTGTGAGATACAAAATTTTAAGTCAATATCTTTCATTGTTCTCCTAATACTTGGTTCGAAAACCATTTCTTATCAGATTTTTGTTGTTCTTGTAGGTTTTCGTGTTGTTTAAAAAAAAGCTGTCGGTTGATTTGTAAAAAGACTAACTAGAAATTACTAACAATGTTTTGCATATGCGATGAAATAGTTTGATTTCAAAAACAAGACTCCTCCTGTACTAGAAAGCGTAAACGATTCTATGTCACGAATCTTTTTTCGCACTAATTCAGTTGCTAGAGTACTTACAGATCTTAACATTCACAAATACCGCTGGCCCGGATAGTATCCCCACTATTGTTCTGAAGAGGTGTTTTTAACGCTTTTAACGAATGCCTTACCAGACTCAATATTTCCCACTCATTCTAATGTGCATCCTTGCTAATCCTATACTCCCTTTCTAATTGCTCGCACTGTGTTTAATTATTATAAGGGTATTCACATCCCCTTAAGTGTGCGCTTAATATAAAAAAATCGACCGATTACAATAACTTTCAGTGGACAGCTTAACACTGTCACTTAAAATAGTAAATATACAAAAAATATAGAGAACTTTCTCAAGCGGTACCCAAAAACTCGTCTTAATGTTATGAGTGTGATTCCCCTCCCCGCATTAAAAGTCTGGATCCGCCTTGACAAAACCTAAGTTTTCATATTAAATTATAAGAATGTGCACTTCGTCATTAAAAACCACCTTCAATGCACAAATACGAGTAGTTGAAAGTTAAGCCAGAAATGAAAACTCAAAATCAAAGTCAAGAGTTGGTATTTTTTGGGTGAAGGTACTTTTATAACTATACTTATAGGCAGAGGCGTATTTACCATGGGGCTAAAAGAGCTAGAACCTAGTCCGGTAAGGCTGATATGGGCAGCAGGCGAATGTCTACATCATATAGACCAGCTTTCATTCATTTTAAGGTATGTTCAAGCATTTGGTTTCTTAAAAATACAGGCCATAGAGCAGAAGCAATTATGTTTCAAACAAATTCAAGGTGTCGATACATACGTTAAAACTGAGGCTGAGAATGCTTTGAAGGGAAAGGAAAGGGCAAAGCTTCTGAAAATAACAAAATGCACAAAACAAAAATGAGGTAGAGGTTATTTTTGTCGTCGTGAAAATTTAAAAATAAAGAACTAATTCGAAAAAAACACAACAACTCTCCAGAAATTATTCCCGGATGGTGTTTGGGAAGATTTTCATGCATAGTGCGTCCTACTTAAATATTTTATGGAGCAAAACAATAATGAAAATATGACTTTAAGGCAGCTTAACCTTCATATAAGAAAAAAAGAATTGACGGAAACATTTCCATATGTTGAGGTTGCTTTAAGAATAAACTTTTGCACTGCAGTTATGAAATAAAGTGCAGAAAGGTCCTTTTCCGTATCGAAACTAATAAAAGACTATTTTATTTAAGGTCTGACAATATTCAAAAACACCTAAAAATTAAGGAGGTGAACTGACATAAAACTTACATAACGAAACTATTTTTAACAAATTTTGTAATCAATATACGCACAGACAAATAGTTGCATTTTGTGTTTTTGTTAATTTTATTTTGTATAACTTTATTTTAATTCTAAGGGACGGCAATATTATCAGGCCGGCGGCGGCGGGGTGTCAGATCCTTAAATACGCCTCTACTCATAGGTAAATAAGTTGTCCGTTTTCTATTATTGGTTTCAGTATCATCCAATGGCTTAACTCAGGAGCAGAAATAAACGAATAATAAAATCTTTTTTCAGGACCTTTTCTCATATTTTATACTAAATAGGTTTGAAATTATACGATCTGAAAATACTAATTTATTAAAGGTATAACCAAAAACAAACAATACAAAATTTTTGATTATTATGATGATTAATCAATTTCTCCCAAAACTTGAACACTTCTTACAGCATTTTTGGGACTTGCACTGGGGTATGAATGTCGGAATTCTGGGTATGGGGATAAGTCGGATGCAGATGATATCGAAGGGGATCCAATGTACATGCTACGCTGATGTTGATGCTCTGGCAATATGTTTGTTATTTTTGATAGAGGTCTTTGTTGAGGATGAGTTAGAGGTTGAGGTTGAAGTTGAAGATGCAGTGCGAGTAATAACATTCTAAACAAAAGTTCCTCTCGAACATTGGAAGGCAGAAGCTTAGTTAATGGTTGTTGTTGTTGATTGCGGAGCGAAGAGTTTTCCAAAATTTTGGTGGGTTCGTGGTTTCTAAAATGACTGCTGGGGTACTCTTGGACATGCGGGGTCGATCCCTTTGGTAATGGATAAAAATAGCTATTTTCTTGTTGATTGTTTCGACAATTAATACCAATTGGCGATGTAGACGATGACGATAAGAATGGATCGTCATGCATACGTTGCTCCCTGAGAACTAAAAGCTGTAGTAGGAGATCGAAGTCACGTACAGTCAGCGGCTGGTATTGTTGTTGTTGGTGTTGTTGCTTTTGTTGTCGCTGCAGATTTTGTTGAGTTAAAAGACCAAGCATAGTAGGCTCTTGTGCCATTGGATCATAAACTACACTATTCATGTCCCTCTGATAACCTTCTGAGCCCATATATCGTGGACGAATGAAATTTTGAGTGGAAGTTTGATGTTCAAGAAAGGCATTAGGTCGAGTTTGAGGAGATAATGGAAGGTGGTTGAAACTTCGCTGCGGATCCGGGTTTTCGTAAACGAAATGTGACGATGCAGGTGCAAGTGGTACTGGTGGTGCCTGTGATCCTCTCATATAGTCATCATCTGACCATTTATGGTTCAAGTAATATGAATGACGATTATTGTAGGATTGTTCGTCGTTAATTTCAGCGTTATTAGAACCAATTCTGGAGTACAGAATGCTTTTATATGGATTTCTTTTTTGCTGCTCTGTTTGATATGGCACGGCTGCATCTTGGTTTCTCGGTGTTGTTGTTGATTGCATTGAATTTAAATCATCTTTAGTACTTTTCCTAAGAACCAGAAGTTTCTGATCTTGAAGACGTCCAGCATCATTTAATTGATTTTGTTGTTGTTGTTCTTCTTCTTCTTCTTGATCAGAATATTGTTGGTTTTCCAAAACTGGCTTTGTATTTTCCACATTCTTATGGTTCGATCTTTCGTTTTCAACAACTATTGTCGATCGATATTTTTGGCTCGATAAGAGCGGTACCGGTCGAATGTTAACAAACGTTCTTGATGGTGGCATTGAAGTTGGGATGGATGTGGCATAAACGATTGTTGTTGTAGGTTCTCCAGATCCATAGTCTTTGATGGTTGGTGGCAAATTTGTTGGCAATTTCAAATAAGACCCGTCAGATGTTGTCGCTGAATTTGTATTCCCTCCTGGACCACGAACCTTTCTTGGAATTGCTTGAATAACGGCTGATTTTCGAGGGTGAATCCGAATTGTTGTTGTTGGATATGATACATTATTGTTTTGTTTTTCTAAAATTTCCTTATTCGATGTATTATGAGAATTGTTGTTGTTATTGTTGACATCTGGATCATAACCAGATGCATGTTTAACCGTATCATAAAGTTGTCGATTTTCAATTTTTACACTTTCTTGAGCAGAAATGTCATCATTTCGGAGTTGATGATCATTGTTGTTATTTTCGTTGAGTCCAGTTTTGTTATTGGGCGCGATAAATTGTTTAAGTTGTGTTGAGTTGTCATTTAAAGGTTTGGTTCCATTGATTCCCAGTGCTGTTAGCACGATCACGCAAAATATTAACCTCTGAAATTAAAGACAAATATTAATTATTGGAATTGAAAGCTTATCTACATTTTATTCACTTTTATACAAAAATAAAATATTTTTTTTTGTAATGTACTATACACTATCACTTTTCAATGTTAAAATAACTTGAAGTTCCCAGGACTTTTCTCAGAGAAATCTATAAACTAAAAATTTAAAGTATACAGGTTTATGGTAGAGCTTTCAAAGAATCAGAAGCGAACTTTCTTGTTGAAAGTGGATAGTTCGATAGTTCCTTATTGGTCTTGAAACAAATAGTTTTCTTAAAATCTTATCGAGTCACATGATGACTTAAGTGATATACTGAACCTTGCGTATTCAGGTTTAGTGTTTTGGTCAATTGTCACCACTGCAATTCGGTTAAGCGATTGTGTACCTATTATTGAAAATAATAGTTTTCATCTATTCGTTAGTTCTTCGTCAAATCCAAAGGAAAACATCATAAATAACTCTTAAAATAAAATAGTTATGAATTAATAGTTTCTAACATCAGTTCAGTTTACCACTCTTGACTGACTCGGGAACTAATATAGAGCGCAAAATGGAGAGGACATTTAAGTCTATATGGGGTTGAACTCAGACCTTTGGCTAATCCCTTACGCCTTAATGGTATGAGATGAGGAGCGTTCAAATCTATTCCAATTGACTTAGAAAAACTTACCCGAAATATGAAAATGTACAATACCAATGCGACTGCTATCAATCAATTTTTACTTTCGACATGTAAGAACTATATGCCAAGTTTTGCATCCGCAAAAAATTTCGAACTCAAAATTTTAATGAAACATGACATCACAATGATAGAGAAGTCGGATTCGGCCGTCAAAAGGGTAACCTCAATAGAACGGGTATTCTGCGTTTCAGTGATCTCAAGAATTTATCAACCTATTTCAATAATTTTTACTCCGCACGAGCTCATATACTATCTCAATTATATTTTAGCTTCCTAAATAAATGATGACCCATTTAAGAGATAACCAATTTCGAAAAATTATAGTTTTTTATTTGAAAATTCGATATCTCAAAAATTAATTAAAATGTGAAACATGTATATACATGCTTCTTACCAAGAACATTTTTAAACTCAAATTAAAAAATGTATATATAAAAAATATTTTTAAAAAAACTGGACCTTAAAACATTAAAAGATGTCAAAATTTGCAATATACAAATCGGACTGATTACAATAATTTCCTATGGGAAGGTAAAAATTCAAACAATATAAGTTACATAAATTAAAAAATCATTATGAATTTTCAACAAATGTATGAAATGTATGCTCTATGAAAAGAGTAAATTTCTTCAGTCCAGAATTTATTGAAATTTTTTCGTATACTTATAAACAATAAAACATTTTAATTTCGCCTTGCCTATATTTTATTTCAAGACTATTTTGTAATAATGTAGTAAACTTTGATAGTATGTTGTACCACAAGAATGTAATTTCATAAGTAAAACAGAATCATATATTTCTCCAATACTTGTAGTTCATTTTTTTAAAATACATTAATGATATTCTACAATATCATTACTTATGTTACTGTGTTACACAAACGATGCAACACAAGTTTTAAAATACTGCATTATAATTGGTGTAGTATCTTTGAAACGGACAATTAATGCGCAATGTGTTCAAATCAGAACTTAAGCTTTTAAGAAGTAAGTTGGTATCGGTTGATTTTGGTTTTGCTGCTTTTTTAAAATTAACTAAAACATAAATGAAGAATTAAAATTTTAAGCAGTTGATAGGGCTGGAATAATTAATGTTTAAGCTATTTCATAACCATATGACAAATTCATTAGGTCACGTGAAGAAACATTATCACTTGTATATGAGACTAAATTTTATCTAGATTTAAGTCTTATTTTAATTTAAAAGGGTTATTTATGTTGAGACAAAACAATAAAAAAGCAATGGAAATCAAAATCAACAATCAAGTTTAATTTTAATTCTAAAAGTCTATCTCTTTTTTCTACCTCTGTAACATAATCATTATACTTCTTTCGTAGTACAATATTTCCGTCATTATGATGTCACGTCTCTTAGTTTCTTAAGCTAAAAAATGGGTACCAAATTGAATTGAGAGTGAAAATGTTACATAAGTCTTTGTCATATCCTATGATATATGCGGTGTAGTAACGTGAGAAAAAATCATACGGTATTCTCACAATTGTTTTAAATTGTTTGTCTTATAATTTTGTAACGTATGAAAACAATAAGATAAGAGTTTTTGAAAAGATTACAGACACACAATTTAAATACAAAATAGGACACATACATAGTTAAATATGCAGAATGCAGACTGCAGACAGAGGCAGCAAAACAACGTCTAACAAGTCATATACAATGTCTTCCGAAAAAAATATGAGCATATGAGTTACTCGAAAATTTTTACAAACATTTTGGGGATATACATATATATGAATATCATTTTATTACTTATTTTTTTAAATGATCTTTCTGCCGACTTAAGGCAATTAAATCGTTTTTTTTTTCGAGTAAATCTCTACTTCTGGAACTAAATTGAAATATTAAATGTAATTTTACTTTACTTTAATAGGAGAGTGCCTAAATAGGTAACCTTGAAGTTATAACCACAACAAATTTTGAATAGCAAATTCTATCTTTTATCAGCTTGATTTCCCAATAGAATTATATGGGAACTAATCCTTTTTCTTTAAGTCAAAAATTAAAACGGCCAAAAAATATTCTTAGCCAAAGTTTATCACATCAAAAAAAAAAAACGTATCTGCTCACACGTAACAATCTATAAATTTTTTTTTAAATTTGAAAATAATTCGCTTCCTTTTTCCAGAAACCAATACAGACACACAAAAGAATTTTGGGGAAAGATTCACTGCACAGAATTCAACTTAATTTATTTTGTTTTTTTATTTTGTTTTATTTTATAAATCAAAATAGAAATTAAACTAAACAGCATACATCTGACATAAATCAATATTTTTAATTAATGGAAAATTGTTTTCTTTTACTTTGATCCGCGTTTGAATATCAGGAATTTTTAAATATGAAATTATATTAAATATTTGTATTCACAAAACAATTGATAGAATTTCAATTAAACTATAATTTCTTTCAGATAAATAATAGTAAGCCTGATTAAGTAAGGCTCTTAGATTGAAGGCAGTTATTAATTATAAAATATCATTTAACACTAACCGTTAAACTAAATTAACACAAACAGTATCAGATATGCATGTACCTTTCTTTTTAAGGCGAAATTATCCATCTATAATATGCAAACAATAATACTATTTTCTTAAAGCCCCTGAGATTTTAAGACTGAACCAAGGAAAACAAATTTAAAGCTTATGACCGAAAACTATAAATATGATATTGTTAGTGCAAGTTTTCGTATACTTTTGAGGTAAATTCTCGAAATGTATCGCTTTTTATCATTATACTCCTTTCCAAATTCCATCACAATAACTAACATATGCTTGTACATTGTACAGGGTGTCCCACAGACACCGCCTACGAAATGGGTTCCTGAGTTCATATTTTTTTTTAAATATTTTGATTCACGAAACGAATCAAAAAAAGTTTCAAGGAAACTATAACTACACTAAAAGATTTGATCATAAGGAATATATTTGGTCTCTGGATTAGAAAATTAAGAGCAATTCTAAATTTTGGGTAATTTTTGAATACTAATAGAAAATCGACTGGGAATCTATCTATTGCAGGCTTTTTTGTAATAAATTTGCCTCATTTTTCCAATCAAACTTTTCTGACTTGAGAGTAACTTATGATCAACATTTAAATAATTTATTTATCGACAGGTTTGTGATCACTAAGCACCAGTGGACAATGATAAACTAATTGCTAAACTTTAGCTTTTGAAATTTAAGTGTTTGAAACTATAAATGGATTATATTTCAATATTATTAAATGCAGTGTTGTATTGAATATTTTTTTTATTATATGGAATCCTTTTACTTAATCAAGTATCTACAGAATGTTAAAGTTCAGGGAACATTTACTTAATTTGTTTAATTGATTTTAATAAATATAGGTTAAAAGAGAGAGTTATTAAGATTACTGTAAAATTTATTATTCTAAGCTAATTATTTAAACTTATCTATTATTAATCTTGTATAACGTTTATTATCCAGAATTGTTTTAATAGTAAAAATAACTTAATGTTTATTTTCTAAACACAATCAAAACAAATAAATGAAAAAGTAGACAAAAAAACTATAAGAACGAAAGAAATACCTCATATTTTATCTAGCTTAAAGTAATCTCAGGAACTCATGTTGACTGTGGGACACCCTGTATATGATGGCAACACCAAAGATTCTCACGGTAATTTTATTTTATGTTGTTATGGAGTTTCCCATCATAGGCATAATTTTATAAAAAAAAAATACCCTTGCTTACAAACAAAATCTTAAGACAATGCTTTTTTATCTGTTTTTCCAAATACACATACATACATACATTTAATTAAATTAAGATCATTCGGAATGCATATTATTATTTTTTAATTCCTATTTTTCAAGTGAAATTGCGAAGCGTTTATTCGCTTGATTGTAAGAGACTTATGGGATAAGATCAATCATATACTGATTGATTTATGATTTTAAAATGTAGAAAATTAAAAAAAAAGTACGTATTTTTAACGTATAATCTTAAATCTTTGAATGAGATTAACTTCATTTTTGAATAAGATTCTAATAATTCTTCTCAAAATCCAATTGTCACTCTTTAGATGGTCATATCTTTTAGGATAAAGCAATAAAACAAAGTATTTTAAAGTTGTTGTTCAAATAATATAATATGTATTTTCTTGTACTTAAAAATGAATTCAACAATGTTTTTTTTATGAATTAATTGAGCTTTTGGTTTTATATAATGGTTCTCATAAACATATATGTTTTATCTATAATGGTTTATGTTTGAATCTACAAAATCTGTGAATAGTTTTTTTAGTTAATAAATAACAATTGTTTTTTTATTTTTATATTCACAAAAAATCATCAAATAGAAATCGTTTCTTAAATTTAAAAAAGAATTTCCAAACATTCTAGAATTGAAGCAATGAATCAACATGTATCAATACTTTTTATTTAAAAATCATTTGCATAATTTATACGTACATAAGTATGTACCTGTATTGACACAAAAAGAAATTATTCTGATAAATGTGCTTACAAGTTTTGCATACATTTATTTTTCATTTTTATCTCACTTTATATATTATTTTTTTTTTGTTATTTTTTACAATAAAAACGATTTTAATGACTGGAAAAATAATTTCAAAAATTATTATTTTGTGTTTGTCTCTCAAAAACAACGGAGAATTAAAAGAGTCGATGTAGGCATCATGCTTAAAGTGTATCTTATCCAGTTTTTGTATTCAAATTTTTCGTTGATGTTTCAAACCTATGCCCGAAAATGTTCAGCACCATTTTAAATATATTACTAAATACATTTTTCTACTTAAACTTAAGTTTCAAAGAAACCTGTACCAAAAGGTTATAAGCATGCAAACCAAGGGAATTATTTCCGTAACACAAAATGCATCTTTACATTTGCACAAAATAAAAATGTCCCTACACTAACAGGCATTCTGCTAAAATATGCTCCGTTTCCAATAAATTGTGTCTTTTGTAATTAAGTCTATATCTATCAATCAATCAAAATTTACCTTTTTCAAAATTAATGTAAAAAAGTAAAATGTAAAAAATACATATATGTTTAAGTTTTTCTTTAACTTATTAAAATCAAAAATAATTCAATCTTACATAGTAAAACTACATTAGATATCATAATTATGAATAAATTCAATGTAAAGATGTCTACGCTGAAAACAATATAAATTAATACAATCATAAACAACAAAGTTATTAAAATTGATTGTTTGAAATTATTTATATATATATATACATATGTTTAAAATGTATCTTTTACATCATAAGATTTTGTTATATTTTAGAAATTGTTTCAGTTGTATTGATCCTCCCCTATTATAAGTACTTGTAGCTTTGTGTTATACTTATAAGTCCCAGGTATGTTTTGTCTTTTAAGACTAATTTGGTTTTGTGTGAGTAGTTAAACATACATAACAAAAACCTAACAACTTTAATTAAAAAGGAAGAAATTATCTTCTTCATGGAAATTTTATAATCGAGTCTAAGCTATATGAGAAAGCATTATTAGAACTTTAAGTGAAAGCAATGTTTTTTTTTTAAACAAAGATAGTATTCGTAAAATTGGAAATTGAAGAATCAAAAAATTCAATGGGCATAATTTTTCTTTAAACGTTCCTGATACCACATGGTGACTCTGAGTACCTTCTTAGGTACTTTGAAATGTTTTTAGCAATTATGTATATACACAACACTATGAAATTTCAATACATTTTATATGAACTTTTTAGTTTTTTTTTCCAAAAAAAAATAAAATTAATTAATATTGACTATTCTAATTCATTGCTAATAATCACTAACCGATATATCAAGGAGATTATCAAATAAATCATCACATCGGGTATCCATACTACGTAGATATTGAAATGCCTCATCAATTCCATCAATGTATGGCCGAAAACTACTCTCCGATGATGTTGAACCTGTACAATATGGCTCCATTTGTTCAACAATAACATTTGGCTGACTTTGATTTCCGATTGATCCATTGCTAAGATACGATGATATAACAACATTTTCACACGGTTCTGGTATTTCATCTTCCACAAAAACCTGTCAATAATTTAATAAAACTGTTATATACAAACATTTCAATAAACATCAATGAGAAAAAATAATAAACAAAATTTAAAAACAATTAAAAAATATTTATAACAAAATGTTGGGTTTTAAGTAGTTTTTAGGTAGAATAGGTTGTTTTAGTTAGCTTTACGTTTTATTTTAAGGAAATAATTTTAAGTCAATTCAGAAAAGATATTGAAATTATTTTGTTCTAGTTTTCTAATAACATAAAAAATAGTTTAGGATTCGAACCACACTGATAACTTTCCATCTCGTCTGTCGTTTTGTCTTGATTTAAACGTTACCAAAATACTAAAAATAATAATTTGTGTGAGATAAATAATTTAAAGTCAATATATTTCTTTGTTCTCCTAATACTTGACTCGAAAACTATACCTTTCAGTTTTTTGTTGTTTTTCTAGGTTTTCGTGTTAAAAAAATTACCAGTTGAATTTTTCTAAAAGATTAACTAAAAATTACAAAAATATTTTGCATTTGATGAAAATATTGGATTTCCAAATCCATTTTTGATGACTAAATATTTAGCCAAAAAGAAAAAAAAACATTTTTTACCATTTTTGAATTTTTCTAAGAAAATTTATCACAGAATGAAATGATATTGAAGAATTTTTACCAATTTTGTGGGTTTGAATATTTTACTGAATTTCAAAAACAATATTTTTCATAAGGTGAAATTAGTTTGAAGCCCATATCTTTCACTTTTGAAGCCGAAAATCAATGTTTACCAACTTTTAGTAATGTTTTTTTTCCAAGTTTTTATTTTTTTTTTGTAAAAAATAACTGTCAATTTGATTCTCAAAATTTTACCAGATGTCGAAGCGTTATTTTTCTTCGCATAGAATTATTTTGTAGATAAAATCATTTTTTGTTCGTAAAATAATCGAAGTGACAGTTCTTTTTTTCAAGTTGTTTTCATTTATAAAAAAACCGTTGATAGAATTTTTCTAAAAAATCTTTTATTTAGATTCTAGTTACCTTGAAACTACGAGAAATGTCAAAATTTTCAATTCGAAAAATCAGACCCATTGCAAAAAAATCTCTTTTGACAGAGAATTGTTAATTCTCTATTTTATTTTTAAAATCTTAATCAGCCCATACAATTTTCATCTCCTATTTTAAATTGAATAAGATGGTGAAAATTTGGAATGAGCAACATATTTTGAAAATAATTCTAAATTAAATATTGAGCACCTTAAATAAATTTTTTGGTATTGAGCTCTCATTTTAATAAAGAATTTTTTTACCATGTATTTTGGTAGTTTTAAATTAAAGACAAGAAAGTATATAACACTTTAAAAAAAATTAAAAAAAAAACAAATATTATTAAATACTTGTAAAACAGATAACTTCATAAACTATTTTTTTTCAATACTTACATTTATTTGCTTTTCAATTTCAGAAATATTCATTGGACCTCCTATATCTGCTGTCAACGAATTCACAATAATAGTACCCAATTCATATTCAGCATCACCAGTCAAATTAGTAGAATTTGACAGCTTATTATAGTTATTATCGCTGTCGTTGCCAGTATTAGCTATAAATACATCCTGCAATTTAATTGAACTGTTTATATTATAAGGACTTATTTGATTGTTATCATCTATAGTTGTAGTGCTTTGACTTGGTGATGACAAAATGGACGTTAAGAATTCTGAATTAATTGTTGTGTCTCTTTGAACAACAACATTATGCTGCACATCGAGCTCATCTAAAATAAATTCTTCAACATTGTCTTTCTGTTCAATTCTTGTGTTAGGCATTGTTCTAATTAATTGATTATCGGCTTGTTTTTCACCTTCTCCACAACCACCAATAGATCGATTTCGATTTCTGTTCGAAGATTTTCGATTGCGAATACGCTTGCGATCGCATTTTTTAGGGTCAATACCGAGCTCCCAATAGCCACCTTTTCCTTTTTCGTATTTACTGCGATCAATTTTTTTAAAACAATGATGCAATGACAAATTGTGTCGTATTGAATTCTTAAAAATAAAAAAAAATAAGTTTCCTTCAGTTTATAAATTTAACACACTTACGTTCCACCGTTTTCGAACTCGAAAGAATGCAAATTTTGATTCTATCCAAGAGCATATTTGTTGAAGTGTCATGCGACCGTTTTCCACCATCGCCATACCTATGATGTGTGAATAGTTGAAAGGAGGTTTTTCTTCCACATCTTTTTGGTAAATCTCTGCTGAAAGGTCATATTCGATGATATCCCTAAAAAGCATAAACTTGTTAAACAACAAATAACTAAAACAATATGAAGGAACTCAAGCTATATTTAAAGGTTTTGAGAAGACAGCCGAAACAAAAATAAGTATGTCAATAAAAATCTGAAAACAAGCCGTTTATTTTTCCAGAAACAGAAATCTGTTAGTGTTAGTTTTCCTAAGTGTTTTGCTTTGCAAAAGTTGATATGACCGCACCTGTACAAATTAAATAGTATGGAGCTGCAAACGGAAAAGAAACCTTTCCATCTATGTTATTTTGTTTCCTTCACTATTAGAAGGATAAAAAGCCCATCAGTTGCAAATTTTCCCTTAGTGAGGACGATTTCGACAAATTCCGCACCTTTTTTGGAAAGAGTGTATACCACAATAAAATTACTTGTGCAAGTTTAAAGTGGTTTTAATCTCTATCCATCAATTTTGTCGAGGCTTATAAGTAAGTTGAAAACCTTTGGGGGAATTTAGACTCCAATGCTCCTACAGACAATTTTCGATGTCAGTTTTCGTTTTCAGTTTGCTAAAAAATTAATGTTTACCGCTGCGCCCATAACTTTGACTTTTGCAAAGCACATATTTTTTATGAAAAAAACACATTATACAAATCTCTTGCTTACTTTTTAACTTTTTCCAGAAAGGTATTATACCGTTCCGAGGCTGATGGCCTCTTTTGCTGCACAGGAGCTGTATTTTCCTCAACTGTCTTATTGTTTTGTGCACTCTTTCCATTAGAGCACTTACGATTGACACTATCATCATCTGCAGCGGATTCAGGCCATGTTAATAGTTCATTTCGAAGTTCCGTTAACCAAGTTAGATTAGTTAGTTCTTCTGATTCTTCACTACAACTCGAGGCCGCATCGCTCGCCATATTATGACCCGAAAGAAAGCATTCCACTGAATTTTCTGAAAGCACTGATGGCGTTGGACCTATTCGAAGAATAATGTTTGTTTATATAAAAACACACACACAAAAGTATCATACAAGGAAGAATATCTTACTTTGGTTCGTAACAATATTGGTGCTGTTACTGTTATTTGTTGAATAAGGCTGAGGTATGTTAAACAAATTAAAAACATATTTTATATTGTTTTGTAGAAGTGTTGAATGGTTTGGTTCCACTTTTGACATAATTATTCTCCTGAGTCTCCTATTGACTGCGCGAAAAATAATCATAATTATAAATGTTTATTTAAAAAAAGAAGTTTTTATTTAAGGGCACAAATAATGTCTTTATTAAATCAATCAATTAAAATTTAGTTTATACACTGTATCCGTATGAATAATGAATAATGAATAATGAATAATGAATAATGAATAATGAATAATGAATAATGAATAATGAATAATGAATAATGAATAATGAATAATGAATAATGAATAATGAATAATGAATAATGAATAATGAATAATGAATAATGAATAATGAATAATGAATAATGAATAATGAATAATGAATAATGAATAATGAATAATGAATAATGAATAATGAATAATGAATAATGAATAATGAATAATGAATAATGAATAATGAATAATGAATAATGAATAATGAATAATGAATAATGAATAATGAATAATGAATAATGAATAATGAATAATGAATAATGAATAATGAATAATGAATAATGAATAATGAATAATGAATAATGAATAATGAATAATGGATAATGAATAATGAAAAAAGAATAAAGAATAAAGAATAAAGAATAAAGAATAATGAAAATCCCACTTTATTCTGCTTACATACATAATTTAATGTAATATAATAAACTAATACAAGGCATGTAGTACCTGTGGCATGATGGTTAATGTGTAGGACTGTCATGCGAGATATATAGGGTTTAATACTTCCTGTGCGACCTAAATGTTTTATTCACGGGTACTGCCTCTTGCGAGGAATCGACAAATCCTCCAAGATTCCAATTCCAAGAGGAATTGCTGTCATTAAAAGTGCTTTCTCTAGTTAGCCGTTCTGTATATAATGGTTAAGAGTCGTAAGTCACTAGGCCCTGGACTGTTGCTCTACCTAATTTATATATTTATTTATTATAAGGCCTAGTGACTTACAATTCTCAAATATGTGTGAAAAATATCATGGATTGATAAGACCTACAATTTGTATGCCCTTTACGAAATGCTATTTAAGAAAGCGATTACATGACAAGAATAAAAAGATTTGTCATTCCTAGCAAGGGGCAATCCCCGTATGAAAACAAACTTTTTTAGGAACCCAACCCTTCAACATGACAGTCTTACGTTTTGGCCATCACTCTACGGGTTTGCTAGAAACGACTCAAACATTTTTTCCTGTAAATATATTTGCATGATGAAGCTGTGTTTGATTGGAACACAACGCAATGATGATGATGATGAAGAGGAAAATTATCATAAGAAAAATGTATTTCAATGAAATCAAACTACGGTTTACTTTACATTATAGAATTCTCCGAGGCCTACTTGCGTTCACTAACCCTTCTCTTTTCTTTTATATTAAATCTTACATAAAACGTAAATAAATTCATAGTCACTTGATTTTCCTTGACCTACGATTAAAATGTATGTATATGCTCTTACAGTATTGACATCTAAAGGTATTATTTGTCAAAATTGTCTACGCTTGCCCTTCTGTCCTTAAATAGTGAGATTAAATGTTGGTCTAATACATCGGGCTTAGTATATTGTTCTAATGCTCTTATAAGTGCCTACCCGATATGTATATATGACTGATTAAGTCTTTAAGCTAAATAATGGATGTTATATAAACTTGCTCTTAAGTTTAATAAAGTTAACATGATGAACTCTTCTTCCAGATGAATTAAGTAAGATAACTGCCGCACTTCTTGATGCCTCAAAAAAAAGTATCAATGATGATTTTCGAAGCCAGACTGTCTTTCACTATATGTGTATTCAAGGTTGAAAATTCCTTTCCTGTATTTTCTTACACAAAGCTTTCCAAGTTCTTATAGCTGGTAAGTACGTAAAGTTAAAACACTTTGTAAGCAGTTCCTTTTCTACGTTTCAACACACTTCTTTTTGATTAACCCACAACCAACTCACCATACATTCAGGGTCAATTTATCGATCAGTGGAGGTGTTTGTCTGGAGCACATGTCTATTAATACCTCACGCAGGCTGTTGATTGATCTTGGCGGCTCTAGCACTCGACCTCTTATCTTTGGCATCCAAAATATTTGCATCCACGCGGGAGCAACAATCAGATATATTCCTCGTGACTGGTTTAAATGAGATAAGACATTCGGTATCAAAATCAGATATATTGGAGAAAATGTCGAGTCAAGGGCGCGTTCTGCCGAATAAATGGACATTTATCTCTTGACAGCTAAGTTTCTTCAACCAAACAGGTCGAAAATGGTTGCCCTTGCTGCACCTAAAGAGACAGATATGGGTATATCTTATAGGTCTGTGGCACATGTCTATTAATACCTCACGCAGGCTGTTGATTGATCTTGGCGGCTCTAGCACTCGACCTCTTATCTTTGGCATCCAAAATATTTGCGTCCACGCGGGAGCAACAATCAGGTATATTCCTCGTGACTGGTTTAAATGAGATAAGACATTCGGTATCAAAATCAGATATATTGGAGAAAAACATATATCTCTTGACAGCTAAGTTTCTTCAAGCAAACAGGTCGAAAATGGTTGCCCTTGCTGCACCTAGAGAGACAGATATGGGTATATCTTATAAGTCTGTGGCTCCGAGCCACCAGATGGTGTCCTCCAAAACCATGCGAGGGATGAGGATCCCTTTTCTCGCCCGCCTGCTGAATTAAGATCTAAAGTCAGCGACTGTTAAATCTTCACTTGAGATAACGAAACCTGCAAAGTGTAACTGTTCCAAAATCTTCATGAATTACTTAAGGCTACAACATTCTCTCCTTTTTTCTCTAGAATACCCATCGAGTGTAATTGGTATTAGGACTGATTTTTTAAAATGTGTCCTACAACCATCTGTCAAAGTTGTACAGTCTTCACAGCCAATCGTTTACTTGTATTTAATCTGAGAGTGAAGGATCAGTTTGAATGTTTTTTCTTTTAAATATTTGTTTAGTATGGCTGTGAGGTCGAAAATGGTGCAGCGTCTTTGAAATAAGGCCATTTCAGTGAAGCATCAAGAAATGATCAAAATTATTCTCGAAGAAATAGATGATTTGTCTCACTAGAAGAGGGGTAACCCTACAATAACCCCTATGTTTTAGATCCAAAACTTTAGTTTTCGAATTATTAAAAAAAAGATATTTTCGACCTGTTTATTTAATAAAGTGTCAGGGACATTTGTCTTTCAGCTTTATCTCAAATTTTTCGAAGTCAATATCTGATCATTCGGATCAACTTCTGGTATTGAACTTAAGTAGTGTGGAATTTTTTTTTATTTTGTATTCAGATTATTTTTAAAAATGCTGCATAGGTTAGGGTTACGTTAGATTAAGGAGGATGCTGGCTGACAAAAAAAAACATTAGACCAATAATCAATACGTTTTGTTACCACATGGATTTCTAAGGGTCTTCCCTGCTCGTCGAGCCGTTTGGAGCTGATAATCAATCGTTTGTGACAACAAGTTTCGGAATTCATTCGATGACTGAGATTATCATAGAACAAGTCTCTTAAGTCGGAATGTCCCTGTTCGTCGAACCGTTTGGAGCTGATAATCAATCGTTTGTGACAGCAAATGTTGGAATTCATTAGATGACTGAGATTATCATAAAACAAGCCTCTTAAGTCGGAATGTCCCTGCTCGTCGAACCGTTTGGAGCTGATAATCAATCGTTTGTGACAGCAAATGTCGGAATTCATTAGATGACAGAGATAATCATAGAACAAGCCTTTTGAGTGGAGTCTTTATCTTTGTGACAGGACATGAAAGTAGAAAATGTGAAACTGTCACCTCCTCATCCACGCAGCATCTGCAGAAAACATTTTTGGAGCTACAAGATGAAAAGCATGCCTATAATCTAGTAAAAGGGATATATTTTTTTGAACGTTTGGCATTAAGGTTTGACCAAATGTGTTTACGACAGGCAAGTTAAGATGTTAGTCTATATTCGGGGCCCTTTCCATAGTGTACTACTCAAGCATAACTTTGAACTTAGTAATTAAAGATAGACTGATGTAAGAATTGTTACTTAGTAAAAGTAGAGTGGTTCCACTTTTTGCAGTTTCCTGAAATGTCTCTATGAACCGGTAAATATTTAATAATCTCAATTCGTGCAACTGTTCCTGAAACATACACAACTGTTATGCATACACTTTTCTTTCTTATACAAAGCTTATAGCTTTTTCCAAAACAATGTTTAAATTTGTGTTTTCAGGAGATATTTTTTATTTTATTTCTGAATTGATTTGTTTTTAAAATCAAAACCGTGTTTTTTAAAACTATTTTCATTATTTGCTTAACTGCAGCATAGTCCTTTTTGCAGAAGTAATCACTTCTTATACAGACCATGTCATTAAATCAAAGTATTATAGGTAGACCTTCTTGTCACTAGCCGTTGTAGGAGTTTGTCTGCACTGTATTAATAAATCTCCTATTGTTAGTCCTCCCATACCTTTTCAGCGTTGTTTTCACATGTGTTAAATTTTACAATGAAAAAAAATTGGGATTTTAAATAAATTCGAAAAAAAACTTGTATAGGAGCATTAATTCTAGACCGCTTGGACTTGGGTCGATTGTAGGAGTCAGCCCTTCACTTAATTGTCGTTACTTACAATTGACGAAATCTATATCCAATTCTTAGTTTCCTTATTTTCTTGAACAATTACATAAGTTTGCATAAGTTTCTTTTTCAAATCACATTCATAAAAACTTCACTTCAATACATTGTTTTATTTTAATATGTTTTAAACTTCCTTTATAGTTTATTAAAATATTTTATTTTATTTTATAAAAACAGAAATCAAATTTCACAATAAAAAATAATATCAATACTAGCTTAGTTTGTAGGAGACGAGTATTGTTAGACAAGAAATTTCGTATTTTGACACGTAAGCTATATAATAGTCTTATAAGTTCTCAAAGGCACACACTAATACAAATCGAAATTGAAATAAATTGACCACCGCCCAATTACGTGGGGTTTTTTTTGTAAACAAGGATATTTATTTTCAAAACGAAAAGGACATAAGTACAATTATGTTAAAAGATCGCAAATGTTAAGGTCTTTCGCGACAGAAGATTTTAATTAAACCATAGTTTAACGGTTATTCAAAGTTGCTGTTAGTACATGAAGAAGAGTTGTTATTGTTAATTTAATAATTTCCTTGTGCTCCTTTCAATTTTTAAAAGCACTTCAAATATTGTATAGTTTCTTCAGTCACTCTTTCTATAAAATGATTGTGTCCGGCACTGTTAACTAAAATCATTGTTCTTTTTTAGCGCAGCGTAGAGCTGTTCCAAGGAGGTATATATTGTTTTTTAATGTAATACATGCATAACCAGAGGACTATGTCTGTAGGTATATTTTATTTAATTGCCCTTATACAGGTTTTTCCATATTGCTCACATGGGCATTCATAATAATTATACTCATACATTTATATTCCATAGGGGTCATAGTTTACAGGTGAAATACAAGTGAAACAAATTTAAGTGTGCAATGTGCGGTACACAAACCCACGGCCGGTTAAAGGGTTGGTAAGTGGTAATTTGCAGGCCCGTTCCGCAGTCATGAAAAATGTTGGGTGGTATAAAAGGTATACCGATATTTAATTTGTCTATCTTTTCTCTATACCCCTGAACTCAACAAAGATGAATATTAAACTTTGTTGTCATCTCATCAAGACACGATCGCAAAGTAAGGGCTGTTTGTGATTTCATAGTGATAGAGTCGGGAATTCCGCCTTAAACACGATGCAGTGGGGTAAACGATATTACTTTTTGCTTGAAAATAGGACTCCAGTAGCTGTATTACCTCTCTCTTGAATATAAGGTTTAAAGCTTAATTTTGTATCCAAAACAAGACCAAAGCATTTTGTTTTATCTGAAAATATATGTGGTCACTCTGCACCCTTCCTTCTGTTGTTAGAATTGTTAGTACTTAGATCGTTTACTATTAAGTTCAAGAGGAAAAGAGAAAGACATCAACTTGCGACGTACCTCAACTGACAGTTTTTTTAATAGTAAAATCGTCCAATTTTGATAATCCTGCTCAGGACAACTTGAGATGTTATCAATAATGGGTATGAGTTAAATCAGTCAATGATTATAGTGTAAAGTGAAATATTTAGAAAACCTAATTTGAGATAATTTTCAGTTTTTCAAAACCTAAAACAAAATTAATTTAAAAAATGTCTGCACGTCCAATCTTTAAAATAGGAATAATATTTTAGAAATATCCGCCCAGTATGTCATTTCAATTTGAATCGGCCCTGGAAAAAAGTATGGGTTATTTACCACCATTGGTTCTTATCATTTTCTAAGTTGGTTGGTGGTCAGCTGGTTGACATTGTGTTAAATTTTCTTACCAACAACCCTTCTTGTGGTTCAGGTGGCTCATGAAAATAGGGTAGGATGCCCGATTCCTTTTTTTGGTTTGTTTCACTATTACTAATTTTTCATTAGTCTTCTCCCTTTTTAAAACAAAATTATAAAGAAGATTTGTTTCTATGTCCACTCCACCACTCATTTAGTTCAAACAAAATTCTTATTCACCCACAAATATTCATTTTTGTACTTCAAATTGAAAATTCAATTATCGCAGTAGCAGCAGGTGAACTGCATCTAGATAAAAAAAACTACAAAAAGGAACCAAATTAACATCCCAACAACAACAAAAAAAACATATCCACAGAAGGACCTGCTGCTGACTAGGACATTGTAATAGCCATGGTCACTCATGTATGACTGATTTGTTACGTCATCACAATACCACTCTAACTTTTAAAGTTAGCATTCGATTGCATAGGGGCACTTTGATCAAGAACATATTGTAATAATAAATTGAGCGCACTGCACACAAAAGAGTATGGCACCAGTGAAGGTCCTTCCAAATTTCAGTGTTTGTATCAGTTGTGCTAGATAGAAAGTTCTACTATTACTTTTAATGTGACAACAAAGAATGACAAATATGCGATGTGAATTGGTTGGATTGGTGTGTGCAATTGCAATTGAGTGTGGGAAGTTTTTAATTTTTAAGTTAAGTAATTTCATTCATAATAATCAAAACTACTTCGCTAAATTTTGTGTATCTACTTTAATTGAGCAGTCGATTTTATGCTTAAGTTTAAAATGTCTTCCACTGGCGTTAAATTATATGTAAATATAAAACTTCATGTGTTTCAACTAAAAACCAAAAGATGTTTTCATATAAAACTATGTATAAGTTAAGTAACTAATGTGAATGCATAAATGATTTATAAATTGTAATTCCAATTAATTTAAACTTAAGTGTGAACTTTCATCAATTTTCTACTACGTCAGTCAAAAAAAGGGCAACGTTACTAGATCTTAAAGTACAAATAGATATAAGTTTAAAAAACCAATGCTTGCTTCCAAAAATTCGAATATCTCTCAAATCCAATATATGTTTTAATTAAAACTACGACTAATTAAGTAGCTAAAAAAGTCTTTATTTTTTTATTTCTTATTCATCAATGGATTTGACATAACAATTTGCTGAAAACAAAAAGGTTGGTATTTACATTAATTACAATTTACTTATTCTAGCTCAACTCAAGAATGAAATATGTTTTTAACAATATTTTTGAAATTATCCCTATTCATAGAAAGGTCGACTTCACTACAGATAGAATTATACAATGCTAACGAACGAGTTACAGGATTATTTAAACCATAATTTGAACCATGAATGGGAACAGAGAACAGATCATTAAGAATTCTTAGATTTCTTTCTGGGACAAGAAATTTGCGCAAGTAGTTCTCCAGATTTTTTACAATTACTTAAAATGTCTTTAATAAAAAGAACGCATTGAGCTTGTCTGCGGCTTTTATGTGATTTCAAATCTAATAACTCACATCTTGAAAAGTAAGCAGGCATTCCGTCGGACCATCTCAAATTCCTTAACGCGAATCGCGAGAACCCTTTGTGTATCCTTTCTATTCTTGCAATAGCATTTTCGTGAAATGGGGACCAAACCACACAGCAATACTATAAGATAGGCAACACTAATGAAAACAAAATTGCCTTCAAAGTATACTCATCTTTAAAAACGCTTGAAGTTCGTTTGAGAAAAACCTAACATGGAATTATCTTTCGAAACAATAAAATCGATGTGGGCAGAAAATGTGAGTTTGCACTCAAAGACAACACCAAGATCTTTCAACTCACTGACCCTTGAGAGTGTTACCATACGAAGTTTATAATTAAAAGTTAAAAGAGTTAACGTTTTATAAGCACTAAAAATTTTACATTTTGATATGTTGAAAATAAAACTATATCATTTTGAAAGTTTAAACAATCACTATCTGAAGATATTTGACTAAACAATTTAACGTCATCTGCAAACATCAAACAGTCACAAAAATTGAAAACGCCAGGAATATCATTTACAAACAAATCGAACATAAGTGGTCCCAAGTGACTACCTTGGGGGAGACCCGACTCCACCTCTATACAAATTGATGCAAAACCATCAATCTGGACGAATTGTTTATGATTTAACCTCAACCATTTCAAAAAATTCGTATTGAGTCCCAGTTTTTCAAGTTTATGCAATTAAAGTTCATGGTGAACTCTGTCAAACGCCTTAACAAAATCTGTGTAAAGGACATCGACTTGCTTTTTGTCTTCCATAGATTTTAAACAACATTGGGAAAAAAAGGCACAAATTAGTCGAAGTTCGTCGGCCACTAATAAATCCATGTTGTTTTGACGTTATTACTTCCTTAAAAGCAAAAAATAGTCTTGATATTGGCCTGTAATTTTTAACGAGGTGCTTAAGGCCACTTTTGTAAATTGGATTAACAAACGATAATTTCCATGTTAATAAAAACACCAGATGATAAAGATTTATTGAAAATAATTTTAAGAGCGTAGCAGAGAGACGAGGCACATTTTGACAATAGATCGGGGGAATTTTACCCGCTCCTGCTTTTTTAGTTGAATCGAGTTCAAACAGACCATTAAGAACGTCTTGTTCTGATAAACACTTTAAATCGAAATCAGTGATAGGGGAAATATTTGAGTAAAAGTCATTAATATTTAAAATAACATCAGTATTTTAATTGGATTGCAAGAAGATTGAATATTGCTTGTTTTTTCGTTATCAAGCTGCATTGCTGTTGGCAAAAATGAAGTTTTACTTTTCTTCTTCTTTTTTTTTGCTTTCAGTAGCACTTATGTATGTACTGAAAATCAAATTCTCTCCGAAGCTGAAGAAAGCGAGCACGATCCTCTGAACTATTTGATGTCTTTGAACGCTTAAATGCCTTATTTTTTACGTTTTCTAAATTTGTTAGCCTTTTATTTAACCACGGAGGCTTAAAAGAAGATTTTTTATTAAAAACCGGGACAAACTGTTCAATGCCATCAAAAATAACTTCTTTAAAAAAGACATACATACTGTTTAGAGATCTATTGCAAAGTCTTTGTTCCCAGACAGTTGAATTGAAGAAATTATTTAATTCAGTGAAATCTGCCTTTTTGAAGTTTTAGTTCAAACAATTATATTCAGTTGAAAATTCTTCTTCTTAATATTATTAATAAGCTAAAATGTGTAACCTTTCACTATTTTAAAACAAAAATAGAGGCTGGGTGTGACCTACACTGATAACTTGCTTAAAAGGTTTGTAGGTTTTCGTGTTTTATTAAAAAAGTTGGCAGTTGAATTATTCTAAGAAATTATCTAAAAATTACAATATTTTGCATATGATGAAATAGTTTAATTTCAAAATTTATTTTTGTTAACGAGATTTTTAATCAAAAACCAAGTTAGTAGTGTTTTTTTTAAAGTTTTTTTTATTTTCTAGAACAGAATGATATCATTTTGAAGTCAATACCTTCATTTATTCACGAGAATCGAACATCAATCGAATACCAATTTTGCATACTATATTTTGTAGACTGACTGTTGGATTTAAAAAAAAATCTTGATTAAAAGCAATATTTTTGTATAAGATATTTCTAATTTTACAAAGATGTTGAAAATCAATTTTTAATAAATTTAAGTAACGCTTTTTTAACAGTTTATTCTTTTTTACAAAAACTGTCGTTTCGATTTTTCTCAAAATTTTACTGAAAAAAAAACAATATTATTTATGAGATGAAATTAGTTTTAAACCAATATCTTAAATTTCAGAAGATATTTGAGTGGAAAATCAATTTTAACCAATTTTTAGAAATGTTTTTGTATGTTTTAATTTTTTGTTCAAAAACCAGTCAATTTTATCTTTAATTTAATTTGTAAAAAGATGTTTAAGTCATAAATCCATTTATACCAACTTTTGGTAATTTTTCTTAAGGATTTTCTTTTTATAATAAAACTGTCAATTAAATTTTTCTCCAAATTTTACAAGATGTCAAAAACGTTATTCTTCGTTGCATTAAATTATTTTGTACATAAAATCATTAATTATTAGTAAAACATTCGAGATAACAATTAATTTTGTTCAGTTTTTTTTTGATTTATAAAAAAAAAACGTTACTTGATTTTTTTCCAAAATAATATCAGTTTAGTATCACGTCACGGTATATTATATTAAGTTTAATTCATGTCGCTAGCGTTATTGATCCTAGAGATATTTTGGGTTACCCTCTCAATCATTCTGTGTTATTATATGTATATCAAATTTTATTTAAAGTCGGTTCTTAAGAGAAAACTTCCCGCATAAACGGACGAACGAACGTACGTACACACAGACATTTCTCTAAAAATTTCAATTCGGAAAATAGCACCGATTACAATAACTTTATATGCGAAATTAAAAATTATTATCTATGGTTGTTAAGTTTTTACAAAAATAAATGCTGTTACTACTCAAGTGTTACAGTTGTTAAATTATGGCTTCCAAAAATAACTATTTCAGAGTAACCCTATCAGGTTGAATCGGGAATTTAAAATTAACAAATCCTAAATTTTTCAATAACTTTGAACAAAAATTAAGATTCTATCTATCAGAATCCCTTGATTCATTTTCAATTATAAAAACAAAAATTAATAATTTTATTTCCGCACTTTTTTATTTTTGAACGGAATTTTTGACCGACTCGCATGCTTTTCGGTTTTGTTAATCCAAACAAATTATCCGCTTTGTTGACAAACGTAATTCAAATCAGGAAGAGTGTGGCTTTCATGCAAGCATAGAAGCACAGAAGATGAGCACCTATTTTTACTTTTTTTTTTGTAATCAAAATTGAACTATTCCGAACACCACTCTGCTCTGACTTACTCTTTAAAAGGTTCACACTCAAGAAGTATGTACATAACTATGTACGTCCTTCAGAGTCTTTCATCAGGAATAGAAAAGTAAAATTTATCGAGGTAAAAATATAATTAGTTCATCTATTTTCTACACATCCGAGTATAATTTTAAATAAAATTAAAATAAAATACAAAATACAAAATACACACCATATCGATTGATTGAGCTTAAAAAAATGAAATTGTTAAGTTGTTTTGGAACTGTTGAACGAATGTAACAACATTAAAATTGTTGAGTTGTTTTAGAACTGTTGAACTCATGTAAAAGGTTTTCGAAAAAGACAATATCTGCTTGACTGGTCGACTATGTATGCCTATGCCATCTTAAGTTTTTTTCACGGGTACTGACAAATTCTCCAAGAGTAACTCTAGTCATGAAAAAGTGCTTTCTCAAATTAGTCGTTCGGATTCGGCATATAAACTGTAGGTCCCCTCCATTCCTGACAACATTACTCGCACACAGGAATGGTTGAGAGTTGTAAGTCACTAGGCCCTAGTTCTACACCCAATTTATTTATTTATTTTTTAATTAGGATAGTAAAATGTTTTAAATTGTATCTGAAATGGAAAAATCATCATGTTTTGAGTTTTAGCTAAGGTTTAAAACCCTGTTTTTAGTTCTTTTTAGCATTTTTAAAGGGGTACATTTAAAATACTTGACTTGAAAAATTAAAAACCGATAATTGAATTTAAAAATCTCAAAAACGATTGTTTTGTTTGTGGGACAGAAAAAAATGATGATGGTTATTATTTTTAATAATTATAAAACGTTATATAAGCAATTAGTTTTTAATTCAATGACACCCTTTTCATATAAGCCTCCAGAAATTGCATGCGTTTATATCATCTTGTGTTTCCTTTGTCCGTATAATTTGATATTTCACTTAAGTATTGTAGGTCTCACATTTACGAAAATTATTAAGAAGATATATTAGAAAACGTTTTCAGCACGGATACTCTTGCGAGGAATTGACAGATCCTCCAAGAGTGATTCTTGTCATGAAAAGTGCTTGCTCGAACTAGCTATTCGAATTTAGCATTAAAAGTGCAATGACTCGCACACAGGAATGGTTGAGAGTTGCAACTCACTTGGCTATGGTTCTCTATGGATTGTTGCGCCACCTAATTTATTTACTATCGAAATACAACGACAAATATTTTTAGTAACAATTTAGAGTCTTGGAGTGTAATCAAGCAAGGTGTGTGTCTCACTTTCCTAGAGAGCCCGAACGAAAAAGATGAAACACAAACAAAAATTGACTTCGAGAAAAAATTTATTTTTTGAAATTCATGTTCATTTGTTCCTTATTGTTACTGTTGTTTTTGTTATTTTTTGGCTCTCCGTTCCATATTTTATGTTAGTTCTCTACTGTGCGATAGATATCGAAAATATTTACGAGGAATTTTGAGTTCAACACAAAGTGATATAAAAATATTTAATTGAAATTTTTTAAATTGCAATATACATACTCGTATATGAGAAAATTTGTCAATTTTAAATAAATAATTTTATATACAATAAAACGTAATATACTACAATAATAACCAGGAAATATTTTCATGTTGAACTCTATGTGAACGGTTCAAACAAAATAAGAAATGCTGCAACCAAAAAATTATTTTTAAATAAACTTAAAGTAATCTGTGATGTGAAATATTTAATAAAGACAAAAATAAATTTAAATTAATTATGTTTTGCTTTTGGGTGCAAATTTGCAATCAGAAAGATTACTCGTGAGTTACAAAGCATATGCATATATTTTCTTGTTCCCACATATTTTTGTATTTTAAAAAAATAAATATAAAATATATGTGTATGTTACGCAAAAAAATAAATATGCAAAATGTTACTATTTACATTTTTTAATCTTGTACAAATGTCTAAATTTCTCATTGCGAATAATTCTTTTTCATGCATTCAATAATTTCCGATCTCTCTTCATTGCACCCCTTCGCATAAGAAACAGTATATCTAAAAAAAAAAGAATTAACTATTAGTTTTTGTTTTTGGAAATTTGTGTGTTATAAATAATTAAATAAAAACAGAAAAGAGAAAACTCCTCTAAACATGCAATTAAACGAAAAACAAAGGTGAGAGAGACATTAATTTATTGTTTTTTTTTACAATTTTTGATATTTTGAAAGTTTTTTTTTTCATTTTTATTGAAACGTTTTAAAAAATGTTTAAATGTGTAAGTATTTGTTTGTTAGTTTTAATTTTGTTTATTTCGTCAAAATTCAAAATAAAATTTCAACCCCTTTGATCATAGGACGATTGTGTAGGCGAATTTTGTGTTTTTCTAAGAACAATTTACTGTTTTAGGTTTCTATTACTCATTCAATTTAACAAAAAAGAAATAAAAACATTCGGTTTGATGGGCAATAATTTAAAAAATTATTTATTTTGTTGTTTACAACCCACGATCTTAGTTCATCAGTTTTTATTTTATGACTGTTATGTTAAAAATAAATACTAGATCACTGATTTTTCAACATTCAATTAAAGTCAATATTATTACTTTCAGTTCTGGATGGTTTCAAATGTTAAAAATGTGTGCAAATTGTATAGTTTCAAAAAAAAGAAGAAATGTCATGTTCTTATTTTAAAAATAACGTTAGGAAAATACATAATAACTAAACGCTTTCTTCATAAAAGTTGGGAAATGCTATAAATGTTATACAAAATATACCTCCTTGACTTTTCTTTTTTTCAGCTTTGGCTTAGTGATCTTTTATAAATGCTTTTCTTGAAATATAATATTATTTATTAATAACTCAACAGCAACCTGTTGGATGTTTAGTGTCGAATGAGAAGATAGATGGATAGATACTGTTTATGAAAATATGTATTTAAAACATTCAGCACATCAATGTCATACCATCAACCAGCTTCGGCATAAGGGATATAACTGTCGTGAAATTTCTATTTTATCGTCTTACTTATCCAAACTCTGAGAATCTGTGTGACTTTTTAGTTAAGAATGTTTATAAAAAAAAGTCTTTACCGTAGCCGGATATGAACGTATTCTGCGGGGGGGGTCTGTTGGTTGGTTACAAATGTATGTTTATTCTGTAATTGATATATGTAGGATAGAAAGAAAAATATATACATAACTTTGTTCACCGTTCTATTTTACGTAAGACAATCATATAAGCATATTCCCTCATTTAAAATAAATCTGACTAATTGTTACCAATTTGACATCATAACACAATTTATCCTCAAATTTTAGAAAATAATTATTTTACTGTTAGTGCTAACGCTAGCTTGTTAACATCAAGCTCTAAGCGTGAGCTCAAAAATCCATAGCCACGCGTTTTAACATTGAATCTTAAAGCGTGCGGCTACAACGATTCATTCAATCAACATAAGCTGTTTCTACCAAAACGTAAGGGGACTTCGTAGTAAGATTGCTGAAAAATCTTTTAACTCGAAATCATTTACACTCGATATTCGTTTTGACAGAAACTTTGCTTCATTTAAGCTTTCCCGAAACAGAGCTCTTCAGTTAAGAGTTCGAAGTTTACAGAAACGATCGTCATGTTGGTAATGCAAAGGATTAAAGGATTATAGGTGGAGGTGTTCTCATTGCGGTAAAAATACATATTTCTCTTTTACTATATCTTTTCCATTTGAACTATTAATTGAACTAGTCTAAGGTAAGGATAATGGTGCAGACTAAGACTATTTTTATTTTAAACATTTACATTCCTCCATAAAGTTTGGAGTCTGTTTATAGTTAACTCTCCTTGGCATTAGACTATTTTATCAATTTGTCCTGCTCTGACACCAATATTTTACTTTTCTGTAATTTTAATTTACCACACATTGACTGGATTCCATCCTGCCTTGAACCCATTATTTCTTCTTTACAGCTGTATTAAAATAAAAAAAATTAAATTCTTGATTTAGTATTTTCTTCTATCTAGATCAGGAACTACTAATATTGATAAATATAACCCCCATTGGACATTTTTCTTGACTTAAGTAACCACCTTACTAAAGACAGTAATTCCTTTGATTGCTTATATAATTTCGATTTCAGAAGAGCTAATTTCCAGTTGTTGTCTGAAGATTTAACCATTTCAGCAATTGCTAATACACTAGCCTTTTCTAATATTGACAAAGCAGTTTAAAATTTGTATAAGATTCTTAATTATTGTTTGAAAAACAATACTCGTTCCTTTATAGAAATCAAGAAATACTAACTTTAAACACCCTTGGTACACAAAAGAATTGCGTTTACTGTGTAACAAAAGAAGATTCCTAAAAAAAATTGTAAACTTGTAAACTCAAAGAAAAAATCACATGGCTTTCCAGTTAACTTCACTTACAAAAAAAAATTCGTTAGTGATTCTTTAATAGGCAAAGGAGTTTAATGATCCCTATATTACTATTTCTTGCACTTACCATGTTCGTCCTCATCTTGAATATGCTTCGCAGGTATGGACTCCCTATTACGAAATTTATAGAAAATGTATTGAATCAACTCAACATAATTTCATTCGCTTTGCCCTAAAGGGTCTTCCTTTGAATGATCCTTATGATCTGCCTATGAACATCGAATTCTGCTTCCTTAAACGCAATCTCTCTATCAAAGGAGTGTTAAAAATGACTTAATATTTCTTCATCAACTCATTAATGGTGAAATTGATTTGCATTTCAACTACCGAGGCGGAACTCATCACCTGCGTACATTTGATCTTATACGTATTGACTTCCATAGAACTAATTATGGAAAGAATGAAGCTTTAAGTCGAATGAGCATTTTATGTAACTTAAGAACCAGTGATCCACTATCGTAAACGGTAATCGTCTTTATTTAATTTTTTGTTCCGTAATATTTCTTGTTAAATGTTCATTATGTTTTGGTGTTTGTGCGTGTGTTAGGCTAAAATTGTAATTTTTTCTTACTATCAACTAACACATGAACTTATGATAAGCCTCTGATCGTAGTGTGACGCTTACTATAAGCTAATATTTCTAAAAATTCTGAACTGTAAAAAATAAAATACGATAAATTTAACTTCTAAACGATATAAATGATTTGCGTTAATAGAACCTAAATTCATATAGTTAAAAACGTGCAAAATTAAAATGCTTGCTCTTAAGTGAACCGACTACCATACAATTTTTTACTTGCGACATATAGGAACTATATGGCAAGTTTTGCATTCTTAACTCGAGATTTTAATCGAAAATTACATTACGGTGGTAGAGAAGTCGGAAAAAATTGGCCTGATTCAGCCCATCTGTCTGTCTGTCTGCCTTCGCCCCTACATTCCAAACTATTGGGTTCATTAAAGTCAAACTAGGAACTTAAGGTTAAAACTGAAAAATTGTTTGCTCTAAAATTTGGCTTATTTTAATAAAAATAAGTATTTTGTTTTGCTGAAGAAGGGTACCCCAAATTGAAGCTATATTTTGTTTTTAAGTTTTCTCAAGAACCATTGTTTTTATTTTGGATTTTTTTTTGCAAATATTAAACATTTTTTCACAATTCGGCATCTCGAAAACGGTTCATAATTTGCTTACGAAATTTAAGTGCAAAACATATTTTAATGAGCTCTTAATAACTGTATATTTTTTAAACTCAAACTAAAAAATGAATTACTATTACTGTATTACTAGCTGACCCGGTGAACTCTTTTTCGTCTTAAAGGCAATAAATTAGCAAATATTTGAATTTTATATTTTTTTTTATTACAAAAAAATCAAGTACCTGCATTAATCATTCATTATCTTATCTGTATTTTAGAATATAGGTTGCTCTTTAATTAAGTATCTTATGATACACGACATTTTTTGTTTTATTATCAGGCGCGAAAATAAACAACGCAGATCGTCTTCCAAGCCGTGAACATGGCACATATAATTGACCATGGGAAAAACATTGATGTTTTAGATTCAAACCACAAACTTGTGCTTAGTTGATGTTCATGAGAAATGAAAGATGGATCGGAAATTGAAATCTTTTAAATTCAAAGGACAGTCGGTTGGGATCATCGGGATCGTCGAAATAAGAACTTCCTCACATTTGATTTTTTCACCAACAAGTACCGCCGCACAGTTTTGGTTGGTTTTTGTTTCGAAGCATGATATGATTACTACGGAGCCAACCTTTAGGCGTAAATTGTGCAGCGATAAGCCATACACATCTAGGGAGTTTACAAATTCAATTGGATAGTTGAATAGATTTAAATAAATGCATTGTTCCAATAATCTTATTTTAAATTATGTAGTTCAGGTCATCTACATCTACAACAATTCATTATTTTTGTAGATAGAAATAATGTTTGGAAATACATTTTCATCTTTTCATGACACAAAATTACAGAAATTGTTTAAAATTGATATCAATCCGCTCGAGTCATCGAAAGGTACTTGAGCATTACCGATTGTGAGCAATTGCTCAGAGAAATCTTCAGCAGATATATCATTAAGTAATGCAACTCTCAAGTTTGTTGTCATCTGCAGTTTCTTCACATAGCGCCATAGATTAGACGATTTGAGGCAAGTGTTTATTTCGTCGGCAACCGTGCCGTAGATCTTGGAATTAAACACAGTGTTTGGCAGAAATCGCTAGTCAGTAAAAACATTGCTCCTCCAAAACATCTCGAGTCATTGCGTTCGGTTAAGTGCTTCTAATACACGTTTATGTGCCATTGTGAATTCGTCCCAGACGATGAATTTAGATACCGATAAAACTTTGGCCATTGCTGGGTGCTTTGTAGTACTACACGTATGCTTAATGAGCCGTACGGCATCCTTCTTACAATGTGCCTGCTATTCCCGAAGAATCAACTGCAACCGCTATGTTGGATCTCGCACGAACAGTGGTTTATACTACTGACATGAGAAATGTCTTACCAGTTCCACCAGGGGCATGTAGAAAATATAAACCACCATTTTCACCATCGATTGCCTTCATTAAATTATCATAAACTTCCTTTTCGTTTCAACTACTAAATCTAATTCCTGATGATCATATTCACGTTCCCGTTCCAATTCTTTATTAAATGCGTCTTTCATTTAACGATTTGGCACTGGCATTCCTAACTTTATCTTGTGATTGAGAAGCAAGAAGTCGATTTACCTAAAAATGTAATTCACAACTCTAAAATCCAACCATTCATTAATACACAAAATTACTTAGCTGTTAAAGATACACGTTTTGTTCCAAGTATGATTCTTTTTTGTTTTACCACGTTTTATAGTGACTGTCGTTTTACGTCAAGTCAAATAGGAACGCTGTCGAACGGAATAAAAAGCGCTAAGCTACCAACCCACCAATTTTCAGCCATATCGGTGCAGCCGTTCTTGAGTTATAAATAGTTATATGATTTTTTTGAGAAATAAAAAAGCATTTAAATTTATGAAAACAAAATTTTTTGGAAGTTCATTTGACTCAGTCGTGCATTTTATTTATTATATCATTTTTATCAATACCCTTATTGAAGTACTTATATATATAACTTGTAAATGCGATGTGAATGAAAATGAAATAAAAATAGGTGAAATCCTAACAAGCACCCAATTGCTTGGTGCTGTAGTTTCTTACTCACCTAGAAATCAAAAATACTTTAGTATTGTGCAAAATGCACTTATTGTAGTGTTTTATAAGGAAGATACAGGGTTATCCAAACGGGTTCAAAAGTAAACGTAAATAAAGAATATAAAAAACGGTTTTGTTCATTATACTTTCGCTATAGTTTTAGTTGTACGAGCGGAACGAGGATGTCCATTGTCCAGGGCTTAAAATATCTGAAAGCAATCTAGTCTCTTCAAATTTGTTCATAATTTTGCCAACTGCTTGCGTAGTTGGACGATCATGTAAACCATAATCTCCTCCGCACGATATCTGACTGTGGCAGAATCGCCATTTTTGTAGTAGGTTTTGACAATTTTTATACGTTGCGTGATAGTTATGCGATCCATTTTCGTAAATGTCGGACTTTCAACGGACAAAAAAATTGGTTTAACAACTTAGTTTGACAGATGTCGAATACCAGCCCTATACTTTTGAAATCACTAAATGGATAACCTGTTATGTTTTTCTTGTTGAAAGAAGCCAAGTCAGGAAAAACATTTTAAGAGCTGATAATAACATTTTTAAACCTCAACTTTCAAGTTTGAACTCAATCGACTCAATGCAATGGTTTTGGGCGAAGACAGACAGACAAAAGGACGGAATTGAGGGTCCCACTTTTGTCGACTACCATAATGTTATGTTTGATTAAAATCTCGATTTCGAAATTTTACGAAACTACGATGGTATAGAAGTCGAAAAAGTGAATCTTAATACTGCTACCCCGATTCCATCTCTCTGCCTGGTCCGGACTCCTATGGCCTGAAGCAATGGGTCGATTGACTTCAAATTTGAAAAATAATTTTGCGAACGATTGGTGTTTATTTGTAATTTTTGTTCTCAAAGTTATATGTTTCCACGAAGTTCGGATATAATGTCGTTTTTGACAAAAATGTTTGAAAATTAATGTTTAGTGTTTTTTTTATTATTTTTTTTTTCAAGACTTAAAATAGCATTACATACATACAAGTTTTTGGTTCAAAAATCGAAAATTCGAATTTTCTGAAAAACAAACCATTGGTTTTTTTAATTTTCGCTTACAAAATTTTGTTTTAATTTGCCTTCTTTCAATATAAGAAAAATATTTTTGTATTGCTCCAGAAGGATACCCCCATAGAAACCTTATTTCCTTTTTTTTTCTCAAGAACTAATCAACCCATTTCAATATCTTTATCTGCACAAGCTCTTACATTGTTTCAATAATATTTGATGATCAAATATGTCACTATTTATATTTTAAAAATATTAAGTTTTTTTGGAAACTCAACATCTTGAAAATGGGGCATCACTTTTTTACAAAATTGCAATGTGAAACGTATATTATAAAGCTCTAAATAACTCCATACCAACAAAATATTTTTAAACTGAAATTAAAAAATTTTGTATACCCACAATTAATTTAAGAAAAGAAAACGTTCTTATGATTTTGAAGCACAAATTTTGAAAATTAAGTTTTTTTCGACATATTAAATGACATTTTTAAAGATATATTTTAAAATTTTAAATTCTTTGGATATGTGAGCAAGTTTGTACGACCCAGGTTTTTTAAATTTTCATTTTCACTTTGCAACAAAACTAAATTACACCGAAACATTTTGATTTTAATTTGCTTAGTTAACATTTTGAAATTGATAACAGACGATACCTATTTAGCTTTCGTGCTAACGTTTTAACAAATTGTGTCAGAAGAAAAACGCCAAAAATACCAAAAAAAATCTATATATTACATTTTGTTTTATTTTCCTACTACATCTAAAGTTTCTTTTTCACGGGAAGTGCCCCTTGCGAGGAATTGACAAATTCTCCACGAGTAATTCTTGCCACGAAAAGTGCTTTCTCAAATTAGCCCTTCGGAATCTGCTTAAAACAGTAGGTCCCCTCCATCCCTAACAACAGTATTCGCGGAATAGTTAAGAGTTGTTAGTCACTAGACAGTAGTTCTCAATGGACTGTAGCGCCACCTAATTAATTTTTTTAAATTTAATATAACATAATTTTTAATATTTCTTCATGAAATGCACCCAAAACCACACATAACTATTGTATTTTAGGTCGTATGTATATAGAACACTGGTAGAATCTTGAAATGCTTTCATATGTAGGAAGTCGTCCAAATTAAATAGTTAGACTATACGTTGCTGGAAAACAGTATTCTAAAAAATCTAAGAACTAAAATTGTTAATTAAGCCCTTAAAATATGTAAATGTTAGTTTAAGATACACCTAATATTATTATTTTACCAGCCTCCTTTACAGGACATTTTTAAGTGGTGTCCAAAACCTCGTCTTGAGGATAAAAACATACAAATTTTAAATAATTTTTCGGGTTTCTTCAAATTCAACCATACATGTTTAATCAGTTACAGCTGTTCTGTCAGATACCTAAAAATACCATAAATTCTTGGAAATCAGCTGTTCTTTTACACGTAAAATACTAACAAAAAAGTATTCGGTTAACCTGTCCGAATGAGATTGAATACAGCCTGTTACCCTGTCTGCCTGAGTATGAACGCACCTCTTTGTGTTTTTCCAAAGTTTATAGAGCGGATAAAAACTCAATTTCTGCTTTCCAAAATAATTGAATCTATTTGCTTTATATCAAATGAGAATTATGTATATATAAATATGACATTTTATATGCATAGATGACAGGCAAAACTTTTACTACCGCGAGGGCAGGCATACTTCAATGACTGCGTTCAATCTACAAATATATTTTGTATCGCTCGACGAATCCGTTGAATTGTTAAGATTGTCCATTAAACATTTCATTTTACAATAATTTTGAACTTCGAAATTTTATGAGCAGCTGATGTTCTTAAGCTCGTTTAATATGGTATCTAAAATAAGCACAAATCAATGATAACCTATTGAACGCACCCAATGTTCAGGTACTAAATAAAATATTTCTAACCCTCCTTTTAATTGGTGTCAGATGGGAAAGGTGTTGTTTTTATTGCTTTAAACTAAAATTGTATACATATTCTCTCCATAAGAACCTTCCTTGTAAATTATAGCAAAAAAAGAAAAATCCCCGAATGGGTCGAGTCTTCTCGAATTTTGCGCTTGGCAACACAATTAGTCGACCCAACATTAGGTTGTCGTACAATTCCTTAAAAAAATAAAAATACCTTAAACTGTTTTTAGTTATGTGTATGTCTATTATCTGCACTTTGTTAAGTGGTTTTTTTTACAAGACGTCAAAATACTTTGATACAAAATTATCTAAATTAAAATTACCAACATGATTGACATTTAAGATTGAAAACATCCTCGTAGTTTTAGAATTCTAATCATTAAGATGAATATATTAAGGTTTAGGGAGAAGCTGTAATTGAATAATAAAATATTGGAAAGAAAATAAGTTTGATTTTACAAGAAAAATCAATTTTATTAGGAAATGCGCTTAGATTCCATGATCTCTATTGAGCAAAAGCTTTAAAAAAAACGGGGACCAATCGGTTGACTTCACGTTTTTGGACGACTTGTTTTATAAATTGTTTCCAGACAAATTTTCAGATTTTTAGAAATGTGACAAACCTATGTTCATTTCCTTACTTGCATTTTCGTTTTTGTTTTTGTGTGAGAGTACTAAAAGTTAATTTTAGAATAATTCAGCTTTTTAGGTACTAAAACTATTTTGTGTACTAATAGAGCAGTTACTTCCAAGGAATCATTATATGACGCGGCGGCGCGCACGACAACTCAGCATCAAACCTCTCTTCCCCAATATTCTCACACAGGCATCCATCATAAAAGGAGTATGATGATAAAATTCAGAGCAAAAGGAAACAAGAACATGCGTACTTCAAAAAAGCTCCCTCAAGTTGACGTTATGATGTTGATGATGGGATATGTCAAATAATGGCCTGCCAATCCTTTTCTGTATTATATTGTGTACTACGGTTATTTTATAGTGGTTTTTTTTTGGGAAAGACAGGTGAACTCTAGTTTTCCCCAATATAAGAATACATCAGATACTCTCTGAAGTAAAACTCTATGGGCGCGGGCACGAGTAACATATTTTTTCAATCATATAAAAGAGTTCAAGAATACAGAAGATATAATCATAGTTTTCAATTTGTTTTTATTTTATTTAAATAATTAGTGTTGATGGTGGTGGTCAAGCAGTTTCTTTTTTGTCAATCGATTTATTGTTTAATAAAACAATTTAGTTTTATTTTAGATTCGTCTTTTGGTGTTTATAAAGTTTAGATTTGTAGGTATGTTTAGTTTTTGAATATAGTGCTAAAAAATATCCTGTCTTCGACTCTAGTGATTTAGAGAAAAACAGAAAAAGTTGCCCATGATATGAAAAAATCAATTCAAATATTAAATAAGTCTGAAAAAGTCTTTGAACTTGAATTGAAGACAATTTCTTATATATATAACCATTGCATAAAACTAGGCTTTCCCTGCATTTCTAAACAGAAAACAATACAAAATATATTTAACACAAACAGGATACACAAGATTAATAATTGTACACTGCGGTGCGAAGAACTGTGAAAATAGTTTTAGAAAAGTGGTTGTCAAAATGCCGTCATATATTTTTCATTTGTTAATTCTTTAAAATGACAATACAGTTTTTTGAATGCTCATTCACTTGACTTTTTTGACTTTTGTCTGTTCTATTTTTGACATAAAAGTGACAGTAGAAATAATAAAAACTCAATAGTTTTTTCAGATAAACAGGTCGACTTTATAAACTATTCGGAGATTAGTATTTAAGCAAACAGAAAAAAGATACACGGTTACACTTTCTGTTACATGACAGTCATGCGCATATGAGAATTTGATTTTGTGCAAAGAAAAAGTTCCTAGAATTTTAGCTATAAAGTGAGAAAAAAGAAAATCCAAAGGAATTTGTCTTTTTTGTAAAATCCTTGAAAAAGCAATACTATTTAGTTGTTTGTGATTTGTTGATAACTAACAACGGGAAGCAGGGCACCAAAACACTAACAAACAAATTGGTTTCAAGGTAAGAATAACAAACAGTTTTTATACAATAAATTAGTTATTCCTTCAAAAGAATACCAAACAATAAAATTGCTGACATAATTCAAAAAGAGCGCAAGATGATGAGTAATTTCTGAAGTTCATCCTATCCGTTACGATGATTAATGTTACTATCACCCACACAAAAGTATTGTATTGAAGTAAAAACTATTTTCCTTTTTTCTAAAAATTTTAATAAAAATTATAAAGCAAACATTAAAAATTCTATTTTGTCATCTACCTGTGAGTTATTTTGTAGAAATTAGCTATTTTTTAAGCATTAAAAAGGATAATAAGGAAAATCATGCTCTTATTTCACCTTTGCTTCTGTTGTTCTTTACATTTTTTAAGGTGTGCCTGAAAGGAGCCTAGCCTGTTTTAGATTAAATTTATTAGGATTTTGTAATCGCTTTTTATTTAGCAAGTAGATTACTTTTTTTAATTAGGAAAAGGGATTTGAAGCTTTATTTGTTCAAGTGCGGCAAACCTTTAAATTTTGTTATGAATATATATAGTTATTTTTTGCGTTAGTAATGTGAGTGTTTTATTGTATGTGTTTCTCTGGAGGACGAAAAGTGGGCGACACTTGTGCATCTCATACACTGGCAATCTTAGTTGTCTGTTTTTTAGTAAAAACTTACCCTGGCAGGCATTTCCATTGTTGAAAATGCAATATACAGGTTGACATTATCAAATGTCAGAATAGAAAATGTGTATTGTGTGTTTATTTTTGATTGATTTCTTTTGTTTAAATATTATTAATAGACATTTTATTCAATGTTTCAATTGTCTTTAATATAAAACAATCTGACAAAAAGTGACATCAACGTCGACTTTTACATTGACCTAATTTTCTGCGGATGAATTTTAAATTCAAATATCAAGTTCTGTGAAACAGGTGGGGTGTTCTACAAGATCTCTGATGATTACAACATCATTAAAAAAAAAGCAAATGCTTACATTTAGAATAAACGTTTGTTTTGTAAGCTAGGTATGCAAAATTCAGAGTTTATGAAGACACTCTAAATTTGAATTCCACTCCAACATGAAACATTCAACAATAAAAAATCGCATACATTATTAATTATTCTTTTTTTTAGTTAATTAGCGGCTCTAAATTTCTACTTTCAGCAATCTTAAGGTTGTATTTTGAAAATTGCATTCAGCTGTCATTCGACCTTTTTCAATAACAAGGCATTAAAAGAAGCCAATGATTATTATGATAACATGTTGATAAAACAACTTTTCTGAAGAGTTGATTTGACAGTAAGTCAGGATTAATCTCCCTGTCTATCAAGTAAAGTATTTTTACTACCAGCTGGTCATGTTTTTCATTAAACTAAATGTTGACTGCATTAGGGTCCAGTTATAGCCATCATTAAAATTAATCCAGAAAATTTGTTTGAATTGATATTTGACGGTATTTTCCTTTGGGTCAAAAATCAAATAAAAATTTTTATTATAATTTCATTTTGATGGATTTTAATAAAATGTTGGTATTAATAAAACTTTTTGATTTTAATATTTTGTCAAACTTTGAAATTCTAAAATGCATGTGAAAAAACTATTTAGAGAAGTTATGATAAAATAAGATAAGGAATTGATATTCCAGGAAAATAAGATACAAACAATGTTATTGCTTATAAAAAAAAAAAAAACAATTAAATTAAGGGGTGCAACCGCTCGTAAAGAACGAGGGCCTAGTGACTTACAACTCTTAACCATGAGTGCGGGTAGCGGTTACCACAGACGTCATAAATATACGATTTTTTAGGTAATTTTGTGAAAAAGTTAAATTCTTGGGAGTCATGAAACAATATGCAAAACAAATATTTATTTCAAGATGGAGGTCTTTCACGGAAAAAAACATATAAAAACAGTATAAATGAGACTCTGAACGTTCCATTTTTAGGAGTCATTGACGATAGTAAAACGTAGCTTATATTAATTTAAAAAAAAATAAAAACATAATTATTACACAAACACCCTTTACATACAAATTATCGATTCAAACCACATTTCCTATAAGAAACCTGTATTATCTAAAAACCCCACTGGTACTCCTCTTACCGATCAACATTTAGTAAGCAATTATCTTAATATTTTTAAGTGGCGTACAAAAGCCCCAGATGAATTTTTTTTTTGTTAAAAATGATCTATATGGGCTATCTTTTAACACGTATTACTTCAACAAATTATGGTGATAATTTGTTTGTCTCTTTTCTTTCAACTAAAGCTTACACTACCTTACCATTTGAAACACAAGAAAAAAAGAGATAGCTGTATGAAATTTCCTTGTCTTCGATCTACATCGTTTTATTTTCGCAGGATAACTTATACGGGTTATTGGTGACAGTTGATTGTTGATCATCAAAACAAATGTTTTTGTTTAACAGAAGGTGCTTATCAAATTGATTTCCACTATTTTGTTTTGGTTTATGGGTGACAGCGATTTAGTTGTCACTGTCATATATTTTGTTCAATTTGTTTGACAACGATAGGTTGTGTCAGCTTCTGTTCCACAACAAATAGAAAGATTAGTGAAAACAAATGAAAATGAAAGCAAAAAGAACCCATGACGATATGATTTTTATGCATTCAATTCGAGTGTTCTTTATTGAATAAATAAAAGATAAACCAATTTATCTGAAAATATATTCCCTTTTAAGAAACCCTTAGTAAAATAAAAGCATATAGCTTTCTGCCGTTCGTTGAGTTCCAGTAATGTTAAATAGCTTGTGATATCAGCCACTTCCAACTCCCACTTTTGACATCAAGTCCCTCTTTTTTCACAGAAATTCCTACATTACATCTAAAAAAATAAATTGGGTGGCGCAACAGTCCGTAGTGAACCAGGGCCTAGTGACTTACAACTCTCAACCATTCCTGTGTGCAAGTGATGTTGTCAGGAATGGAGGGGACCTACAGTTTATATGCTCAATCCGAACGGCTAATTTAAGAAAGCACTTTTTCATGACTAGAGTTACTCTTGGAGAATTTATCAATTCGCAAGAGGCAGTAGCCGTGAAAAGGTTTTAGATGGAGTAGGCAGGGATCGAACCCAAGACCTCTGGGGTGACAGTCCAAGACACTAACCATCATGCCACGGGTACCACCCAAATAAAGATAACGAAACGTAAAAAAAAAAAACGTTTTAACATGAGATCATGAGTAAGGTTCGATTTTGAGAATTTTTACAGTTTGTGTAATGCGTAGATAATTCTCTCTGTCCTCTAAGTCCAATTCAGGTCAAGAGTTTATATTTTTAATAAAGTTAAATAAAGTTTTTACACAAAAGGTGCTTAAATGAGTTTAACCATTGTTTCTGTTTAGCCAAGTGAGTTTGTTTAAAGAACATTTTCGTTACTCAAAATGTCGAACATTTTTTTTCGTTTTCGAAGAACATGACCAAATGGAATTAAAAATGACCTTTTGACCAAGGTAAAAATAATGACCAAATTTGGTTGCAAATGAACAATGTGAAAATCGTGTGGGTTGGGTACACCGAGGGAGCAACGAAAATCGAAATAAAAGATATCTGTCAAAATAATGCACGGACTTAAAAATCTTAAAAGTCTTCGTGTAATAACGCGCCCATCGCCGAATGACACTTCAAAACTAAATTGCCGATTAATGAGCATTAAATGCATCCGCTGTGTAATACTTGACTATGTAATGGATTTTATGGAAACTATCCTCCAAGTTCAAAATTGGGGAAAGTTGCCTTACGAGCATCGCCAAATTCGTGTAAAAGCACAAATTTGCTTTCTTTGTTCGTCTTCCGCGATCTCTTTTTTGGCTCCTAAGGAAGCTCTTCAAAAAATTACTCCTCAATATCCATTGGCGACAAATTTTAAACAACCTATTGCAAGGGGTTTAATAATTTACTAGTTAGCAGTTTGCTAAATATTTAGCAATTTACTGTGGGTGTCCAAAATGTTAAACCTTTCTATTCGTTTTGCTAAATAGTAAATTACTAATTGCCCTTTATTAAAATACGACAATCATGTCTAAAATTGACTGTTCGTTAAAATAAACAAATACGCTTAAACGGATCTGTGATCTGTTAATTGAATTTCTTAACTGTTGACTGGACCATTGTATGCACTCCATTTATAAGAATAATTGTTTGTATAAGGATTGTCATATGGATTTAGCAAATTGATAAAAGTTAAAGTAACCATTTCGTATTTCGGTTAAAATTATGGAAATAGTCTTTTAAGCTTAATAAATTGCTAAAAATGACTTTAACATTTTACTTCATCGTTTGGAATTTTGAACACGACACAAAATAAGATTTATTTCATGAAAGAACCGTTTAAGAAAAAAAAATACACTTGTTCTCCAACTCCAACTCCAATTGAATGAATCGAAGAGGAACCCGTTTTAAGACTGTCTATGTAAAAAAAAACTGTTTAAAATATTTTTTTAACTTTATTTACCACATAATTTCTGCACTTTATTTACATATTTTTATTTTCGTATTAGGAACTATATGGTGATGGATAATTCATTATCGCTAAAGACCTGTATGGGTTTTCTGCGAAAATAAAACGATCATAAATCTATCACCTTTCTTTAATTTTTGCCTCCTTTTTTCTTATGTTTGTTTACTTTCCAAACATTTTTTAATGAATTAAATTCACACTACCTAACCATTTAAAACGCAAAGTAGCTATCTACTATTCACAATGAAAACCAATTTTTAGATTTCCAAAACTGACCCAGACAGAAATCAGCATCACACATTTTATTTATTATTACGTGTACAATCATTTTCGACAGCAAAACGCTCCGCTAAATTAACTTCACTCAATAATGTACGAAATTTTAAATAGGCAAGTACACCAACCTGCTTTAATTCTTTGTAAACTTTTAGTTTGACTGAAGTTTGGCGATAATTTTGTTTTGGAGCTAAATTTTAGCTCGAGCTTAAAGGTTAAAACAACAAAATTTTTAGGTTATCTAATGCATATTTCCATAGATAACAATATCTCTTTGGTGGTTAGCTGCAAGGGATTTGTTTTCTTCATTCTCTTGCCTCTAAACAACCATCTTCTTGATAAACATCGGCAGAACTTAAAATTCTCTAAAGTTAAACCTTTATTATGATTAATTGCACTCAATGTAATTAAGTGGGAACTTAAAAATTTTGTTCACCTAAGTATTATGGCTGAATCACAAACACGCTTCAGCTTTGGCTTCATCTGCGTTACGGTAGGCCTGCTTTGAGGTTGCTTTGAATGACATTTCTATTATTTCATCCCTCCAAAGAGCAAATATTTTGTTTGTTGACATTTTTTTTACAGCTGTTGAGCTGTCAGACAAAGCAAATGTTCAGATAATTGAACTAGAGCTTCCGTTTGGAGTCACATTACGTTCTTTTCCTTACGATTGTCAAACGAAACGTGAGGTCGAAGCTCCATTGCGATAGCATGCATTGAATTCCTATGGTTGAATTCGTAAACGTCAGGCGAAGCCGAAGCTGAAGCGTGTATGTATTTCAGCCGTTAGGCTTAAAGTTTTATCACAGCGGGAACCCTTTAAATTGAAATTTTAAATGTCACTATGACACTGGCGATTGAAATTGACAACAATTGTCAACTTAATTTGGAGTAGCGGAGCTGGGCAGTAGTGTAGTCAAAAATACTCCATTTACCAAGATCGGAATCTTTCGTACGTTTCACTCTCTAAAACCCGTTTGTTTACATTGTTGTATTTGTAATTTTGACAATTAGTCCATGAATAGATGTGAAAACAACCAACAAAAAAACGATGCCGTGGGCTAGCGTTTTAATAAGTTTTTTTTCAGATTTTTCTTTTTACTTTTTTCGATGAAAAAGTCAGTTTTAAGCTTTAGCTTTGCAGTCATTTTATTGATAGCGAACCAATGTACATTTTTGTCTTGAAATTCTCTAAATTTCATAATTAACCTCGGATTAAGCAGCATTCACATGAGCGCAACCGAATGACTTACAAAATGTGAGCTTATATACGTTTGAAGACATAATTTCCACACAAATTCTTAACAAAACGATAGCAATATAGTTTCTATTTGATTTATGATGCATACTTTTACTTTTCAATATCAAATATTAATAAATTTAAGAAAACAAATTTATTCGTTGCGAAAAAAATTGAAGTTGATACGAACTGTCAAACTTTATTCGCGTTCCACATTATCCTCACTCCCAACGAATAAAATAATCGCACGTACTTAACCTAAAAAAATCATTCTTGTTTTGGTTTCGGTGGTCAAAGTCAAGCTTTATTCGCGACGAATTAAAAACTCTCATGTGAAAGAAATGTCAAAATCGACGAATATTCGTTCATTCGTTGGTCGTTGGTCGTGCTCATGTGAATAATGCTTTATTGTCTCAAAAATGCGTTCGAAGAACCATCAAGTTAAGGGTGCTAGTGCAATTTATTAAACTCTAATAAATTTTCGTTGCCAAATTTTTTTTTGCAAGTAATTTAAATCTGTATCAATTTAATTAATCTAAGTATTTTATAGCTTGTTTTTAATGATTTAAACTTGACACTATTTTTCAATTCCATTTTTATTAATAAATATTAAATTTAAAAAAAAAGAGTTATAATCGAAAAATACCTTATCCATAATATTCTTTATTGATGGAAGCATACATGTATTTCCTATAAAAACAAACTCTGCATCAAACGAACGCCAATGTTTAAAAAAAATACTCAGAACGATTATAGCTAACCTGTTAAATAAATGCAGAGCAAATAAAATGCAAATTTTGACGTTTATCACAAAATGAAAACGTCAAAAAATCGTTCTGAATTCATGCACAACTCATTCAATAGATAATGTACTTGATATGAATGTTTATTGATGACGTACAGAAGTTTTTTAGTGAATTCCTACAGTTTAACGCAAAGTATAATTTTCATTAATTCCTTAAAAATGGTTAGTTACCAAAGTTCAAGTTTACTCGTCATTGTTTGAAGTGTATGTTTAGTAAAAATGCTGCAAATAATGAAAACAAATTAATGAGTTTTACGAATCTATTTTTTTTTTCTTAGTATAATAAATACTACCGTAGATTACTTTTTATAAATGCAGAACATAGGAGAAAATATACATACACAATAGTTTTCAGATATAAAGCAGAGGTTAGTTTAGAAAACTATTTTTAAGAAAGCCAAAAATATTTAATGCGTGTTCATTAAAGAAATTTCCGCTTCGGCAAACCTTCATCAACTTTTTAGAAAACAATTTAACATTAATCGCAGCCATTGGGTGTTCGGCTTCCTCATATTAGAATAAAAAAAGTTGCTTAAATCTATTTATTGCACTCATTTAGTTGGTATTGTTCGTAACCATATTGCCTATTTCTATTCCTTAAAGATGCTTTACATAAAACAACTTATTTTTAAAACATGGTTCCCTCAAATTTTTATTCCAAAATCTAACTACAAACAAAATTCTTACTCTTACATAGTCCCTCAAAAAGAAATTTTCAGGAATATTTGTGGAACAAGCAAAACTAAAATTTTGTCTTGCAATTACCGAACTGCTTAAACGATGAAAATACTAATCTAGTTGAGGAATCTGAACTAGCTTAAGTTGGTAATGAAACTTCACAAGTATGCTTCTCGTAGCATTGTCTGTACAAACAAATACGAAGGCACCCGCCTATTATTTCCACCTGAACTGCTACCTTTGCCAAAAAAAAATGCTATAAGCTGCCCTAAGCAATCTACAGCTGACAAAAATGTTCTGTTTTGTTGTTAAACAAAGTATTGAGTTACACTTTTGTCCATTTCCAATTATACTTAACCAGTTGCACCTCATATTGCATTCGCAAATAATTTAAATAAACAAAAAACACCACTATTTGGTTTAGTTAAGTTTACAAATATTCCAATTTAAGACCATGTCAGCACTTAAGATTCTGTTGGTTTGGATTGTTTCGTTTTTGAACGAAGGTGAAAATGAAGCATTTAGATGTGCCTGAGGACTAAAATGAAGCATTTTGATGGACCGGAACACTTAATGTTAGAATGTGTTTGGTTTTTGCATCATTTCACGCACACTTTCTCACATTTAGTGTGCAGTTAGCTTGTAGGCAAACCGAAATGTCAGTCTGAGATTCCGATCTTGGCAATGGAGTATTTTTGGTTGTAGTGTAGTTGCAATTACAATGCAACATGCGAGTGCAATTTATTTAATTTATCTCAGTTCTGTGATCTGTATTATTAATTTTTGTTTTTAGTTTTATATATTACATACAAATATCTTCTTTATTAAAAATATACCTACTCTATGAAATGCGATGCCAAGCACACTCCAGGAAAATCATATCCATGTAAATAAAATGTTCTACTTTTTCCTTAACTAAAATTAATACTAAATGCAGACAAAAATCTAGATCTAAAACGTGTCCGAAAGTGCCTGTGATTTTTGTTTATTGTTTAATAATGAAATTTAACCACTGTTATACAGTATTGTCAATAGATTTGGTTCCAATATTTATCGAAATAGTTCCTCTGATCAAGCAGCGCGAAGAGGATAAATAAGAGATCACCAACAGTTTTGAAAACAATCAATTTTATAAAAATAAGAAATCAATGTAAAAAGAAGTGTTTGCTTTCTACCCATCCACGACAGTCGACAACTGCTTACTTATTGTAAGCCACTAAAATAAATCTATACAAAATTAGACTTTGGGATACACTTTGCTTAAATTTGTCAATTACAATTAGGTCAAAATGCCTTCCTAGATATTTTTTAGTGAAACTATGTACTAAAAAAGTTAATTACATATTTCGTTTTATTTTAATTTATTCTCAAGAACATAAAGCCTCCTTAGTACTTTTTTCATTATTGATCTATTTTATGCCTGCCTCTCTTGTATTGGTTGGGTGTGCCTTGTGTCCTAATTGTCAGTTCAATTTGTAACTAATTAAAACAAAAACAAAAAATTTGCATGTTGGATGATTCGTCTATCCTAATGTGTTTTTTGTTATTGTTTTTAATTAAGACCAATTAGTTAGTGGATATGTCAAAAATTTTAAACTAGATCCAATACAAATTAAATTAGTATTTAAATGGAAACCAAGGAATTAAATCAACGTTAAGATCGATACTCATGCTTTGGAAAACATTTGTCTTTGTAAAACGTAAAGCTTACAACTCAGACTTTTGAGCAGTTGCATTTCTCTATTGACATTGAGACATTGAGTAGTCCTTAATTATTTGAATTTATAAGCTGAAGATGCTCCTTTCAAGTGGCTTTATCAATATTTTCTCATAGCAATGAAAGCTTCTCGTTTTCGACTTTTTCAAGTATTTTAATAGAAGATATTTCTACAAATTCTTTAAGAATATTTTGTTTTGGAATCTACACTTATTATCTTATATTGAAGAAACACTCTTACAAAATTATTATGAATTTGCAAACCTTAAAGCTGTAGTCATTAAAGGATCACAAATGTCTTATCCCTTCCTACGTTTCCTTAAAATGTATCAACAATACTGTGCGCAAATAGTTTTTGATACTGATACTTCATTATCGTGATCGTCTCTCGATATTTCTGAAAGTCTTACAAAATATTATTAACATTTTGTAAAAGATACAAAAAGTTTGAAATCAATATTTTTTTTCGCTCTGAAAATACTTGAGTCGAAAGTAATTTTGTATCAGTTAAAATAATTTTGAAGTCAATACCATATTTATTCTCGAGATATTCGAGTGGGAAACCAGTTTGTTAGGCTTGATAAAAAAAATTATCACTTCCGTAATTCCAAACATTTTACCAGATGTCAAAAACGCTATTCCTTGATGCATTTAATTATTTAGGAGGTAATATTATTTGTTTGTACGTAAAATATTCGAGGTGACACTTAATTTTTCTTTTAAAACAGAAAGTAGCTTTTAATCTTATTATCTTTAAAGCAAAATTTATTTGAAGTCCATATATCTGGTTCTTGTGACATGCCCGGTAAAAAGGCATTCCGAATGTGCAGGCGTATGTACGTTCACGTGCAACCACTGACATCTCTACAAAAATCTTTCATTTAGATGATTTAAATAAATGTGTTTCAGATCGTCATTATAAGCGTCATGTTTTCACTTCCTTAACTGACTCATAAAGGACGAAAAAGGGAAGGGAAATTGTATATATTTGTTTCAAGGAATGAAAAAGTAAATACATACAACATTTTGGATTCCATGAAGAATCTATGGTCTAAAGCACTTATCAAAGAAAAGTCACTTGGTTTCATCTCACTTATCCCTCTTTATCGAAATGCACTTCCCTAATCGTAATAGACTATCCTAACTACTACTAGCTCGTGAAATTTTAATATTTTATGAAGATTTATAATTACTATCTATTTTCATATCTTGATACATTTCCTGTTTTTATAAATATAAATCTGCTTTAAAATTGAACGTGAAATTTATTATATAATTGTTAAATACTACAGGAGGGGCAATAATGCCGGTGCCACCAACAATAACAACAACAATCATCTCGATGTACACCACAACAACAATAACAGTGATGTAAAGCCGCCTGGAAATGCTTTGCAACGTTCTGCAACACTTCCCGCTAATCCAAGACGATTAGATGCCCGAAATCGTGTCACTTTTCTAATCGGTTCACCGGGAAAAGCTGGACCAGTTGAAAAAAGTAACAAAAATAACCAACATATTCATTACAATAACAACGATAACTATTGTATCGAACAAAACAACCAAAACAATAATTTTCTCAATTCAAAAATGACTTCCGAAGATCTATTGCAGCCGGGTCATGTGGTTAAAGAGCGATGGAAGGTAAAGAATAAACTATTTAAAATTTGTTTTATAAAATATTTCAAAGATGCTGCAATATTAATCTATCAAAATAGAACATCGCTGCATTTACAATATTTTTTGTAAATGAACTATTATAAATATAGAGTAGCTTATGACAAAAAATATTTCAAAACAAGATAAACCTTGGTTAAAAAACCTAAAATTAATTTTATTAATTATATGTTTTTTAAATTCAATAATTTTTAATAATAAATACAAATTTAGAATTATGTTTATTTTGAATCCATTATTTTAAACATGTGTTTTAAATTCTGTTCTTTTCAAGGTTGCTCGTAAAATCGGAGGTGGTGGCTTTGGTGAAATTTACGAAGGTCAAGATCTAATAACCCGTGAACAGGTTGCCTTAAAAGTCGAATCAGCACGACAACCAAAACAAGTTCTAAAAATGGAAGTTGCTGTCTTGAAAAAACTCCAAGGCAAAGAACATGTTTGTCGATTTATTGGGTGTGGTCGAAATGACCGATTTAATTATGTCGTAATGCAACTGCAAGGAAAAAACTTGGCTGAGCTGCGCCGTGCCCAGCCTAGAGGAGCGTTTTCTTTAAGCACAACACTTCGACTAGGATTACAAATTCTCAAAGCTATCGAATCAATTCATTCGGTTGGCTTCTTGCATCGTGATATTAAGCCGGTAATTATTTTTTCTTTTATTTTTCTAATTTGTTGCAACCGAAGTCCTTACATTTACTTTTTAGAGTAACTTTTCGATTGGTCGATTGCCATACAACTGCCGGCGTGTATACATGTTAGATTTTGGTCTAGCACGTCAATACACCACCGGAACCGGAGAAGTACGATGTCCTCGAGCGGCAGCTGGATTTCGTGGAACTGTACGCTATGCTTCGATAAATGCCCATCGAAATCGTGAAATGGGTCGACACGATGATCTCTGGTCACTTTTTTATATGCTAGTCGAATTTGTCAATGGTCAATTGCCTTGGCGAAAGATTAAAGACAAGGAACAAGTTGGTCTAACCAAAGAAAAATATGATCATCGAGCACTACTCAAACATCTTCCATCCGACTTGAAGCAATTTCTCGAACACATACAGTCGTTGACTTATGCTGATCGACCCGATTATAATGTAAGCTTTAAAAGTTTTTTCCTTTTCCATAAATAATAATATTTGTATTGTCAGTGTGCCCCACCCATTTTAATACTTGTTCTTATCTCTTATCCACGATCTTATTTGCAATATTCCTAAAAAAACTAACAAACGTAAATGAACTTATATAAAAATAAAACAGAAAATATATAAATATATAAAAAACAAATTTAAATCACAAAGAATACATAATTATAGCCAATAAAAGTGTTAAGCAAAGCACAAAGGTATGTTTTGGTGCGTGCAATAATTATACACTATTACGATTTTCGGAACATCTTAAGAAAAGTTCAAAATTAAATGCGTCCAAAACTCTATGCTAAATGTATCATCTTTGCCATAATACATAAGCTCCATTTGCATAAAGGAAACTGAATATCTCAATTTTTTGGCATGTATTTAAAACTTATATTCTTCTAAAGCTAAACCTTTTGCATCGTTATGTCAACTTATTATTCCATAATGATATAGCTAGTTACAATTCTACCCTAAAGATATTCAATCGCAGTACTTCCGCCTCCGGGAATTCTCGTCCTAGAGCCCAACTTCGGCAAACATTCAATCTCTACCCGAATATGCAATGCTTTACTGTATCCCTTCTTTCTGAAAAGCTTACGAAATCTCCAAAAGATAGAATCACCATTAGACAAAATCTTTAAAAAAAAATCAACTTGATATTACCTCCAAATCTACGAAACCATAGTTTACTGGTACTTCTTCTGATACCATTTCTCTGTTAGCACTTACATGACATTCTTTACCCGTGATAACACTGGCAACTTTATGCAGTTGAAATTAAATTATATTTCTATTTCGAAATCACTCTTTCACTTCAGTTTATCATTATACTATCTTTTAAGATTGGACAAATTTATGTATCTTGCTTTTGAAGCTATGTTTTTATTTATTTATTTATTTATTCATCTACGGATGTTATATCTTACAGATTGCAGATTTAGTTAAATTTGCGATTATTTTACAAATCAAATTTCTTCGAATTTCAAATCAAATACTTGCAGTTTCGCATTTTTTCAGTGGTGAATACGGTTTGAAATATCGGTTGTGGATAAAAGCCCCCGACCCCATCTTTCTCTACCATTATTCAGGAATTCACAACCAATGTCCACCCACACCTTGTTTACTTATATTTTGCATTCGGTGCAATTATTTAAAAAAAAATGTATTTCTCTTATATAGATGTTGATCTCATTGTTCGAACGCTGTATGAAAAGACGAGGCGTTAAAGAATCCGATCCATATGACTGGGAAAAAACTGATGTGGTTATTGGTAGTGGTGGTGCAGCATCTGCTTCTCAGGTCAATAATGTCCTAGTACAGACCAAAAATGAATACGTGCATGGAAATGTTACACAAATGACTGTTGCTGCTTCAAATGCTAGCGGAACTGAATATGTAAATTTTAAATTTATTCATTTTAAAATTCTTAAATAAAATCGTTCTTTAATTACAGATAAGAAGAAGAAATGAGGTTGACACTGTGCATTTAGCATCGACTGAACCTGCCAATCATCTTAAAGATAAGGTAATTATGAAAATGTAAACAAGTTTACATATTTACACATTTTCCGGCATTGAAAAAATTTAGCCATGAAGATATTTGAAAAAGTTGTTCATCAATCCTCTGTTTCTTTCTGCCTTGCACTCTCTTATGTTCGACTGTCCTTTAACTTTTATTTCATTCAGGTTGATAAAAATTGTAATGCAACAACATCGCCACATAATGAAATTATTCAAAATGCTGGTGGCGTTAACCAGAATAACAGTTGTCAGCACCAAAGCACCCAACCGCAAGAACAACATCTGCAGCAGCACCACCACCAACAACAACATCAATTTAATTCGAAAGCAATGCCGAATGTTGTTGGTGGTGTTACTGCAGCAGTCGCTGCAACAGCAATTATTTCCAATGATCCGCAGGCTCAGCATATATCTGCTGCAGCAAATGCGGTTATTTCAAAACCTAGTAATCAAGTAACATCGGTTTTACCAAATGTATTACCAAATGTTCCTTTAAATCCAGCCTTGCTACATCAAAAACAACATCACCAACAACATAATAATTCGGCTTCCCTTCCTCCAATGGTACGTACTATAACCTATTGCAGTTATTTAGCAGATTTTTTATTTTCTTTTCGTTACAGTCCCATCAAGGTGTTCCAATAGATGCCTTGATTGATTCGGGTGCTAGTAAATCTACAAAATTCCAAGGTTTAATTTCTATGGTTGGCATACCATCTGCAGATCTTCAGCACAATTTTACCCCAACAACACCCGGAAATGGTGGTGGCGGTGGTTCCTTAACAGGTGATATTGCACCGAAGAAAACATATTCTACAACTACAATGACTGATGGAGGAGGTGTTGTTGGAACAACAAATCCAAATGGAATAAGTAGCCCTGCCAAAGCACGACGATCCACATCACAGATTGATCAAACTGAAACTGAAACTCATGCAAATGATAATGTGAGTGCAGCAGTTGGTCATAAATCTCAAGATAAATCTACCTATGGAAGATTGCGGGTCCTCACAGCTCCACCAAGTTGCGTACATGAATTAATAGCTTCAGAGACTGGATCGCCAAGAGAAAATGAAGTATTTCCTTTCTCTTTCGATGCCAATAAAAGTTCTGATTATGTGCGAAGCAATCGAAATTATCAAAGTGCTGCTGAAACGGCTGTCAGTGGTCGTGCTGCGGGTTGTGTATCAAGTGGGGGTGGTGTTGTAAGTGCTGGTGGAAGTGCTGGTGGTGGTGGCAGTGCTGGTGGAGGTTCGGCAAATGCCAGCAGTGCTGGCGGCTGTGTTTCAGGTCGTCGGTCTAATCTTAGACCATCTCCTGGTACTGGAACCGGTTCAACTCAAAGACTTAGTGGTGGTACTACTCGAGATCATTCGGTGACACAATTTGCACTGATAGATGATGAAAATGTATCGGCACTACAACAAATGACTAAAGGTGGTGGTGCTTTGACTCTAGCTTCTCAATGGAAAAGTCAATTTGATGATTCGGAAGAAACTACTGATAATGAGTGGAAACAAGAGCCACAGGTATGCCATAATTAGTTTGTATTTATTTAATAAAAAAATCCTAAATTATTGTAAATGAATATTTGTGATTTTGATCCTACACACATTTTGCACTAAATAATAATTCTGTTCGTGTTTTTCTTAAAATCTATCCTCATGATAATGTTCCTGCTTTTGTTTGTCTTCCTTTTGTTTTGTTTTCGTTTTTTTTTTGTTTTTATTTTTGTATGTTTTTTCTTACAGAGCCCTGATCATCGAGGTAAAAGTCATTTAGTCTCACAATCACAACCAAACTTAGTCAGTAAGCAACCGACCTCGCGAAAACGTGATGCTAAACGGAAAAAGTATGTTTCAAATTTTAATAATTCCTCTTTACATAATTTTTTTTATATATTTTTTCAAAATTTCTGATAAATATTTTTTTGTTTTTGAACTTAAACTCAGTTAAAAGACAAAAATAGTACTTTGTTTCTATTATTCTTGATTTGTGAATTATCTAGAATATGTTAATAAAAACATGGCTAACCTCACGAAAAATTCTGTTCTGTCATAGGTGCAATCTTAATATAGCTGGTATTGAAAACTATACAAATTTGCAAGAATCACTACCTCATTGTTGGTCAGAGCCAGCGTTGGGTAATATATTGCGCAGGGATCTTGAACCGCCTGTCATACAACAGGCTGCATTCGATTATACAGTAAGGAACACTATTATGTTTTTTTCTTTAATTTATTTTAATTCAATAAAAACATCTTATTTTAATTTAAAATAAAAACAAAAAAAACACTACCGAGCGAAATGGTTGAAATGAGGTGTGAATGAGTGTCGCTAGATCCATATTAAGAGCGAAGAATAAATTCAAATTTGTTTGGGTCTTATTGAACTAAATCTATTTTAACAACAAAAAAAAATTGTTTTTCGTTATTCAAGCAAACTATCAAATACCAAAGCAACGTTTATTTGCTCAACACCAGAACGTTTGTTTAGAATTCCATCCAATTACTTATGGAATTTGTGAAGTTTGATATCAATTGAATCTGTAATTTTTGTTTTGATTCAATTGTTAAAAATATTTATTAACATTTCAAATACTGCAGTCTTAATGTTGAAATGTAAACGAGAAAAAAAATGACTTCTTTGTAAATGTAAAATAAAAATACACCAAATTTTTCTTCTCGTTCTTTCTGAATACAACCTCTTGGTGTTGAAGAAAGGAAAATTGATTTATTTCATTTCATGTTTCCTACCATGTTGAAGTACTGAAATCGGCTTTTGTTCTAATGATTAAAACGATCAAATTAATTTCACAAGATCAGTTTACCAATTTGTTTGATTGAATTAGGACGAAATAATGTTTACAATTTCCTTTTTTTTATTTATTTAAGAAAATATAAACGTAATCCCACAATTTCACTACAAATAGGGTATTGTTTAAAAATCTTAATTTTTTTACAAGTAATTCATTTTTTATTTACATCCCATCTTCAACATTTCAATAACAAAAATTTAGAGCGCGCTATTTCAGTGAATTCCACTCTCACGTACCTATAATTAAGAGCCCATCAAAGTGTTGCGTCCTAAAATAGTAAGACACTATCGAACTGATACCCAACTGTCATGGCAAACGAAACGCACTTGGACTACACTTTTAAACTTAGTATACATATAAAAATTATTAAACAGTAAATGTTTTTTTTTTCAAATAATCAAAAATACAAAAAACAACAAAATCATTTATGGGTTTGGGTGTTGGATCATCATTAATCATTTATTTTGTTTTACATTTTTTAAAGTTACACTTCGAAAATGTTTCCAAACCTTAACCTTATTTCACCATTTTGTATATATACATATATGATTTAATTTGATCCTAGTGTTTTGTGTACTCTTATAAGAATGTTTATTTAATGTAAAAGATACATTCAAATACCATACATTTGTTTTTTCTAAAGCAAAATAACCTTTTGCTTAGTTTTTTGTATGCTTTGTGTTTATTTCATGCAGTTTTTTTTTAATTTTCTTTCTATACATGACAAAAACAACTCAATTACATTTTCTAATTTTTCAAGATCTATCGCATGGATATCACTCGTAATGTGTGCGTTCGTGAAATTTGTTCGGATATTACAAATGCAACAGCCGCTTCAGCAGCCGCAACTACAGGTACGTTTCTGAATTAGACGATAAATGAGTGCAGTAATTATTAAATATCCATTCAGCCAACAACAATAATGGTAATGTGGGGCATATATTAACATCAAAACATCGTAATAGCCTACCAAACGTTGCATTTCTTGATTTTCAAGAACTTCAAATTGATGGCACATTGAATCTCCCAGTTAAGGGCAACGATCACGTTGCAGGAGCTGTGGATGGACCCGTAGCAGGTTCGGCTACAGTTTTAAGTGGTGATAGTCTAAAACTGTTATCGTCAGCTAATGTATTTCAATCGAATTGTGAGCTCAAATTTATTCCATGGAAAGTTGAGACAACCACAACACAAACTACAACATCGACGCCCAATAATCATCAACAACAACAGCCTCCTCCTTTACCTGCTCCTCCTCTGTCGTATTCTTCTTCTGAGCAACAGCGACAACAGGATCAATGTGCGGCCGCCACTACATCTATATCAGCTGTTGGTAATATTGGTGGCGAAGAAACTACTAACGATGACGGTTGTGCTGTAAGTGGTCGTTTAGAAATCAGAGTGATTCCACAAGGTAACTTTATTACAAGCCTTTTTTTATTTTACCATCTACCGTATTTCTGCTATTTTGTACTTTTTATCAAACAGAGAGTCCAAATCCTGATGAATCTGTGTATTATGATGCTTTAGCAGCAACAACAACTGGTTCCACACTTAATAACCCAATATTTCACCAACAGCATCCAACATCCACTGCAAATTTGAATAAAACACCACAAGCACAACAACAAACAAACAAAAGTAATAATAGTCAGCGATCAATACTAGTAGCAAATAGTAGTAAAAATGTAACTTCTTCGAGCTTAGCTCATGTGATAGCCGGTAGCAGTTGTAGTGATACAGCAGCACCAGCAGTTGCAGATGCTCCTAAATTTAAAAAATACAAAATTATACGAGCACCTAGTTTTAGTGATATAAATGATACAGCCACAGAAATTACTGTTGATGATGGAGCACATGATGGAGGTGGAACTGCACCCTTAGCTGATGATCTCATAAAAACCGCAATACAGTTTAAAGGACGAAAATCAAGATTATCATCCTCGTTAGTTATTGACGATTCAACACAAATAACTTCTGCAAATTCAGTACACACAACAACTACAACAATCACCGAAACAACAACAGGAACAACAACATCAACAGGTACAATAGGTGATTCCTCAGCATCGCCCGCACCAGTACCTGCAAATGGTTGCATTGCACTTGGTGCTAGTAAAATTCCAATTTTAAATCCCAATTTACGCCTATCCAAGTGTGCTTCATGGGCTGGCTGTGATGCCACCGCTGCGGCCAATTTATTTGCCAATCAAAACGCTGTTGTTGGTCAAAGCGGTGGCAATAATAGTGATCTTGTTGGTGGGAGTGGTGAGGGTAATAATATAAGTGGTGGTGGCGTTAGTGGTTTTCTCATTGGCTGTCAAAATCCTGATTTTGCGGATATAACAACAGGTTGGTGAGCTAAAAATGATAAATGAATCAAAACTATCACATACGACAAAATGTGTGAATTCTTTTACGATTTCCATTTTATAACTTTTTTTTTTGTTAAATTTGTTATATAATTTTCTATTTTTGTTTTTTTTTTTTTTTGTTCTTGAAAGAACTCATATTTTCATAACATATCCGATTCTTTGTTTACAAGCTGAGTGTCTACTTTGGGTGCCGTTTGTAAGAAAGAAAAATTTACATAAAGCAAAGCATGAATTTAACTTCTTATACAAGAGTAAATCAAACAAACATAAAAACAGAACACTAAAAAGTCATTCTTTTTATTTTTATTCGTTTTGAAGAACTGTTGATATTCCAAAGAAAAAAAAACTATTAGACAACAAAAAAACAGGAATGTATTTCCCTCCCAAAAGTTCAATATAATTTTTGATTGTTTTAGGCAATACGCATGTGAATGGTAACCCCCTTAAAGAATGTAGTGATATTTCAGCAATGTGGTTTCCAAGCCTAATCTAGGTTACTATTTCTCATATAACTTGTCCGTTCAATTCAGACAATCTTTGAAAGACCTTTAATCTAAATAAATAAATTTGGTGGTTCAACATCTCGTAGGCTTAAAGCACTTTTATCTTAGCAGATTGATCAATTCCGGGCAAAAAGCAGTACCCGTGAAAAAAAAAACGTAAAATGACAAAGGCTGACAGGGATTGAAGTCCTCTGACATGACTGTCTTACGCACTAACCATGACGCTGTTTTTTCCTAAAATCTACAAAGATTATCATAATACAAGTATTTATAACTACGTATCAAAAAGTTAAGAAATAAAACCGAATTAAAAATTAAAACATACATATATGCTTATATACGAGCGTTGGATATTTTAAAATGCATTGCATTTGGCTTTCGTGGTAGAAAGTTTCAACAAAACTTTATTTTCTACTTGTAATATGGCACGTTAGTGCATTTATTATGTTGACACTATTTTAAATTTAAAGAATGCGTATTTTAAGACGTATTGTAAGTTTTTTTGATGAAATACCTTTAAATGATTATATTATATTATTACCGTTATTGTGCACACTTCAAACTAAACACATACAATAGCTCTTTAAACAATAGTTTAGTTTGGATTCCTTTTGTTTTGCTTCACCTTATGATTACGTAAAATTCGCGAAATGTTTAAATTTACCTATGGGCGCTTTTTTTGTGACTATTTTTTGCGACTATTATTTTTTTCAATCGGTACGATATTTGTACGGTGAAAACTAAAAAAAAAAAGGAAGCTCTGAAAATGTGAACCCTTTATATAATGCTTAGTACCTGCCCACTGCAGTTCTCCCATAGAAAATACTCGTGAATTTAAACCTTTTTAAAATGTTTGTATTGTACAGTGACATTTTAAAGTACTATTTCCTTTAGAGACGGGGTTCTCTTAGAATTGACCGCTCTACATACATAAGTGTTCATTGCGATTATCCTTAACTCTGATCAATGGAGTAGTCCGTTCTTTTCCATACATTTCTTATTTTCTGTCCTTAGCTCGAAAATGGCAAGAACTGCAGAAAAAAAGAGATTATGATATTAGTGGCCCCTACTACCTACTAGTGAGAGCTTAGGATAAATCGTAATAAACAATTTAATAGAACGTTTAATTTTGATCAAAAAATGTACCTACTTGCATTTCATATAGAAAAACTAAAAATGCCGTAGGCGTGTACTAAATATTATAGTCTCAAATTATTTTTTGAAATTTCCAAAAAAAAATTCCACCTTATGACCGGCAAAAACAAATAGTCGGCAAAAAACACCCTAATGAACCTCTGCAATTGTTTTGCTGTAGATAAGTAAAATATTATTTTGTGTTAAATTGATGAGCCTGACAACCACAAGGCCTTAAGTTTGATCCTTAAAAAAAAAATATTAAGAAAAAAAAACATTTGGAATCTATTTTTACTTACAATCTTGCTATTGAAACTGCTGGAATATCAGGACCACGAAGACGTCGTCAAGTGGAAAAATATATCACAGATCCATCCCAATTAAATTTAAGATTTGCCCTTCCCAGATCTCGAAATGCTTGCAGGTAAATAAAAAACAAACAATGATAATTAAAAACTCACACTTTAAACTTAAATACAAAATTAATAAAAGGACTCAAAGTATTCCCACACATCTCTTGGGGCAATTTGATGATCATTCATCTGATAATAGCGATGAGAAGTCATGTAATCAGCATCAGCAGCTACAGCAGCGTAGTTTACAACATGCAACCGTCAGCACATTAGCCGTCGAACAACAACAGCGTCACAATAACAAGTCTGAACATTTGACTGAGTTATCGAATAGTAAAATTTGTCCTTCACCGGCAACTCACATATTAGTAAGTCGCAATGGCAGCAGTAGTGAAATTGATGCAACAACAGCAACCGGAGTACACCATCTTCATCATTCATTCGTTGGAACTAATAGTAAATTTGAAAACAATCAAGATTTAGATGTTTATAGTACGTTAGCAAGAGATCAAAGCCTTGCTGCTGCCGAGGCCATTAGGAATGATATTACACCGCCCCCAGGTGCACCTAAACTTGAAAATAGTGCACGTTTAAGACGGTATCGACACAATTTAGAATAAAAATTAAAAAAAGTAACTATGATACATAAAGATCTATAAGGGAAACTGCAAAATTTGTATTGGTAAATTGTAGAAAAAAAAAGACAAAAGCAAAAGGGAAAATTCAATTTGGCCCGTTTGCTAAAACCAAATTATTCATATAGAGAAACTTTAGAACAAATTTTTTATTTTGACATTCTGCCTTTTATTGAACTATTGCAAAGTTAAATATGTGAGAAACGTGTTAACAATTAACACAAAAAACCTTGATATTTATGATTGTATAAGCGAACGGGCGGTCGTTAAGAAACCTACTTTTATGTCTTATTTTTTTTTATAATTTATTAACTTGTGAGAGTCCGTGTACCCATTTTCCCAAAAGAAAGCGCCCCTAAAATTTCTCTCATGAACATAGTTTAAATATAATTGATAGAAACCCCATAAATATAAATTTTCCTAATTAAATAAAGTAATATATATATATATATACAAATATTTAATAAAATAAAGATAATTTACTTTCCGAAATCTCGTTTTACATAATAAAATTTAAAAAATATAGAAAAATAATGCCTAAGAATGAAACAACCAAACTTTTCCAAGAAAAAGTTCAAACATAAATTTATGCAAAACACAAAACTGATTAAAACTAACAACAAAATATTCATAACATCTAAATCTTTTACGGTGGTTATTTGAAATGTTTGTATTTTTCAAATTGACTCGCAGTTTTCAAATATTCATCGCTCATTTACAAAATCGCATTAACTTTTTTTCTATAATCAGGTCAGTAAAGTTATGTGATTCTTATGATCATTGCTGATTGTACAAAAAATAAGAGGTAGAGCAATAGGGGTTTGCATTTCGTTTTGAAAAACGAATTTTACAATTTTGTCTCAGACGCTTCTTATCGTGCGTAAGCAGCTATTTTTTTTAATTTTTGCTGTTGTTCTGAAACAAATTTGAGTCATTGAATTAAATATACAGTTTTATTAAAAAAAATCATTGCCATTTATTTTTCTTTGTGCCGTTTTTTGAGTATCGAAAACCCTTAGAGATACATTTAGCACTTTTAAACATTTACTTTCACCTGTGCCGACTGAGTTAATCTGACTTATGCAAAAATTGAATTGTCAAGACCAAAAAATAATATTCGGAGTCTCATACCGTAGAAAAGAAAAATATAATAAAATTAATTAAAACACGAAATTAAATCTTTCTATATAAGTTTTCAACAGTAAACAAAATTGCACTGAGAAAAAAAGCAAATAAGATGATTCTTAAAGCTTGCTTTATATTATATAAAATAATTATTATTCAAAATTTTAAAATAAAAGGAAATGATAATTATTATTATTATTTAAAATAAGAAGAGTAAAAATTGCAAAACGAAGTTTTAAAACAAATAATTATACATTGTAAAAAGTCAATAAGAAAACGACGACCCAAATTTAAGAAAGCATATAAAAAAATAATTCAAAAGATTTGTAATACTCGTAACGTGAAAATAAATAAACTAAAAGAATTGATTTCGTAAAGTTAAAACTGAGGTTTACTTTTTTGTTAAATTATTTGTAAAACCTTTTTGTAATTTTATAAAATTGTATCATATTTTTAGTTTTTAAGTTTGAAATTGATATTTAAATCCTTATTTTAACAATATTTTATCACAAATTGCTTTTATTGTTTCAATTTTAAAACTACTTAGGACAAATAGAATAGAAAATGGGAGTACTCTTGTCGCTTTGTCTCCGATCCTTTTCCTCATTTTTATAAATGATCTCCTGCCTGCAACTTCTAATCCGATTGATTTTTTCGCTGACGATAAGCTTTTTTTCAAAATCGTTGTTAAACTCACATCCATCTTCTGTTTAAGTTGAACTGCAGCGAGAACAGAGACATTCCCTTCTTGCCATGTTCCATGAGTTGGACTTCTATCAACGAAACTGAACATCACAATATTAATGGTTGTGCATCAGTGATGTCGCCAAAAATGGCACAAGGTGTTTGGTTTTTTTTTGAGACGATGCAAAAATTTGTCTCTTTCTACAACCTACATACGGCCAAAACTTGAGATAGCTTCAATCTCTGCGATGTTGCTACAGTAATTTACTTAAGCCTCTTGGACAGTATTCAAAGAAGATATTTTTGAACGAATTGTGACGTTAAGAGCCTCGTCCTTTCTTACCGGACTATGTTCTAGTGAAATAGCCAGTTGCATTCCTCCCCTTAAACAATTCATTCGTAATACTCGCGCTTCCAGGGATGCCCATCAGTAAATCTACCCTTGTGCCTAACTTCGGCTATACTATATGAATTAAATGTGTGCTACGCGATTGTCATACAATCTTTCTCTGTCATAGCAATGTTCAAGAATTTAAAATCAATGTATAACGACACTTCCTTCTTAACGAAAAATCTGTTATTATGACTTTCTGTTCCACTTGGCTTGCGCAAGTAGTCTAAAATATATTAACGGTCCTAAAATGTACTTCTTTCCTATCACCTACATACAAATTCGTTTTTGTTTGGCCTGGACCAAGGTTTGACACCTATTTTAATATACGTGATTTTTTAAATGTTTCTTTTATAGACGCTAGTTTAGGTTTAAATTATTAATATAATAAATTAATTTGACTTATTAGAATAAGTTTTTAAAATTGATACATGTTTAGATATTTTGTGCAAAAATAGACAGAACATAATTTAGAAAGAAAATTGTACCTTAAATATGTTGCTTACATGTATACTTACATAATTAAGTAAATTAAGTTAGAATGACTATTTATTTGTAAAAAAGCAAAAATCAACAAAGCAATTTATAAGATTCGGATTTTATTGTGATAATTTAACAAAACAAAAAAATGGATAAATAAATAAAGAATGATGCAAAAAAAAAAACAAAAAAAGAAAAGAAACCTAAAATAAAACAAAATAATAAAATCCAAATAATAATCTTAAGAATAAAGAAAAAATTAATCTATGAACTGAAAGAAATAACAAAGTTTTTGTTTTTTAATTTAATCGAGTCTCATAATTTTCATTGCAATATACACGTAAATATTTTATTATCAAAATTATTGTTATTATCGAACCATTTGTAGAAAAAAGAAAGTAAAATACAAAAAAATGTTATATATGTAAATAGTGTTTTCTGCTTAGAAATCTAAACAAATTAAGCTTCCTTAAACAAACAAAATGAAAAATACATAAAACGAACCTGATAACCAAAGGCAAGAAATATAGTAGTTATATTAACATAAATAACTCAGAAACAAATAAATATTGTTCGTAAAAAAAACGTAAAAAAGTTCGTAAGTGCATTTCCTAATTTTTTTCGAAAATAAAAAATAGAAAACTGAATACAAAAACAAGAGGAACCGGACAGATATTTAATTGAAACAAAAAAAATATGTTAAAACCACACATTTGTTTGTGTTTTGACAGTTTCCAGTCATAAAATCTATTTTAACATTTGCTTGATAAATTGAACAAAACCAAAAGAATATTTAACCTTGCAAAAATCATAATTTAGTTAATTATACCATTTTAACTAGGAATCGTAAGAAAAAACTAAATTGAGGTTCTCATAAAAGAAATTGCTTAAATCAGATACAAAAATTATAATACAATTGTGTTTTATTTCATGAAATTTTAGGTAAATACGACTACGACATCCCATTAATCGAAAAATCTGTACTACGTTTTATGGATAATTAGAATTGAATCTGGACTTAATTCATGTCGATGTTCAAAAAATCTATATAAAAGGCCTTGCACATGAGAGCGAGCAACGAATGGACGAATAAATGTCATTTTACACATTTCAAGAAAACAATCGACAATAATGTTAGGATGATAAAATTGCATTCTGTTCTCTAGAGCGCGACCAACGAACGACGAATAAATTACAAAATGTGAGTTTATATACGTTTGAAGACATATTTCCACACAAATTCTTAACAAAATGATAGCAATGTACTTTCTATATGATTTATGATGCACTTTTCAATATCATATATTAATAAATTTAAGAAAACAAATTTATTCATCGCGAAAAAAATTGTAGTTGATACGAACTGTCAAACTTTATTCGCGTTCCACATTATCCATACTCGCAACGAATAAAATAATCGAGCGTACTTAACCTAAATAATCATTCTTGTTCATTCATTCGCTACGAATTATAAACTCTCATATAAAAGAAATGTCAAAATCGGCGAATATTCGTATATTCGTTGGTCGTGCTCATGTGAATAGTGCTTAAAACAAAAACAGTTTGGTAGTAACGAATTGCAGTGTGGTTGCTACGAACTGTCAAACTCTATTCGCGTTCCACGTACCATCCACATTGCAACGAATAAATTGTTCGCCCGCTACATAACCTCAAAATTATACCACTCTTGTTTTGTTTTTGTGTGAAAGATCATTGCTGAGGAAAATATGGAGAAAAGGGTAATTCAATTCGTCGCTGTCTGAGAATAGAAATAAAGCCAATAAGAACGAAAAGTCAAAATATGCGAACATCCACAGATCGCAGTTCGTAGCTCATGTGCAAGATGCTTTACATTCTTGAACTTCGAAGTTTTAGTACCTTGAGGGGTGTGCCAGTGCCACCGACTTCTTCCTCGATAAAAACAAAACTGTAATCCTACTCCACTGAAACTCTTAGCAAGGACCAACACATCGTAGCTGTAGATCGGATTCTTTTTTATAGATCACAGATCACTAGTTGCAGAGGTGAGATTTGGTATCTATCTCAAAACAGGGGAAGGGGGTGTGTCAAACCTCTTACACTTAACATAAAGATGAGTTTTTGTTCACCGCTGAAAAATGTTGTTTAATTTTTTCTAAAAGAGGCTGACAATATGTAAAAAAAATAATGTGTATCTTAACCTTATATTTACATATCATATCTCAAAGGGTAAAGAGACAACTGTTGTTCAGCAAGACATGGCCTAAAATTTTTATTTGGAGGACTCCCTACATTAAAAGTGTTCCAAAATTCCAACAGGATTCGAAATATGTTTGCCATACTTAAGAGCTAAATTACAATAGTTAAGAGGATTTTTGGTGCATTTTACGCAGAAATGGTAGAAATTCTGTTTAAATGTATCTTTTTTCCAAAAATAAAACATTCTGATCTTGTTTGCATTTCTATAAATGTGAAGAACGCTGCAAACATAAAAATACAGAACCCCAGACAATGAGAATGTTCGGTAGAAAATTGTGTCCTTTTTCGTAGGAAAATGAAACAAAATCTGACATGAAGAATTTTTTGGTCTTAATTTTCTGGAGTCTATAATTACTATCGCTATCAGTCTGCTTACTCGCAGATTGGAGCTGGTGCTAAAAGATAAATTCTAAAAAATTACTGTTTTGAGTAAACCTTTCAAAAATATTTTGATCTTAAATCAACAAAACCTACAAATTGTAGAGAGAAAAGTGTTTGGTTCTTAAATTTAAGGAAATAGGTGTATTTAGTACATAATTTCTCAAAAAAGTAAATACAAACAAATAACTTGTGAAAGTATCACTTTTGAGGTTTTTGGACATTTAAATTCCTAAAATGTTGTTTAAACCTCAGTTCTAGAGCATTATAAGCAAATTCACTTCAAAAGTAGAATTCCTTAACTTTTTCAAAAATTTTATAAGTTTTTTTATTTTATTGGAAATCGGTTTTGAAGAAAAAATAATTTAAGGCTAGGAGCGCATATGCAACTTTTAGTTTCGAAATCGTTTGATTTCTAAGCTGAGCCGTATAGACTTATATGAGAGTCCGCGCACGTGCAGAATTCATTCTGTCGCCCATTCGAGCAACTTTTTAGTTTGTGTTTTGACACAAGCTAGACGATCACCTCGAGCCAATTCCTTACAGCACGTTCACACGTTTCAAATCGGTGGTTTTGCGTATCGTCGATTCTACCGTATAAGCCAGTGTCAATATAATTTAAATGAATATATTCAGACGATACGGCATTTAACTGTATACGGTAAAATTACCGATTAGGTTGATTTTGTCTCTGCAAATTGTTTTCGGTTGTACGGTAAAAAAAAACGATTCGTCTCATCGTGGCAATGTATTTATAGACAATGAGTTCAGACGATTCATTTCATTTTTCGTCTGGGATACTGTCGAATAATTTATTGCTAGTATATAGTCGTAGTGAGTCGTCGGTGTAGGGTTGAGTACGGTGTACGGTAAAATTACCGTAGGTACCGTCTGAACACTCCAACTGAAAGACACCGAATCGAGAAAATATTCGATACGGTGAAAATATCGAATCGTGTGAACAGACTCTTAGTTTGTGTCACAAGAAGTTATAGGTAACTGCGCGGACATTCAACTAAATTAATGAATAATTTTCTGTGAGTGCAAGAGAGAGAGAAAAATTTAGTCAAGGTGAATATATGTTTCCTGTGTATTGGTGTATTTTTTTGATTACTTCGGAGTGGCTTATGTGCGCGATGTTTGACAACTAACTATTGAACTATTTGGTTTCGAAAAAATTGCATGTGTACGCACAGCCTAACTTGGGGTCTCCATATTTCTTGGAAAAGGACATTCACATATTTGTTATGACAGCCATCATCATGAGGTGACTATCACTAAAAAACACAGAAAATTGGTAAGTCAAAAGTAAGTAACTATAGATGGTCCAGATGAATAAAGACTTGAGTGCTTTGAAAGATATTCCCATTGTTGTTACCAACAATTATATATAAATTTACTTAAGAAAATTCAAATTTGTTTAATTAAAATACAATTTCCACGAATTTATCAGAAAGTGGTTACATTTACAAAATGTTTGCTAAATTTTTACTTCAGATTTAATTGACAGCTCAAGTGGAACGGTTTATATTTCGTTGTGTGTTATAGTTTTCCTTGCATTATATGTGTTACTTTACTGTAGCTGTCTAAACAAAAAGGTGTAAATCAGCCGAAAAATCCAGACCTGCAGATTTGATCTAAAAGCAAAAATAAATCATATTACTTTGCCCCATGGAATGCAAAAATAGGGACAATTTTTGTTTTGACGAATCTGGATCAAAAATAAATTGAACTGTTTTCCCCATTATAAAAGTCGATATAAACTTCAAGTCATAGACACACCATATAAAGACCGGAATCATTCGTACGTATTACCCTCCAACACCCATTTGTTTACATTGTTGTATTTGTAATTTTGACATTACGTCCATTTTGAAATGTGAAATCCAACAACAATTCGATGCGGTGCATTAACTTGTTTTGACAGTTTTTTTTTATTAAATTGCTGTGGTGAGAATTTTAGATTTGATTTTAGCTGTCAAATGCCATTGAGAAGCGAACTGGTGGTGAGAAGCAGAAAAATATTGAAGACATGAACATGGACGAATCTGAAGACTCCCAAGACGAAAGTGTTCGCGAGGAATATCGTCACAAACGAATGGCATAGATGCGAGCATTCGCAGACAAGGCTCTTTTCGGTTTAGTGTGGGAAATTTTCGGACAAGATTACGTCAACGAAGTGACCAAAGCTGGAGAAGGTATCTGGGTTGTGTTGCATTTGTACACAAATGGTGTGCCGCTCTGTTCGCTCATACACCACCATATGCAAAAGTTTCTGCGGTCGATAGCCACCACCTGCATCCCAAATTTAACAGAGAAGCATCTGACAACAGCGTTTATCTATTTTGAAGGCCAAATGAGAAAGCAATTCATTGGTGTCTTGGAACTTCGTGGTTAAAAATTGACCACCGATGAATTGGAGTTCATGATTGGTCAGTGTGGTTCAATTCCAACGGAAATCAAGGAAGATTCCAAGCAACAAACTCGTGACAAAATGCTCAGCGACCTGGAATCTGTTGATTTCTATTGATTTCGCAATTAGGAAGAAATATTGTTAGATTTTTAATATTTATTTATGTGTTCGAATGGATTTTATATATTCAAATAATAATAAAAAATAAAATGGTACCATAGGTTCCACGAACAATTAAAAGCCGAATGCAAATTTTAATAGTGTTTTATTAACTCTGAGTCGGCCGAAAAAAAAATTAATGGAAAAATGCTTAAACATTTTTAATAGGAAAAAAAACATTGGAACTGTGGTATATAATTTCTTTATTAAAATATAACTCTTATTTAAAGACTACAAATCTAATTCGACTGGCTTGGGCGCGTCCGTTGAATAGAATAGACGTTAGAATACAAATTTTTATGAGAGCGAGCCAAACAACCTTTTGTCTCGCTTCTATGTCTCAGGTTTCAGAGTTTCGCGCTCAGCGTGCGACATCTAGCTACGAAACTCTGAAACCTAAACATAAGGGGAATTACACATTATTAATGATAGTTGCCTTAATTTTATACTACAACTCGGCCAATCTGACAATTTGATCGCCCACGATTAAATTAAACAAACAAGTCTTAAGTTATAATCATGAGATGGTAGGTGTCGCCCTTAATCAACCGAACCTTCAGAGTCTCGATTCTTCCAAAGTCGAATATTTCGAGACTCGACAATGCCATCATATGGCAGCTGTGTGATTTGACAACCTTCGATATCGCGTATTACGTATCTATCATTAGGTAGAATTTTGTAAACAACGTATGGGCCTCTGAACTTTGGAACCAATTTCTTATTTACACCGGTTGTTGTATCTACATTTTTTATTACTACATAATCACCCTCATCGTATATACGTGCCGGGTTATTATGCTCATTAAAATATTTAATATTATATTCCTGAATCTTAGTGATTGCTTCTGAAGCCTTTTCTCTTGACAATTCAAGATTTCTTTCCAGTTGACTTAATTGTTTATCATCAAGAAATTCTGTTAATTTGTCGATTACTACTCCCCTTTGGTTAATACCAAATAACAATTGACTTGGTGTATTTTGAATAGCGCGATGTATAGTGTTATTTAGTCCGAATTCTATTTGTGTTAAAGTAACAACCCAATCTGAGTGCTCGATTGGTTCCGAAAGCTTAGCAAGCATGCCAGTTAATACCCTATTGACTCGCTCTACTTGACCATTGGCCTGTGGCGAATGAACTGCCACCTTAACATGATCTATATTCTGGTCTATAACAAATGAACTAAACTCTAGTGATGTAAAGCAGGTTCCCCTATCAGTAATTACTCTTGATGGCCTACTGTAATACTCAAAATATTTTCTTAGTGCTGCACATACTTCTTTTGAGCTTGTAGATACAACTGGGTATAATTTAGTGAACTTTGTAAATGCATCTATTACCACTAATATATGTTTTCTCTTTGACTTTATTGAAGGGAGAGGACCAAGATGATCCAAGTGTATTGTATGGAATGGAATGGGCTCCTTAGGAATATTGAACAAATTGCGTATATTAGATCGAACTGGTGCTGAGTGCATTATGCAACGGATACAATTTTTAATGTATTTTTCAACTTTTTCCTGAACATTCGGAAACCAATAGTGACGGCCAATTTGATCAGAGCTTTTTGTTACAACTAAATGCCCAATTTTCTCATGGATCATTCTTATAACATTAGTTTCCATTTCAGATGGGACATAGAATCGAAGTTTACCATTTTTATTTTTTTTGAAGACAATACCATCCTGAACTAAAAACGAATTATTATCTTTTAAATATAGTTTGTTTTTCATTTCCAAAATCTTTACATCTCGATTTTGGGCTGCTCTGAGTTGGAAATCAACATCCTCAGAGTCAATAACGGATATAACATTACATCTGCTTAAGGCATCAACATGATTCATATTGGCACCACTACGATGTTTGACCTTATAATCATAATCCTCCAGCTCTAAGGCCCATCGAGCAATTCTATGATTAACATTCTTTTTGTTCAGTGTCATTGTTAAAGAACTGCAATCAGTTACGATTGTAAAAGGAATACCTTGCAAATAAACACGGAACCGACGTAAAGCTGAAATTATGGCTAAAGTTTCCAATTCAAAACTATGGTATTTGGCCTCTTGATCAGTGGTGCTTTTAGAGAAGAATGCTACCGGATGTAATTTATCATCTTCTTGTCGTTGGAGTAGAACTGCACCATACCCTAATGAACTTGCATCGCAATGCAGTTCTGTTTCTTTCCTTGGACTATAGATTGCCAATACAGGTGGAGATGTTAACCGTTCCTTTAAAGTCTGAAAAACATCTTCGCATTCGGAAGTAAATCTAAAAGGAGTTTCAGCTTTTAATAAATTATAAAGAGGTCTTGCTATTCTTGAAAAGGATTCGACAAACCTGCGAAAGTATGAACAAAGTCCTAAAAATGAATGCAATTTCTTTCTGTCTTTAGGCACAGGATATTGAGCAATCGCTCGAATATGGGAATCACTAGGTTGGATGCCATGTTCCGTTACTTTAAACCCTAAGTAATCAAGTTTCGAATATGCAAAGCGACATTTTGACAAGTTGAGCTCCAACCCATTCTTCGCTACACAACATAAAATTTTAGTAAGTATCTCAAAATGTTCAGTAATAGTTTTACTAGCAATTAATATATCATCTAGGTAGACAACTATATCTCCTCTGTCTATAAATTCACGAAAAATTTGAATTATGAATCTCTGAAAAACACTGGGCGCATTCTTAAGGCCGAAAGGCATTTTAAGAAATTCCCATTGACCGTTCGGGGTTACGAAAGATGTTAATTGTGTTGAATCTGCTGCTACCTTTACCTGGTAAAACCCACTCTTAAGGTCTAATAAGGTCATAACCTTCTTCCCCTCCAGGTATTCAATGCAATCGTCTATCAATGGTATTGGATGAGGATCTCTTACTGTACGTTTGTTCAATGCTCGATAGTCTATACACATTCTGGTTTCACCAGATTTTTTCTTAACTAAAACTATTGGTGCAGCATACGGAGAACTACTTGGCTGAATAATTCGTTTTTCCAATAGGTCTTTTATTATTTCACTCACAGTACCTTTTTCTGAGACTGATAGCCTTCGCGGAGCAAAACAAACAGGAATATCAGATGTAAGTCTAATGTGCATCTCAAAATCCTTTGGTGAAACCATAGTTTTATCAAAATTCAAATAATTTTGAGATACTATATTTTTAATAGTTTTTGAAATGTCTAAACTAAGATTTGAATCAATATCTATATAATCTTTTCTATCCCATATAATCTCAAAAGCATGGCAGCCAAATAAATCACTATCTACCTCAACATTATTGTATTCTCTCTTCACATCAAGATCGTCTTTAAGCTTAATCCGATCATGATCAAATGTATTCAACTTGTCTTTGAAGCAATCACTAAGTTCTTTAGGTTGTATCTTTAATTCACCGGCTAATACGCTGCTCCCAAAAACATCATTTATGTTGTTCTTATAATGACTACACTCTGAAGGTTCGGTTTTTTCATCAGAATAAGTGCACATATACAATTGGTTAGAAAGAAAAACTTTATTCGAACAAATTTCATTTTGACACTGCTCAGAAGTTATATTAACTTTATTACAGTTCATGTTAAGTTTTATATTAAAGATTTCAAGGAGATCACGACCAATAAGTAAAGGTATAGGAGTTACTTCATCTGGAATAACCATAAGGGAAACAAGATTTAAATTATCTTTTATATTAATATAACAATTAATCGTACCGTACGTAAAGAGTTTAATGTTTCCTAATCCTTTAAATCTTGAATACGTTAATGATTCTTGAACGTTAATTTCTTCAGGCAGAACAGACTTTCGTATGAAACTAATCGGACTACCGGTATCCAAAAGAGAACAACAATCGATAAATTTTGTGCACTTATTCTTATTTGTCATAAAGGCGACACTCACCATCTGAACAGCATCCAAACTCTGAGTCAGCTCCTTGGTGTCATCATGTAGGGCATCCCGGTTCACGGCTCCAACTCTGGTCTTCACAATATAAGGGCAGTTTTTGTAAGTGTGCCCCTCGTCAGCACATTTGAAACAGGATCCAGCTGGTCGTTGCTCCTTTGGACATTTTGCTGCGATGTGCCCATACTTTGAGCAATTAAAACATCTCTTGGACTGCTCGTTGTTTGATGCTGAAGTTGAGGGAACCATATTTCCTCCAGAAGTTGTTGCCCTAGCAACCATAGTCCTCGGAACTCTTCTTTTTTCGTATCGTGGCAAGAGGTTTTTGAGCTCTACTATAGTTTTGGCGGCAAAAAGAATAGAGACATTTGCTGGTGAATCCCTCAAACCATCGATAATGAATTCGATCAACTCTGCCTCATCGATTTCAGCATGTGACCCAAGTTCTTGCATACATATGACATATCGAAGAAGTGGCTCGCCCTGACGACGTACTCTCTCACTCAGTTGACGATAGACCTGCTGTCTGCTCATCTTATGGTCGAATTCTTTGATAAGTATTTGCTTCAAAGAATCCCAGTTGTCAACGTAGACCGTGCGTAACAGCATTTTCGCAGTTCCCTGCATGAGACGGCGTGCAGACAAGTACTTGCATCGGTCATCGCATCCCAGCGAGTCGGTCACATCTTCGTAGTCAACTATCCATTTAGTGATGCTGTATGGATCGTCACCGTTGAATGCAGGAACAGCATTTTCGATGTCTGAGAAGTCCACTGCACGCCATGGTGCAACCGAAGATGTTGTGGGCGCTTCCATCTGGTCCAATTCTTTCCTTAGCTCAAGGATTTTTTTCCGACGCTCAAGTCTGGCCAGCTCTTGTTCTTCTTCCAAGTCTTGGACATCAGAAGCTGTATTACTGTGCCTGTTATCAGAAGCGGCCAGTGTTTCGGAAGTATTCTCTCCATTCGGAGATGCAGAAGGTGGAGTTTCCTCGGTTAGCTCAGCAGAAGGTGGAGTTTTCTCAGTTAACTCACCAGAAGGTTGTTGGGGTGCCACTGTAACTGTACTTTCATACAATGCCCGAAGTTGAGCTAGAGAAGCCGTGTCTGGCACATCTACTCCAGCGCTCTGAAGTGCTTCAACCAATTGTGCTTTGTTGAGTTTTGTCATAGCTGGCTTTAAATCCGCAAAAAGAGGTAATATACACAATAATTTAGTTTTCTTTTGGTGTATTACCCCACATCTGACGTTGTGGTATATAATTTCTTTATTAAAATATAACTCTTATTTAAAGACTACAAATCTAATTCGACTGGCTTGGGCGCGTCCGTTGAATAGAATAGACGTTAGAATACAAATTTTTATGAGAGCGAGCCAAACAACCTTTTGTCTCGCTTCTATGTCTCAGGTTTCAGAGTTTCGCGCTCAGCGTGCGACATCTAGCTACGAAACTCTGAAACCTAAACATAAGGGGAATTACACATTATTAATGATAGTTGCCTTAATTTTATACTACAGAACTCACTTGGACGTGTTCTTTTAAGTTGTTTTGTTTTTTTACTAAAAAGTGAATGCAAAGTTCTTACTCACACTTCAAGGATTCCAGGAAGGTATTAACCATTCCTGTAGGTACACTATTGTTCCAAGGACACGACCAAATGAATTCCAATGTTTGCATTTTTAAACATTTCCGATAGGAAAATACGAACATTGGTCGTAGAAAATATGAACCAAAATATAATAATAAGCATTAACCACGATCCTCTCGTTCATAAAATATGATATTAAATATTATGTTACATTTCAATGCAATCCCGTAGGAACATGTTGTTTTCTTAATAAGTGATTCATGTATAAAAAATTATAAGGTCTTTGTTTAACAATATTTAATGACAGTTAACAGCAAAATTGTTTTTCGATTTTAGTTTTAAGTTGGCATCTGAGATGTTTGGATTAACAAATATTTATTTAAAAATGTAATATCTCAACCAACTATTCTAATTTGCATAGTTTTGACTTGATTAAAAAAAAAACTAATAAACAAAAGTGTTGGCTTTGAAAAATTTATAAAACTTAGTTGTAAGTATTACCATTATTTTTTTTCCATTTAACTTACATATTTTTTTAAAATGTCCCTTCCTCCTAAATGGGGGGAACAGATCCACTCTCATAGCAAAAAATGCTTGTTTTTAAATGTTCTATACAAATCCGTCATCAAACTTTGTCGCCTGAGTTATCGTACTCTTCCCAAAAAATGAAATAGCTAATTTCTCATCACTATTCCTTATTTTCGTGGCGAATTGACTTTAGAGGATGGTGAATTCATGTTAGCAGTGGTTAATTGATGTTAGACCTAAGGGTCGTGTAAGTTGACGTTTCAGCTTGTAGGCAAACCAGAATGACAGATTTGTTTCCGGTCTTTATATGGTGTGTCTATGCTTCAAGTTTAATTTAGTATTTCTTATGCTTGTAGCACGATAGCCAAAAAAACACTACACTCCATCCAGCGAAACCCCATTTGCTTTAATTTTTGTATTTTTCATGCCGATGAAAAGATGTGAATTCCAACAACAATTTGCGGCTTGTTTTTACACATGCATAAAACGAACGTCTCGCACACATTAAATCAACTAATAAATCAGCTGTTCGCTGTATCTTCTAGTCAAAGATGGCTGCTCATGATTTATATCTTCGTATAGAGCGTTGTTGGTTTTTGCAGTCAATATGCACTGCACAAGCACAATGCACATTAACATTTTGGTGGACAACAAAACAAAGTACAAAGCCAAACATAACAAAACCAAAACTCAAAGAAAGAGGTTGTCAGAATATTCGTGTTTTGTCTACCTCAAAAAGCGGCTTTAAATATTCTAAATAAAAATAAAAACAACTGCCATATTAAATACATTTTACTTATTATATTAGTTTTGTGTGTAACAAATCCTTTAAATTAGAATCGCCCAAATAATGTCTGAAAATCAGTCGGAAGTTAATTCGAATGATATCGGTGATGCATTTGTGACTGGAGGGTGAGTAGTTTGTTTGTTCGTGTTTGTGTTTGTGTTTGGCGTTCGCCACAAAGCACAGTGTTATTTTTGATTTATTTCATCTTAAAAAAGGCTTAAACTAATTAATTAAAAGCAAATGTTTGTTCTATTGACCTAAAATCCGTAAGGTACTTATATGGTCAATGGAGCGCAGTAAAGTTGACAATTCCATATTCGGCTATAGCCTCATTTCATATAGTTTTTAGTTTAATTTTATTTATTTTTATAATCGGTTAAGATTTTTGGCGCGCCATGACGCGCCGGCTTTAATGGATTCTATTATAATTTGTGTTCTTAAATGGTATGATTGATTCGTTTTTTTATGTGGTCACCAGATGTTATACTGGCATTAACAAGCTTATAGCCCGTATGCCCGCCGAGCGTCATGCAGCAGAATACAATATGAAGCACAAAAATCGAGGCCAGGCGCTGATATTCAACCATGAGAGCTTTGAAATAACATCGCTCAAATCAAGGTCTGGAACCGAGGAGGACTGCAAGCGCTTGTATGCTTCTTTGAAGAATCTACACTTTGAAGTGCATGTGCACAAGGATAAAAAATTGAAGGAAATCGAAAATATTATTAAAGAAGGTAATTGCATGTATGATGAAGGATTGAAGTCTGTATAGTTTGGATGAGGATGGCATTTCTTTCTTTGTAAACATTGTTCCATTATTTTGTTTGAAATTGAAAAACTGCGCAAGGCATGGTCGTTTTTTGTTTGTTAATCGATGATAACAACCAAGGGCAACCAATGTTTATCATAAGGTGCTTTGTTCTATGTTTGTTACAAAAACCTCGACAAGACCTGAAACAACGGTTTTACCTTTCATGGAATCGATTTCTTATCTAACAGTTCGTATTTGTTTTTAGAATGTTTGCACTTTTGATTGGAATGATGCAATCGATATCTAAACTTTATTGTTGCTATAAAAATAATAAAAGTTTTCAAGAAGTCTTAAGAGTACGAAATGATAATGGAAAGGGTTAATCAATGATTTTTGTTTGTATTGAAAACGAATATGAACTGTAAGCAAAAGGCTACATTTATATTGACTTGTAGCTATTAGGATGTCATCGAAACCTCAGGATCACATTTGTATTACTTTCAAAGCGTACGCAACTGAAAAGAGCCCACTTTTCCGAAAAAGAAACTGTCATGAAATAAGATACGGCTAATAAGATAACACTAGTTTCTCTAATATTCTGTATCCAATCTCTTATTCTTTGACAATTTCAACTGCCCGAAGACTACGAACGTTTATTATTATAATTATCTTATATATACAGTAATATGCGAAATAATAAGAGTGAATTTCATTTACTACAATTTAATTCCAATTTTCTTATTTTTTGAAAAAAAGCATAAGTATTAAAATGATCACATGTATTGTAAGTTAATATCATTTCCATTTGGAAATGTGTAATTTAGCACAAAAACAAAATTTAAGGACAACTAATTAGAAACACAAATTGAATTAACTTTTAAAGCAGTTACTGTAATTTTTATTTGTTTTTTTTTTTTGAAAAAATATTTTTTTTTCAAAATATATTTTTTAAACTTAAAACAATGTTTGCCAAAGATAACATTTATTTCATATGGCAGTTTCTGTGAAAGACAGCGTTTATTGGTGGACAACTAATTAGAAACAAAGAGAAAATCATATCTTATTATAAAATGTATAACTTTATAATATCATTTACCTTATATTTATATTAAATACCTTGTTGCGAAAAATGTTTACTTCAAAACTTCCCGACATCTTCGTTCCATTGATGAAATAAGCCGACTCCAAGTAGCTTATGATTATCTTTAATACCTTCGAAAGAGCATCATTGTTGGAGTTATTTTAAAGAGCAACATCTTTTTAACATCGGCCCAAAGATGCTCTATCGGATTTAGGTCTGCACTTGATGGTGCCCATTCCAGAACTTGTATCGATTGGTCGCTAAAGAACTGTTTCGTAATTCCAGCATTGTGCTTGGGGTCGTTGTCTTGCTGAAACTTCCATATCACTGGCATGTTTTCATCGGTCCAATCCACTAATATTGTAGTACCCGTGGCATGATGGTTAGTGCGTTGGACTGTAATGCAAGGGGTCTTGGGTTCAATCCCTGCTTGTGCCACCTTAAATTAAAAAAATAAAATAATTTTCGCGGGTACTGCCTCTTGCGAGGAATTAACAGTTCCTTCAAGAGTAATTCTTGTCATGAAAAGTGCTTAAAAATGCCTAAAATTGTAGGTCCCTTCCATTTCTGACAAAAGTACTCGCACACAGGAATGGTTGCGAGTTGTAAGTCACTAGGCCCTGGTTCACAACGGACTGTTGCGCCACTCAATTTATTTATTTTTAATCCAATGTATTTAACGGCTGTCAGCGTTCCATCGATTCGATGGATGGGGCCAACTCCACACCACGAGAAACAACCCCAAACGTTAAGCAAGCCGCCTCCATGGTCAATTACTGGCAAAACGTATTTAGGGTGGAACGCTGTTCCTTTTGGCCTTCGGACATATCGTGCACCATCTTGGCCCATCCTATTTATTTTAGTTTCGTCACTCCACACTGTACTTCCATTCGTTTGTTGTCCAGTTGGAGTGTGATCTTGGTCTACATTGCCTTGAGGTTACTAATGGTTTCTTCCGAGAAACACGACCATGCAACCCAACTTCCACCAATCTTCTTCTGATTGTGCGTCGCCCTATCGGGACATCGAATGCAACCGAGAGTTGGTGTTGTATCTCTGTGGAGCTTATTTTTTTGGCCAGCCTAATAATTGCTCCATCTATTTGGCAGCTTGTCTTACGGGCCCGTTTTCTACGAGGTACATTTTCAGCAGTCCTGAAGTTTTGAAAATGCTTAATTGCATTGAAAACTTTCTTTACAGAACAATTCATTTGAGATGTAATTGCTCTATAGGACATTTTAAGCTTCCAAAGCTCAAGAACCGCTTTCCTTTTAGGAGGATCACAGCTCTTTAATTTTCCCATTGCAATTACCTCCAAAATTTAAAAACTATTCTTTAAAAACGTTTGCAGACAATTCAGAAATTTCTACTTACCAATGCAAAATAAAATGATTATTTTTATTTCACCCAAATCAAATGTAATTTAACTGTTTCTAATTAGTTGACCAGTTGAAACGAACACTTTTTACACTCTACCTTGATTTTATTGAATACTTTGCAAAGACTTATGCACAAATGATGCTTTTTCAAACAATCCTCTAATAACGCTTGCATTACACCATTTTGGATACCGCTATTCTAGTCACACATGATAAAGTGAATGTGGAAATGAGAAGCAAGTAATGTTTCTAATTAGTTGTCCACAGCTGTATATAACTATTTTCATGCGTCTTTTTCCGGACAACAAAATAAGAGTGAATTAGATTCTTCCTGAAAATAAGGCAACAAATTTGTTAAAATTAATTTTTAAGGAAAATGAGTAAAAACGTTAAGAGTTTGGTGGGGTGTCCTTTGTTCTTAAGAACCACTTTATAGTCAATATGTTTTTGACGTGTTTCCACAGGCATTGCCTATCATATTTCTTGTATTTCATTCCATAGTGCCTCCTTTTCTGTGGTCTTACACGATGTTCTATTTTTTAAATCTTTCCAAAAGTTTGTCATGGGTTTTGGGTCTGGCGATTGTGAAGGCCATTATAAAACTGGCACATTCTTTTGAATAAATCACTTTGTTACGACTTTAGCAGTGTATTGGGGGTCATTATCCTGTTCACACTAATGGCAAATTAAATTCTGTAAATTGAAGCATAAGTTTTTCCAATATTTGTAGGTACGTTTCTCTTATATATACATAATATTTTAGTTCCAAACTATAGGGCCTAATACATTATAAAAAAAAAAACCCGCAAATTTGTATATTACCGCCACAATGCCTTACCGTCTTTATGGTGTTTCTATGGTTTAGTTCTGTGTTTTTTTCCGTCGATCACATGCAAACAAATTTATTTTGGTTTAGTACATAATATTTCCAGTTTCTTGAACTCTCTGATGCTTGGTTGAAGTTTGCGAATATAATTATCCGTGTACATTTTTTTTTCTTCAAAACTTCGGCGAATCGTTTAGGAGCTAACATCCAACGAAAAATCTATTTTTATAAAGATGAATGCTGCAAATGGATCCTTAATTGTTTCTCTAACTATTTTTCGGTCAGGGATAGGTGAAGTTTTCTTTGGACGTCCTCTTGTTACATTAATACTCGAGCCAAAACATGGGGAACGATTAAGTGCATTTGCAATAAAGTCGTATTTTTTATACTGAAGCTGAAATTTTATATTTTAGTTAATTGGATATTAAAAAAGAATAACCAACAATAATTTTTCAGAAATATTGCAAACTTATAGTGTACTCCTTTTATTTTGTCCGCTGAAAATGAGTGTCGTGAATAAAAATAACGGTGATCCAATGAATGCTTATGGAAATTTTTCAGTGACAGGAAAATTTTGATAGCAAATCCAAAAATAATTGTAAATTAAAAAAAGAAATTGGCAGGTTATTATCATGGAACTTGTAAAGTGAAGAAAATTTATTGATTTACTCTTATTATTTTGGCCACCATTGTATATTAAGCAAAACAAACAGCTTCCGGTATAAATGACTAAAGTAAGTTTTCAAAGATTTTGAAACTTTACAGACTTTAAGTAATTAAAGTATTAAATTTGTTTGTTATCTTTATTTCAGAGTTGAGGTTTACTGAAAATTGATAATTCCAAATGAGTTTGGTACATATTTCAGCAGCATTGTAATGTTTTTGAGCTGTAATTTTGGTCATTTTAGTGAATCGCTATTTTTCTGTTGATACATAATTGGAATATCTCTTCCTTATTATTCGTGACCCCTTTTAATTGTGAATTTTCAGTGGAAAGCGTTTTGAAACAATATAATACAAAATCTCCGTACAATTTACTATTTTTTAATACTTAAAAATAACTACAAAGCTGATTTTATATTTTAATAATCAATATAACTTTTTTCAAAATACTCAATAAGAGTACAATAGACCGGGAAGAAATACAAATACATATGTATACATTTTAAGCCAAAACACAGGAATCTTAAGATGGATATGATCATATAGTTTCATTCTCTCTAACGAATATTAATTTGTTATAAACTGAAGTACTTATTGAGTTAATACAGATATTTATGATACACGAACTTAAAGACTAAAGCTGAATCAAATGACACCAAAAACAATCTTGATCCGAGCTGCTTACAGATAGTGAAAGGCCATAGCATTTTAACGATTAAACAAGTAGAAAGATCGGATCGGGCTGATTTTAATTCAAATTTAAAGTTTTTTTGTTTTTAAATTCAAATTTAAAGTTTTTTGTTTTTAAATTACATGTATTATTCTTAGATTCATGCATAATAAGTGCTTTAATTTATTATAAACAATCACGTATCCTGTCTAAAAACGTGTACGAATATTGTATAAAAACGTAAAATATAGCGAAAATTACACCAGGTAATAACCAAGACGTGTGCAGCAACAAGAGGAAAACATCGAAGGTTACCACGTTATCATATTTATTTTCAAGATATTACCCTGTCTCTGGTCGAAATCCAAATGACCGAGAAATAATTAATTAACAAGAACAGTATAGCACTTAACAAGAGAGCATCACCTCCTTCTACCTCCCCTTAATTTTTTTATTATCAAAACGTTAATTCTAAAACTTAGACAACCTTTTGATGTCTTTGTTTTTTCAAGAATCGATTTTAATTTCTTACAACAAACAAATTTGAACTGTTTTATCTTCTTTTCTTTAAAGTTTTTCCGCAATGATCGACCAAATAGTAATGTCGCTTGCCGTGTGGTTCTTATTGCTGTAAATACCGAAATAATTTCAAATAAGCTTATTCACGAACTTAATTCTTACATGGCCATAAATTACGGCAAAAATACTACTTTTAGGACATTCTCAAAAATGTCTGGTAATTTGTAAGAAAACGTACTTAACACCACGTCATGTTCGGTTCGTCTTGAATGACACTCGTTTTGAATGACACTCCTTTTGTAAGCCTTTTGATTGATAAAGTCAATTTACTTAAGAAATTATTTGCCATTTGCTTTTGATATTCTTTTATTCGTTTCTAATATTCTCTTGTACTTCGGATGCGAAATTTCAATGGCAGCATATGGTAAACTCATCAAATTCCTATTTCGACAGCATTGTCAAATATAGAATTATTAACCGTCTAGAATTTAATACAATGCTATCTTCTGTCGTTAAATCGTAACCCGCGCTCAATGCTAAACATGAGTGGTACTTGTTTCGAAGAAGCTTATAAACTTTCAGTGCTCGGTAATCGTGGAAAGTATCGCACATTATCCCAATTCATATCAAAGGTTCAAAAAACTATATCGTCCATGTCAAAATCGCACGGGGAGATATCCTGCTCTACCGATACAAGACAACATTGGGTTTTCGAAGCATTAAATTCCACGTAGTTTTTATATCCCTTTGAATAGTGCTGTTTAGGTCGGAATTTTACGAGCTTATCATATTTTGTCGTTGCAGTTCCACATCCGAAGGAGAGGGGTGTGAGTCTGAAAACGAAAATGAAAACCTAAGAATATTATCGTCAGCGAAATAATGAATTCGAATAGAAGTTACAGATAGGAGATCATTGAACTAATCTGCTATCATCAAAGCACAATTTTTGTCTTCTTTGTAATATTCTTAAGTTTATTGCAGCTGCCCAACTTGACCATACTGATAGTGACTGTATTCTAATTGCTATTTTATCTCATGGCGAAATGGGATACATCTACGCCAAAGACACCCAATACAAACTTGATTCAATCGCACACTGTTTTACGGCACAAAACTGCAAAACACTTGCCGGTAAGCCAAAGCTATTCTTCATCCAAGCTTGCCAAGGAGATCGTTTGGATTCTGGTATAACGCTAGAAAAGACTGAAACTGATGGTGAATCTTCGATGAGCTATAGAATTCCAGTGCATGCTGATTTTCTAATTGCGTATTCCACAATTCCAGGTGAAGTTTTCTACTAACCAGAAATTCAAGGCTTTTTTATAATTTTTTTTGTATATTTTAAAGGATTTTATTCGTGGCGTAACACAACAAAAGGCTCCTGGTTCATGCAATCATTATGTAAAGAACTTGATGATAATGGTAAAAACTACGATATTTTAACTCTGCTTACGTTTGTATGCCAACGTGTTGCATTTGATTTTGAATCATGCACACCAGACTTGCCAATGATGCATCAGCAAAAGCAGATTCCTTGCACAACAACAATGTTAACGAGAATTCTTAAATTTGCTGATAAAAAATAAGTAGTTTTTAATAACTTTTTTTTTATATTTCTTATCATTTTTAAATTTTATTCGACACTTGAAATCCAAACACTTTAAAAAAATATGTCGATGTCATTAAAAACAAATCAAATATTAATTATATTTTTTGTTATTAATTCGCATTCCATAATTCCTTGAACTGTAATGAAGATAATGACAATTAAAGTAATCAAGAAAAAACAATGCTTTTTTAAAACATACGATATAATAAAAAAAATTATTGAGAGAGCAATAAAGCCACTTTGAATGTTGCATTATCGTTATTGGATAAGACAGAGAGCAGCCTTCGCGGAATGACTTGTTGACAGTATTAACTCCATATCTGTTATTTTTTAAGGTTAATAATACTTTTTTGAACGGCTAAGTAAGGGGAGGCGAATTAAATACAATGGCAAAACAATTTGTTTTCTAAACATACGAGAAGTTTATTTAACTATGAATTGATTATTGCAAAATTTATTGTTTATAACTAAAATTTTATTATATTTTTCAGTTGTTGGTTGTTGTATAAGGTGAGATAGAAAAATATTTAAGAGCATATACTAGTTCTTCCTTTTATAATCTTAAAGTTTTTTTTTTAGACCTTACTCATACAATCAAAGATTATTAAATTAGGCGAAAGTGGAGGCGCAATTGAATTGAATGAATGTATGTACATATAGTATATATTTGCTTGTAGGTAAGTAAACCAATGCTGGAGATGTAAAAGCTACTTTGGTTGAAAAAAAAGAGTTGAATAGAGCTGCTGGTAAAGTCCAGGGAAAAGACTCAAAAAATCTTAACAATAGATTATATGATGATTTTGAAAAGTACAAGTCTTTCTCTTTTAGATACAATTTAAAGCATTTAAGTATCTTACTTAGTTTCTGGAATTTTTCATTAGTTATGATGAGTATATATTATTTGCAACTATATGAAGTTTCGAGAAAAACTTAAATTTTGAAAGCAAACTCTAATTTCAACTATTTGCTCAAGTTTTAAAAATACCCGTTTAGAACATTACTTTTATATTTTTTAATATATTTCAAAAACTTGACGTAATAGAATTGTTAAGACAATAGATTCATTACAAGAACCAAACTTACTTTCAAACCGTTTTGCCTTTTTCTGTTGAAAACAATTTTAGCAAAAATTGTTTAACGTTTTTTTTAGATTCATGTAAGAAAGGTGAAATCTAACAGACGTTGATGTTTTTTGAATATTATAGGAAATAATAAAAATATTTCAACTGAATATTGAAGAAAAGGATTGTAGATTTAGATTTTATTGAAAAAAACCTGCTTAATAAATTTAGATTGCCGCAAAAGTGATATCTCAATTTAAAATTAGGGCCGCCAAAAACCATTGGAAAATGCAATTCCAATGCCGGTGTTAAAACCCTTGCTATGACAGCGATTGCAATTTATTGCGGCATGTAACAAGAGGGAAACATTTAGTTTATGTGAATAAGGGTCCCGTTGCCATTTTTGTTTGTATTTTTGATTGAAGAGTTAACACTTCACTCTAGTATTTTTCTTCCATGGAACTATTATTCTTATTTTCTTCACCTAAAAATCAAATTTGGACCTTGTGAGACGATATCTTGGAAAAATTGTGAGTGGCGCCATGTGAAAAAGAGCGATTAGAACGTAAAACTGGTAAAATATAAAAATTATCTAGGTTACCAAGCAGCGCTTTCGAGACGCAGATGTTTCTATGGAGCTGGCTTAATCACGATCGGCAATGGGTCCATCGGTTTATGCATCCACAAGAACAGAGGAAGACACTTCAACCGTTTGCACAACCGGTCGCCAATTTTTTATAAATACTTTCAAACTTTCTAATTTTTTGTTTTTTCATTTACTTCTAACTGACAATTAAGTAAGAGTGATGGACTCTTAGAATTTTCCAGGAAATTTGATGGTCTAAACATTCATCAACTTTAATTAATTTTCAGAACTCTTCAAACAGGTTTAGTTTGCTATTCTTGGGCTACTGTTTCTTCTGTCTTTAACCTTAATTGAACTTAAAATTTTAAAACGAACAAAATTAGTATTAATTAAAATCACTTAATTATTCCGAAATGATTTATTTATAACTTCTTTGATAGTTTTCGGATTAGTTTCAGTTTCAGTTTATTTGTTTATAACGTTTACACAGTAAGTTAATAGATATCTTATAAATTTGTGAAAGCCTGTGACTTATCTTTATATAACAATTCATTAACAGATATTAAGGTAAATATATAAAAGCAGCCAAATTTTCGTACTACTCCCTTCCAACAGGAACAAACCCGGTAGATTTTGACCACCTAATACGCCAGCAACTTCAAATTTCCAACACTTACCCAGCTAGTTGAACAGCATGAACCTCATCAATTTTTAGGATACAGCACTTCAAAAATCGCCGAAATCGTAACTGGCCATCAAAATTGTGGTTTACGAAGAGGCGTGGTAAATGGGGCCTACAGCCCCGCATTATAACACTGGCTATATATCTCGGTCATAAGTCCGACCCTTACCTATGGAGTAGCGGTATGGTGGACGGCGCTAAATATAGCGACAAATCGCGATGAACTCGGCAAAGTCCAACGAACAGCCTACCTATGTATGGGAGGACCACTTCGCTCTACCCCCTCCGCCTCACTTGATGTTCTGTTCCATCTAATACCGCTGGACATTTTCAGCAAGCAAACGACTGCTAATACAGCCATACGGTTTCAAGCCTCCTCTCTGTGGATCAATAATGGAATTGGCCACACTACTATTTTGAACTCGTTCAGAACTACAAACGGTAATATTGACTATACTCTCCTTTCGTCTACGCGATCATTGTAGCGTGTTCCAAGCTGAAATCCTGGCTATAAAAGAAGTCCTATCATGGCTTAGAGAAAACGTTATATCAACTAATGATATGCGCATCTTCTCGGATAGCCAAGCTGCGTTAAAGTCCCTGGAATCTGTCTCCACTAACAGCCCTTAATTATCGATCATCTCTTACGGAGATGGCTACACAGTTCAATATTCACCTTTTCTGGGCGCTGGGCCATAGAGACTTTCCAGGAAATTGCAAAGCTGACGAACTTGCAAAAAGCGGAACAACTTTACCTTTGCTGGCTCACAATTCTAGCATAGGTATGCCCTTAGCTACATGTAAACTCATGCTAAAGCAAGATACCATAGAGAAAACAAGCGACTAAACTAATTTGGCCTAATCTTAGCGCCAGGCGCTCAAAACAATTAATATCTCTGAGAAGATTGCACATTAGCTACGTTATTGGGTCCTGACTGGGCACTGCTTGATAGGAAGGCATGCTATTCGACTTGAAGCCCCTGCAAATGATTTTTGTAGGAGTTGCATGGACGAGGAGGAGGAGGACACAATCTCTCATCTTCTGTGCACATGTCCTGCCTTATCACAAAGACGTAGAATCCACCTTGGAGACTACTACTTCAACGATACCAGCGATCTAAAAAATTCTGACATTATTTGTCACCTACGCTTCATTCGGAGATCTAATTGGTTCGACGAGTTAAGCTGATCAACTGATTCATGTGGTATCACAACGGACCATACTTTGGTCTAAGTGTGTTGGACTTCCCAACCAACAGCCACTTTAACCTAACCTAACTTAAGAGGCGTGGTATCCACCCACACAATAATATAATTGTCATAATTTAGAATACGAAAGCTGTTATGCTGTAATGAAACTCAGTTAAGTGATAGTTATACTCCCAAATCTAGGTACACACATTTTGCACTCAAGTAGCGTAGTTTCCAGTATTTTTGTTCTTACACACTTTTTTAAACGAGTTGAGTTAAATTTACCCCTTCTAAGAGTTGTAGAATAATAAGACTTAGCATTAAATTGGAGGTTATAGACTCATGGGGCGTGGCATATCAACTCACATTTATTACACCAAAAACAAGGAGCCAAGTGCTGCTAGATTAATACTGGATAAATTTGGAAGGGCTTACGAGTACTTGGAAAAGTTTGCAGTTAGTTTTTTCTTAGCATTATTTTAGTATTACAAAACTTGGTTAGAAAACCTATCATAGGTTATCATTACTAATAAGTTGCTTCGATACGCTCTTTTTAAAAACAAATTAATATTAAACATTGGTGTATTTATAACTTGACGTATTCTTAGAACTCATTATTTTTCGCAATACACTTCAAGTTTTTTGTATATTCCATATTGGCATATTACACTCTCCCATTCTGAAATATTTTTGATAAGAAAAATACAAAATTTATTATTTTTGATGTGCATACCACAAGATTTTTAAGTTTATTTGTTTATATACAGATTCAGTTACCGGTTTTTGTCTTCTTGTTTTTGTTTTATTTGTTTGTTTAATCAATTGTCATAATCTTAAAGAAAGAACAAAATAAATAATGTCTTAAGAACTATACAAGTATACTTATAATTATTTATGGATAAAAATGTATTCACAAAAATAAAATATAAATTTTGATCCTCCGAAACTTCATGTTTTGTGTTTATGCGAACTTAATTGTGCTTTTGACAATACACTTACGTCACAAACCAAACAATGATAGTGTGTCTGCTTTTGACTATAACTACACTCAGCGGTCCCGGGTAACTCATTGCCACTGGTCGCAACGGTTGTTTCAAAGGTCGAATCACATTTTTCGCTATTGGTTACTTTTCTAAAACCGGCCATTCGGATGTACTCCATTTTATTGTGTTGGCGTCTGTGGGCGACGACTTTGTTCGTATCGGAGCATATAAATTCGCATTTAAGGCAATGGAAATGTGAAGACTTGTTTGTTGAACCTAAAATATTTTTTTCAAAGAAAAAGATTTTATATTACGTGGAGAATCAGAAAAATAACTTTACTCACCTAAGTTTTTGAAATATGCACAATTTTCATAGCCACAACTCATGTTGGCGCGATATTGGCGAAAATCGTTTCCCATTAACTTATCTAAACGCTCATGTCTGGCTGTATGCTGAACAAAGCGAGTCTTATCACAGAAGCTATAATGGCAATCGTTTCGATCACAATGGAAATGTGACTGATGGTTGCGGTAGCCGCACTTTTGAAAGAAACAATCCTCGTTGAATCGGAATTTTAAATATCCATTGGGAATTTGTTCGTCTCTGAGCTTGAAGTGCTGTTGGTCGTGAATGCTTCGAGTGGAAGACGACGTCAGGCATCCAATTTGACTAGGATGAGGATTGGAAGCAGCAGGTGCAGCTAATGCTGCTGCAAATTGTACTTGTTTTTTTGTCGAAGGTAACAATGCATCAATTAATGTACTGAATTCTTCGTTGTCATTTGTGAGCTTTCTTTTGTGCGGCTTCGTAGCTTCAAATTTAGGAGCAGATGCTGAAGACATCAGCACTCCAGACGGCTTGGAAGATATCATTTGTGGTGCTTTGGATTGAGGTCTATCTATTGGAGAACGAACCATTATGAATGGATTTAAAAATGGAATATGTTCTGAGGATCCTGGGTGGAGACCAGGAATAACAGATTTAGTTGGTTGCGACTTGAGACCTTCTGTTGAAGGTGGTAGGTACATTCGTTTATCTTCATTGTCTGTAGTTTCGTACGTTTGTCCTGGCGGCCGATTTTGCGGGTGCTGTCGATTCAAAGCTATCGAGTTGCTAAGAAATGGGTACAGATGCTGATAATAGTAGGGATTTTGTTGATACAAAGTGGCCAGCTGAGCTAGGTGAAAATTTTGTAACGATACGCTCGACATGAGATCTTGTGAAAAATAGTTAAGTAAATGCCCGGGCGTTGGATTGCCTTGTGGTGGTAGTGCTACTGGAGGTGAAGTGGGAAAAGAGTCTCTGTAGATTTTAATTCGTTCGTCGAGTAGTGTAGTAGGTGTTATTGTTGTATTTGGAGATACGCTAAGGTCTTGAGGTTGCTCGTCATTACAGTTTGCCGAAGATCCAATTGCAATCTCTGGTTTCGATTCCTCTGGCTCTAAAAAATGTGACAGATGAAATGGTATTGGTTGATTTGACTCCTGCAAATGTTTAAGTCGATGGGCTCTCCATTTTACAGGATCAACAAATGCCTGATCGCAGGTATCACAGTGATCATGTGGATGCAGTGCATTTTTACAAAATGGCGTCGAACAATAAATCGCATGCGTTGGAATTGGAGCCGAGCTTTGTAAACTTTCCGTCGTTCCTGGTTGACGCTGTTGAGCTGGTGACGGAGATTTACTATGAGGGGCTTTTTTTTCAGGAAAATACGTACCGGCTGCTCGAACGACTTAATTGAAATGTTAATAAAAAACCTTTTACTACAAACGGTCTTCAAAATTCTTACCCACAACTTTTTCATCTTCATGACTTCGCTTTACATATGAACTACCACATTCTGGTTCCATTTCCGAAACTTTTCGTCTCAATTCATTGAGTGTAGAAAAAGTAACCGGTGGTAAACGTGAAGTGTTCTTGCCTCCTGCTGTAGATGGCGAGGATTGTTGGTCGTTTTTGGGAATATCGGTTTGAACTAACATTTCACCACAATTATGTGTTTCTATATCAAATGGTGATATTTGCCGATAGCATTTGCGGCAATGAAGATGAGGCCGGGTCTTAAAAAGTAAATACAATAAGTTTTTATTATTTTTTATTTATTAAAATATGTAGAGCAAATGTGTGAGACTAGGACGTAAACTTTATTTATATCAAAACTTGGTTTTTATCTTGTTTCTGAACCTTTTCACTTTTAATGTTTTTCCGCTTGATAGAGAAAAATTGGTTCCGAAACTAAACTTAAGGTTGAAAAAAAGCTTTGGCTAATCATAGACCCAAACCGTAATTTGTGGATGGTAGTTCTACTTTTTTAAATTTCAAATTTTATAACGGACCGAAAACCCAGACGGTTTTGAATTTGAAAAAAAAACTTACTTTTCTTAGTCTGCAACCAATAATCCCACAATACAGGCCAATATCGGGATCAAAGCGTTTAAATTTTTTGCTTATGGTATCAGCATTCGAAATTGAAGTGTGTTGTCGTTCAAGATGCGTCCTTAGGAGATCCCGTTCCAAGGCTACAAAACTACAATCTGGCTCAGAAGCACAATGATAATGTTGCTGCATTGTTAGAGGGCAGCGAGTGCCTGTAACATTACAATTTTCATTTTGATTGCAAACAATAATTTGTGAACTGGTTGGTGGGGGTGATAAGAAAAGATGTAAAGAAGCTTCTTCTCTTTGCTGTTTATTCTGCTGCCCTGTTAAGCAGGCAGAAGTATCAAAGCAGGGTTGTTGTGCAGGGGTTAATGCTGGATCGAGACTTTCCTTTCCCGCTACTTGTTTTTCGAGCTTAAAACTTGTGAATATGGCCTGAGGTGATTGTTGTGCCTGTGGAGAAGTATTTTCTAAGAATTATCTGGAAACAATTTTCAGAATGCGAAATACTTACATTCTTATAAACCTCAACAAAACGGTTTTTTGGTGGACGACCACGTTTTCGATTAAAAAAACCGTCAATTGTTGTGATTTGCATGGATTTATTGGAATTTGGTGTTGGGCTTGTTGCAGCCCCACTGATGCTTGTGGCATACAAATCACGATTATAGCCGTGCATTCGAATGTGCGCAGATATGTCTAGAAAATTATTTGGCGTCACAGTTTTACAGCCTTTAATTATGCAATGCAAATGTGGTTCAGAGTGTTCATTCCATGGACAGTCATTGCCTTTTTCGGTACTGCATTTTTTATCCAATGTTTGTGATTTTTTTTCCGTATTTGCTGGACAAACTGATGTGAAAAATTGCTCAATGACAGATGGAGTCAGATGACTAGGTTTTAGTCCCATATCATACTGAGTGGGACTGTCTGTTTTTCTAATAACTGGAAACATAGAAACTTCAGGACTGCTGACGTTTTTATGCATAAGTTCCTCCTCAGGGAGCGTTTTTTGATTCAGGATTTCTTGGTGTCTCTTTTTCATTTGTTGAAGAAACTCTACCGACATAACTGATATCGATGCATCAAGAGTATCATCTTCCTTGTTCCGAAATGTCGGCTCTATCTTTGGGGTTGGGGATGATAAATAAAAAGATTCTGAGATTGATACCGGTTTTATGGAATTCGATTCAAGATCTTTTAATTGTTCCATTGATTTTCTTAAACTAAGTGCAGGCATCTCTGCACTGATTGACTCTGCTGCTGCTGCAGAATTTGGATTTCTCATCAAAGCTGCCTTTACAGCTAGCATCTTGTAACGGCAATATGTTTGTTCGTTATCGATTCTCTCGTGTTTTCGTTTATGACTCAGCAGTTGACCGCTCGAGTGTAAAACATAAAAGCAATTTTCGCGGGCGCAATGTATGTGATTACAGACTTTTGAAAATTTGCATTGCTTATAGGGACACGCTTCGTTTTTGAGGAATTTTTTGAAACCATCTCGAGCCAGTTTAAGATCTTTAATGTGATAAGTTTTGTGTTTTTCTTTGGAATAATACAAAATGTTAAGAAATGTTTGATCCTGAAACAATCAAAACTTACCCATGTCAGCTTTATTTTTAAATGTATAACAACAGTTGTCTCGCCGGCAATGAAAATGTGTTGTTTTTTGGCCAGCAAACATGCAATAGTCTGCACTGCATTTCTCATTTGCTCGAAAACGTTGAAAACTAATAAAACTAATATTTTGGAACTTTTCTTTTCAAACTCAAGAGCAACTTACCCTTCCTTATGAATTGCTGAGTCTTTTCGATGGAAATTCGAATGCATTTGAACATCACTCGTACTAATATAAACTCGATCGCAGTTTGGCTGGAAGCAATGGTAGTGAGTTTGTTTGCGATTATGTTGACAATGGATCCCAAAAGTGGTACTGCAATCATCTGATGATGAAAAACGCATAAAACCATTGTTAAGGCTCTCCATTCGTTTACGATGCCATTTAACATGTCGGATGACTTCTTCTTTTTTCGATAGAATTTTACCAAAACAGGGGTAATCATAGCAATGATAGTGTTCACGCAGATTTTCCAACCTACACATTTCGTTCAGACACTCAAGGTAGGATGTAAATTTATTCATATTTTGAAAAAAATCTGCTGTAAGTAAAAATTAATTAAATGATTAATGATGTTAATTGTTTTTTTTTTTTTAATTTTGGACACTCAAAGGAATATGTGAGGGCAGTTAGGAAAGGGCGATAGGCTAAGAAAGGAGCTATGTATGTATATCGATGCATATTGTTTTTGAATGTGTGCATATTGCAGTGGGTGGGAAATATTACTATACATATATGAGCCTGGTGCAACTAATTAAAAAATCTCTGTACATCAGAGTATGCCCCAAATTGATCTCGAGAGTAAACTGAATGGTATTCCTAGAAGTGCAGGTATTACGGTTAAATTGTTTAAATCAAGGAATGCATCTTGCGATGGTCGTCAATAATTTTTAAAGCTCTATTTTGAATTCTGTCTATGAAGGATGCTTAAGTCCACTGAACATATCCGAGAGAAATTAAAACAAATAAGGTCACCCGTAGTACCCGTGGCACGACGGATAGTGCGTTGGACTGTCATGCAAGGGGTCTTGGGTTTAATCCTTGCCTGCGCCACCTTAATTTAAAATAAAAAAAATAATTTTCGCGGGTACTGCCTCTTGCGAAGAATTGACAAATCCTTCAAGGGTAATTCTTGTCATGAAAAAGTGCTTTCTCAAATTAGCCGTTCGGATTCGGCATAAAATTGTAGGTCCATTCCTAACAACAGTACTCGCACATATGAATGGTTGAGAGTTGTAAGTCACAACGGACTGTTGCGTCACCCAATTTAATTTAATTTAAGGTCACCTAAATTGAATAAATGTAAAACCTACTATTCTGTAACGTCCATTATTAAGATTTGTGTATACTAGTTTAATGGAGAAGCTAGGTTTTGAGTTTTTATAACAATTTTTTATAAATATGCCCTATTTAAGAGCTAGAAAACTTCCGTCTTGCGGGGTTTTGGTGCATTTTATGCAGAAAAACAATAGCGTTTTGACGATAGTCTCACTTCAGGTAAGACGTTTGCATGATAGCTAAAGAGGCATCGTCTGCCATTGATTTCCAAACACTATCTATGCAAATTGAAATAAAAATGTTTCGGCGTAATTAAGTTTTGTTACAAAGTTAAAATGAAAATTCAGAAAAAAAAAATGAATACGGTTATGGAGACAAATAAGAGATAAATCAGACCCTCTATCTGTTCCAATCTATATGTATGTAAGCGTTTTTGTTTTATCTTTCTCACATGTAAAATAATCTAAACCATTAAAATTGTGCTGAAAGTTTGCCAAAAATATCTATAAATACCACAAAATAGTTGGTACGTTTGGTAAAAAGCAAATTGTTGCTGATTTTCACAACTTCCCATAGACGAAAACCAAGTTTAACAACATTTTCAAGTTATCGAACAAGCATTATCTTTCGTTGAATTTTGTTCCCAAGGATTTTTGTTGTTTTTGACAATTAAATGAGCTCATGACCCTTACGACCGCAAACCCCCCTTCCCCTTGATACGAGATTGATATGCCGGTTGTTAACACTATAAGACTTAATTTGGACGTTTTCAAACCAACTAAAACAGTTATGGTGACTGATAAAATGGAAGTACATATGTCCTATTATGGATCGGGTATGTCATGTAAGCAAATTTTCCTTCCTTAATATTAGAATATAGATATAATTGAAATTGGAATAAAGAATAAAAAAAGAAATTCAATAGAAATGACTGCTTGCTTCAACTCAATTTAAATTCATGGGCGGAAAATTTAGTAAAATGTTAAAACCATTTTAGCAATTTACTAAGCTTTAAACATGATTTACTTTAATTTGAACAATTTTGACATCTTACTATCTCTCAACAATTTGCTAAAGATAAAATCATGGAATGGCTACTGTAACTTTTACCCATTTGCTAAATCCATATGACATCTGTATCTACAATTATTCTTATTGGAATGGTGCAGTCAATTAAAATTAATAGATCAGCTTCGGCATCGTCTGCGTTACGTTGGGCCTGCTTCGAAGTTGCTTTGAATGACACTTCCATAATATGACATTTCTAAAATGGCGCTTCTGTCATTAGCTTCCGTTATTTTTCCTCAAAAAAAAATATGAGTTTTGAAATCGAAAAAATTTAATTTATGGCGGAAGTAGCTTACACAGACTATAATAACAAATGGGAATTCCTCCAAAACAAATGTATTTTGTTTGTTGACTTTTTTAAAGCTGTTGAGCTTTCAGACAAAGCAAATGTTCAGCAAATTTGAACTACAGCTTCCGTTTGGAGTCACATTACGTTATTTAGTTACGATTGTCAAATGAAACGTATAGTCGAAGCTTCATTGTGATAGCATGCATTGCATTCCTATGGTTGTCCTCGTAAACGTCAGGCGAAGCCGAAGCTCAAGCGTGTTTGTGTTTCAGCCATTATTTTCACGAACTGTCGCTTTTTAGACATGTTTGGATGCTCTTTTTTAATAAAATTATCAATTGACTAGTTAGGAATTTTTTAAAATTTTGGAATCCCTTAGTAAATTTTTGAATTTTTAGCAAATTGATTACTAGTAAATTGTTAGCTCTTAACAATACAAGCCCTTCCCTCCATTTTATTGTTTCAAGGATTTGTCGTTTACGATACAATTTATTTTGGCGCTCACGATAAATTTGCGGGAAGGGCTCGAATAGGTTGTTCAAAATTTTGCACCTTAAAGTTTAAAACTGGCATTTTGCTGCTCATGAATTTGATTTTATGTGAACTGTATCAGTGTTATGATTTCATTACTTAAATTTAAAAACTTAGATATTCCTTTCATTTTTGAAATTTATTTTTCCTTCAAGGACAACTACCAATACAATCAGCTGAGAAATTTGACAAGTCGTTGTGAAAACGATAGACATAATTAATCATAATCTTCAAAAAGTGGATTCTGTTGAAAGTCGTATATGAAAAGTGAAATAAGACTTCAATTTGATAATTTTAACATCCGAAATGTATTTAGTGTAAACCTTTACTTAGTGTCCTTTAAAAAAAAAAACAACTCAATGCAATACTTTTTTCTCACCGCAATTTATTGCCACCCTATTGTTTTGTTGTACTCTTCATCTAAATCACTTCAAAATACGCAAATAATAATCAAACAATCATTTTTAGCTTTACGAGAATTATTCAATTTCAAAGTTATCTCACTTGGCGGTAACTTTAAATTAAAAGTAATATCCGCTACGTTTATTTGTATTAATATTTGTGTTATCATTATTAGCTTTTCTTACCGTTTAAATCTTAATAAACAAATTTATTCTCTGTCAGCTCTGTAGAACTGCTACTATACTTAACATCCCCTATGTTTTGTATTTTATAGGCAAATCCCTATTTAAATAATATTTCAAAGTGGGGGGAATTCAAAACGCTATGAATGGATATTTGAAAAAAGCGCACTAATTAGATTCACTTGTTGCTGTTGCTGTTCCTGCTGCTGCTGATTTCTGGTGGCTATGTCTAAAACTAAGAATTTTGTTTTATATTTATTTGTTCAAGAGGAGAGGTATATCAGAGGGCAGACGACCGCGTTGAAGCGACGGACGCATTGAAAGATACAGCAGAGCAGTGCGGTGTGAAACGACGACGACGACGACGACGCACGTTCGGATATGGATTGAAGTAGTCATCTCCCCATCTTCCATAAAAATGGAGAAAAATATGAACAAAACCTCAGAAGTCAGAATTTATCCACCAATTTAAGCCAATAAAAGGCTTACTATATAAATCGTGGGAATATTAACCCAACTTTGATTTTCTCAATTGAAACAAATTGAGCGTAAGTGCTATTTTCTTTTTCTAGTATTTTGTTTGTATTATTTTTATATTCGTTGTGAAGAGCAAATCATGGACCGACCGACCGACCGACAAGGCACATGCGAGCGACGATGACGGTCGGTGCCGATAGTTGGTTGACAAAGTCATGTTATGTACTATCCATTTCAATTTATGATTATTTTTTAAATTTTCTGATAGAAGAAAAGTTCTTTATGATGTTTTTTTCGTTTTCTGTATTATTTTAAATGATCATGATTTTAATTGAGTGACCTCGATGTTTTTTTTTTTCAAAATTAAGTGATTTTTTGAACATATACTTACAATGCATGTTTTTTTCATCGATTCCAGTAGGCAGTTTTGATGGTATTAAGTTCTGTAAGTTAAAATTAAAATTAAGAATACGTTGGATTAAATAAAGCTATAATTTCAAGATGAGCGGATGAAAATTTATGTATAAGAATTATAATTAATATTGAATGTTAAAAAAGTAACTCACCATTTGACCTTGTTCATAGAATCCTCCCAAATTTCTAACTGATATCCTTGATGAACTGTTACTGCAAGTGCTATCTTTTTCGGCTTGAGTATTACTCTCATGAAGATCCTTAACTAGATCTGGATTAGAAATTATATTACTGTCAGCTTCCGTACTATAAAAATGTACTCCAGCTTCTTCAATAGGATGATGTTGAAGTTGTTGGTCATCTGCTTCCGATTGATCTTCATCACAAAGCATATTCAATCTATAACTATCATTGTCGTCATCATCTTCATCTTCATCTTCATCATCATCCTCATCGTCCCGTACATCATCTACAGCGTTTGGAGAGTCAAGAAAATAATTTGGTGAACTAGGTGGATAGTCGTCATCGTAAATATTATTTTCAACATATCCATCGCCATCGCCATCATCATCAACAACCGCTATAGTATCGTCAGCTTCGTTTTTTATTGATTTATCGATTTTTTTAAAATCCTCATTCCATTTACGAATATTTGTATGTGCACTTGGTTCGTTTAAATCTTCAATTCCTTCGCGCCGATCATAATCGGAACCTTCATTGTGATAGCTTTGACCAGATGCGGATCTTGCTAGATAATCATCTTCGTGAACTTCACATTCGGTCTTTTTCGATGGTTGTTCAGAAATAGTTGTCGTCCAATCATTATGATTTTCAGAACTATTAGTGTATTCAGCATTTGACTGTGGCGGCGGTGGTGATAATGATGATGAATTTTGAGTTTCTTGGTAATTTTGGAAACTTTCGCATACAGGCGATTGGTGAGGGACTTGATCGTTATTATCGTTTGCTGATGCAGATCGTGAGCTAAAATGACATGTCGTTTGGGGGGTTGTCGGTGGCGTAGGTGGCTCTGTTTCTGTTGGTATATTTACTAGAAATGAAAGAATATTCAATTTAAAATGCATCCCATGCATTCTAAGCTTATAACACTCTTAATCGGAAGCATTCTTGACTTCAATCAAGTACTTCTGAGACCAGGAAATCATACCATATTTTTTCGAAATCGAAATCAATGAAAAATAAAATACGAAATTGATAAACAAATTTCGTATAGAAAAGATCTGAGATTGCCTCAAGGTTTGACTCTTACAATATATACATATGTAGACTAGGATTCAACTTTAATTTTTTGACAATCGAAGATATCATACAAAAAGTTGGTTAAATTTGTTAGCACAAATACATTTATTGTTTATCCTGGATGTCCTTCGTATACCTATCACAAATTACAAAAACTAAATTATTTAATTGTCATGCTTTAGGTTTGCTTAAGGTAAAACAAATAATGTGAGCTTTTTAAATTTGTTCTCTTTTCTCTATTTTTTTTAAGGTAATTTTATCACTCTTCAGTATCCTACCTAATAAAAACTTTTAAGAATTTTAATTTATTCTCAAGACACAATTTTTGAGTTCCAATATCGTATTTTACTACCAATTTTAGAACTGTACACTTGTACAGTTGTGAAAATATGAATTTCAATCCTTGTAAAATTTGTATAAAAATCCAACATTCAGTCTTTTCATAGAAATTAATATATTACGCAAAATTGGTAAAAATTGATATTTGATTCTCGATATCTCGTGAATAAATGGCGGTATTGATTTCAAAATGATTTCATTATGTGCTAATTTTTTTAAGAAAAATCAAATGTGTATGTGCTTACACAAGAATTTAATTTTTTTTAAAAATGCTAAAAATCTCGTTAGCAAAAATAGATTTTAAAATCAGACTATTTCATCGTATGTACAATTTTGTTGGTAATTTTTAGTTCATTTTTTGGAAAAATTCAGCTGACAAATTTCCTAACAAAACATGAAAACCTATGAAATATATGAAGTCTTAAGCAAGACAAATCGACAGACGGGATGAGAAGTTATCAGTTTGTTATTAGATGGCATCCAAGCCTTTTTTTTCAGAGAACCTGGATTAAAAGAAACTTAGAATTTATCCTATAAACACATGTACGTATCTGTTTTAATACACGTACTAAAAAGTTGTTCATTTGTTTCAAATATACATTTCAGGTATACAAAAATGTAATGCATAATACCAAAATTCGCCATTATCTATATATGTATGGAACAAATTTGTTCAATTCTTTGAAATTATTATTGAATGCAGTTGTTATGTTATATTATTTATAAGTATACATACCTATAAATTAAATCAAAATTCTTCAACTGCAAAAGAAACTTTGTAAACATTCAACAAGTGTGCCCAAGCAGGGGGGTTGAAAAGGGGCAGTAAAGTACTTTTTTATTGTAAGTATTACCGTTGTTTTTTTTATTGATTGTTTGAATGTGTGTAAATTTTCTTTCCTTCCGCGAAAATGTCCATCGCATAGTCACGTAATTCATAAAAAGAAAAGAAACGCACAAAGTGTACCTTCTTAACTTAACAAAGAAACATCCATTTACCGTTCATTTGATTAGTATATCTCCATACGTACAATCTTAAAACCTACAGAATATTTTATTTACGCCAATAAAGGAATTAATATACCTACTCATGCTTTTTCGACTTTTGTGTAGGCATTTAAAATTTCAATTAAAAAACGAAATTTGTCCGTCCCCGGTATGATATGACGCAACAATAGAAATCCAAAAATTCAAAACCTAACAATACAATAAAAAATTCTATGAATATGAATGTGGATAAAAACCAAGCGTGTCATGAATTGTAATTAAAAAAAAATAATTAAGCCTTAAAAAATAGTTATATTTTGGCACTCACATGCATATACAGAAACATACATCCCCAGCATGGTTTGTTAAAAGAATTGGAAAAAAACAATAATTCCCCCTTTTATATGTTTTAATTAAAGGGGGCAGAATTCTTCTTTTTTTCTGTATATGGGGATTTTATTTGTATAGAATGTTTGTTGTCTGTAATGGACAGTAGATACGGCACCTACACCAGAGGAAATACCAAATCACTTTGCAAAGACGGTGACTTAAAGTAATAGCTCCGAAAATGATTACAGAATTATAGGCACTTGCATGCGTATACCAAATAGAAATTTTAGCTTCAAATTGGAAATTATAAGCCGCTTTTTTGGGATTCAATATTAAGAACATATATATTTGAAAGTTTTAAAGAAGAAGACTTTTCACTTTGCACTTTTATTTTGCAAATTACGTTTTGCCGAACGCACATTTTCAAACAGAAAATTATTGAATTGAAAAGTTTTTTTCTTTTTAAAATACTATTTGTTTTTTGCAAAGTATTCGTCCTTTTTGTTTCACCAAACAATCAACTTTGCAAATTATGCCTAGAATTTTGAAAAGCTTTTCAGTAATGTGAAAACAAATTTTTTCATTTCAAAATAAGCAAAAACTATGTATATCAGCCGTTTTAAAAATGCAGAAGAAATAAGATAATTTTTTTTAATTTTGATGAATTCACCAAATAACATGAATTTTAAGGTTAAAGCGTTGATTTATCTCAAGTTAAAAAATTACTGATTTTGTAGATGTTTTTCAATCCATCAAGTCACCCTTTAATGGTATTTTACAGTTTATAATGAAGAAATGTTTCTTTTGAAAAGTTCTTGTAAATAAAACGGACCTTAAAAGTAGGGATCAAAGAGTAGTGAAACTTAGAGTTAACTTCAATATCGGAAATGATTTTTTAACAAAAGATAGTTTTCGATTCACGAAAAGTACCATCGAATTTGTGTTGCCTAAAATTATAAACAAACTACAGTTCAATAGCCAAAGGAATTTGTGTTTAAATCCCTTGCAAAGACTTTTGCGTAGACTAAATTGGGCTGGAAGTGGAACCCAATATCACGGTGTTGCATCTATCCACGAAATAAGCAAAACAACCGTCTGCACCATTTGCTGGACATAAAAGTGTTAGACATAGCCTCGAAAATTTGTTCCCAAGAACAATTTCCTTATGTAGGTGGGGATGTGTTAACGGTACCATGAGAGATATATTGATACACCATTTTTTTTTCGAATGCATATTTGATCTTATTTAACAGAATCTAAAACTAACTTTGAACTTTTCAAAATAAATAAAAAAGTGAAAAGACTTCAAAATATATTCAAATTTTGTGTAACACTTTGTACTTTACTTTGCGGATTTGCAAAGTTGAAAAGTGTTTAGTGAAATAAGCTCCATGTGAAATAAGAGCTGAAGAAAAGGGGATCGCTGGTAGATTAGATGGTGCTATTAGAGCTCGTCGAGATCAAACTTACCAACGTCTTATTTCTAAGAATGAATACCTCGATAATTGATTTCGATATACTCAAATAAAAGTTAAATCTCTAGCCACAGCAGGATTTCACTTTACTTTTCATCGGTAGAAGATGTTGTATTATTATTCGTATACATGATGATTTTCCAAGAAAAACTCGGGTATTGTAAAATCCGCTGTTAAATTAAAAGTATGCAATTTTTGAAAAATACCTAGAATATAAATCTCTCATTTTTCAAGAATAAAAAAAAACCACAGATCGAGTACCTCAAGAATTGTACATTTTCTTACATTAGTAAAATCATATTAAGTTCTGCTAACAACTTGTAAAACCAGTTTATCGATTTGAATACCTAAATTTTGTCCGTACCTTGAAATTAAATATTTTAGGAATGAAAACTTTTGGTTGATTTTTGATCTCCTTATAAATATAACTAAATCAATTCTATTAAATTCAAAGCAAAACAGAAATTGTGCACTCACCACTGCTATTAGCATCCAGGTGTTGATTTTCTTTATAAGCTTTCAAGATATCACGAATTGCTGTTTCTGTTGATTCATTTTTTCCGAATTTATCAGCCCATTCAAGTATTTTAGTAGCAGTCCTAAAATTGGAGAATGATGCAGAATTTGGTCTGAAATGATGACCATTAGTAACTGATGACGCCGTTATCTGTTGATGTTGATTCCCCTTCAATCCTGCTGCGTTCACTAATTGTTCATATTGATTAAACATTTGCAACCATGGATGATACTGTGTTAATTGCTGCGAAACGGTACTAAAATCTAAAGATTCTGAAAAAAAGCCTCTATCAGCGAAAGACCCTGTAGTTGGTGGAATGGTGGATAATGCTGACGAAGGTGATATAGGTTTAGGTAACTTCGGTGATTGAACTATGTTGTTATTTAATATTCTTGAAGAATTAAGATTCATTAAAGAATTCGCATCGAATGCTGTTGGGCGAGGATTGAAATTTTTTCTTTTGTTTCGACTCGTTGAAGAATTTGTTGCAGAATTAGTACTTGCATTCCTTGTGTCAGAATCATAAACAGGTGGATGTGATTTGTTTGATTGCCTGCTTTGCTCATCATTGAAGTGCTCTTGCTCTCGAGTTTCGTGTTGACAATGTATCTCATCAGTTTTTTTACTATCGGTGTTTTGATGAACGAAAATTGATTTATGTTGAGCAATTTCATGATCTTCTTGTCCGCTGCTTTTGGATTCAGCGTTGTTCATGTTTTTTTTTCAGCGAAACTGAAAGAAAAATACAACAAAAAAAAAAAACACTTAGTAAAATTTTGCTCTACTACTAACACCTCGATCGTGATATAACACTTATAAATAATAGTTATGCGCTAGTTATGGTAGAACTAGTAAATAATGTATTATGAGTATCATAAGTGACAATCACTTTTTTCTGGGAAAATTCATTTCCTATTACACCTTAATATTTGTATGTCAGTTTATCATTTACACTCACCTGAGGAACAAAACATTAAGAAAATTTGAAATTTTCATCACAATAACACAGAAAGATGTAGAAAGGATTCTCAAAAAAAAATGTAGTGAATTTTATATCATATAAATTGACGTGATACAAATAAAAATAAATAAATTGGGTGGCGCAACAGTCTGTTGAGAACTAGGGTCTAGTGACTTACAACTCTCAACCATTCCTGTGTGCAAGTAATGTTGTCAGAGATGAAAGGGACCTACAGTTTATATGCCGAATCCGAACGACTAATTTGAGAAAGCACTTCTTCATGACAAGAGTTACTCTTGTCAATTCCTCGCAAGAGGCAGTACCCGTGAAAGGACTTAAGATGGCATAGGCAGGGATCGAATCCAAGACCTCTGGCATGACAGTTCCACGCACTAACCATCATGCCACGGGTACTAAGTGATACAAAACTTGAATAAAATTCTGCTTTGTGGGTGCAAAATTGCACTACAAAGCTAGTCAATCTGGAACTGTCATATTGATGACAAATACAAATATATAAAATAAGAAACATTTGTGTTTTCAGAACGTTTACTAGATTTTTTTTCTTTTTAAATTTAATAAAACCAATTAGAAGATATAATATAATTGATTTATATTTGTATTTAAATACCGAAAGATTAATTTCATTTTGAATTCTTGTGTCCTTACCGAGCAGCTGATTGTGAAACGTCAAAACCAATTGGCACTAATTTTGAAGCAGAAATTTTTACTACTTTTGTAGTTAGATTTAGCCAATCAGAATCCCTTGACTACGTAGCCACTAGCTTTGTGAATACGACCAATAATGCCCAAACACTACCAACAAATTTAACGTTTGTGAATTACCCATTGGCTTCAAATTATTTATCTCACACAAAATATGACTATTTTGGTAACGTTCTAAGCAATACAAATCGACAGACAAGTGGGTCGCATCAAATCCTCTTTTCAAATTATATTTGCATATTAAAAGAAAAAAAAAAAAGTTTTTCAAAATATATTAACATACAAACAAAATCGGACTATACCTACTAATATCTATTGAATAAATAAATCAATAGCTTGTGTCGTTTAGGCTCTAATTTTTGTGTTTAGCAAAAATATGAAAAATCTATCACATATTATACGAATCACCATAATCATCAACATCATTTATGTTACAATTTTGCTTTTTAAATTATGCGAATGAACGATCAAACTTAATTGCATTAATTTTAAATCATTGACAGCTTATCCTTAAAAGATAGAAGCAAGATAAAATTCGTACCTACCTCCCCAATGAAGTGGTAGTGATATACAAGGCACTCGTGCTAGTGGGGCAGGAGCGGTAACCAAGCTGAGGGGCGGGCGGTAAAAGATAGGCAAATTACAAACCTATTCCATTTAAAAAGCTGTCAATGAATTCAGATTTATGCATTTCCTTTCAGAAGATTCTCGCCACTATTGTAGTGCAGTGTGGTCTTGGCATATTATAGTCGTCAAAAGCAATACAACGAAATATTTAAATAAAAATTGTAAAACGATCTTCAAAGTAAAGAAAAAGAAACAAAGCAAAAATAGAAATAAGAATAAAAAGAAAATAACATGGAAGTGGAATATGAAAACAAACAAAAAACAACGAAAAGGTAAAAAGGAACCTTATGATCTGCATATCTTTCAAATACAAGGTAGGCTTTTGGAGTTTTCGTCTGCCTGCACCTACCTAGTTGTTGTTGAAATATTTATATGGCCTACTCTACAAATAATGCCAGAGCGCACCACGTAGTCGTTCTTTTTCGTAGCCTTACAATGTTCATCAACGTTCTATTTATTTTGTTTGTGTTCACAAAACTAATTTATTACCCTTTCATTGATTAAAAGCGAGTAATATAGCAATAATCTCAATCTCGGTTTAACTCACTCATGTAGTGCAGATGCGACTAGTATTTATTCGTAGTAGGAGATGTTGTTGTTTTGGCCTTTGCAACATTGGATTGCCCTATAGACGAGCCGAATTATCCTTTAGACCGTCATCACCTAACTGTGGGCTGATTTTTATCTTAAATTGAGTCTCTTATTTCTGGGAGTGAAATTTTTTAAACTTAAAAAAAAACACATAGTAAACTAATTAATCAAGAGAGATATCCACGTGTCATCTGATAAAGAACAAATATTTGTAATAAAGATTCTCAGTTTTTAACATCCCGTTTTTAAAAAATCCCGAAAAAAGTCTTAAAATACCGTCTTTTAAAATACTGATTTTTTAGAATCCCGTCGTTTAAAATCCCTACTAATTACAATACCCCTTTTTTAAATCTTGCCAAATTCCGACAGTCCCGTTTTTTTTTTACAAATAGAAGTCAAAGGTTCGTAAGTTAAATTACTTGACTAAAATATAATGGTATCGTTATTTTTTAGTTTTTTTTTTAGTTTTAGTTGTTTAATAACTAGTTTTGATTAAAAAGTAGGGATGGTAAAAAATAGGATTACAAAAACCGGAAGTATGAAAATTCGGGATCATGAAAAAATGGACTGTATAAAACGGGAAATTAAAATCGGGATTTTAAGAAACGGAATTTTAAAAACCGGGATATCAAACGCAACTCATATGAACATTCCATCGAGAATTCAAAAAAACTATTCCTAAAATTCTGATTTTGAGTGATTTTTACACAACCAATTTCAAAAATAACACTTATAGTAAGTGAGGGCATTACGAAAATAAGGATGGAATGATAGTTGGTTTTTGTAAAGCTTTTAAAATATTTAAACAAAATAAATGAGATCCTTTGAGAACTAAGGCCTAGTCACTCACAACTCCAAACTATTCCTGTATGCTATCAATGCTGCCAGCCAGCGCAGCGATGGAGTGGACCTACAGTCTTTAGCCGAATCCGAACGGCTAATTTGAGAAAGCACTTTTCATTGCAAGAATAACTCTTGGAGGATTTGTCAATTTCTCGAAAGAGGCATATTACCCGTGAAAAAAATTTAGATGGCTTAGGCTGGGTTTGAACCCAATGCCTCTGGCATGATACTCCAGGGCACTTACACTATAATATACTATGTGCCTACTACATCATTCCCAAAATTAAAATTATTATTGTTTTCCAAAGATTGTATTCTTTGAGTTCAGGCCTATTTCTTGTCATCGTAAAAAATATATGACTATGCATACAAAAGAAATACATTTATTTTTCTTCTGTCACGCATAAAATGGCCCACTGTAGATAAAAAGGCTATATGAGATACGACAATGATTATGACGACGACGGCAAAACGTTCAACTATATGTAAATATGCTATTAATTCTTTTTTATTTTTCTTTAATTTTTTGTACTTTTCGAACTACACGTTCAATTTGGCTAAACTATGAACAACGACAGCGACGACGACGACGAGCATAGAGCGCGAGCTATTTTAATACAAGCTCTACGACAGGAAAAGAAGGATCATACTATACGCACTAATTTATTTCTGTTATTTTTGTTTGCAATTTTCTGCATCCCCCTCCATTCGAATGTACCTAGCCTATAGTAAGTAGTGCCTTCGTGGACTTAATATGCGCGCATGCGCGCATTATATCAGTAAAATACATATTTTAACTCTTCATATCTATATTATAAAATTGTTCTACATTATTTTTAGTCAGATGGAAGAAAACACCTTTAAGATAAATATATCGCAGGAAATTGCCATTGTAGTTCAAATTTCTTTGATTGATGTATAGAATGTTTAAAAACATGCAAATTGTCTAGTATGAAGAATTTTTTTCAACATTTTTTTGAAAAATATTCGTTTTTGATATTAAGAATGTTTGAATTGTTGTTTTGGAAAATTGTTCATTCAATTGAATATTTATAAAAAATGCATTCTTCTTAAACTCTTTACCTGTTCTAATTTTTGACACTCATCTCAATTGTCCGTCCTGAATATGACCCTGGATTTAAAAAAAATCTAATTGAAAAAAAGAAGCTATGATGCGAGTATGCGACCCACTCTGATAACTCCCCGATTTTTCGATTTGTCTCGCTTAAGACTTTAATAAAATATTTATAACAATACTTTGTGATGGAAAAATAATTTGAAGTCAACATCTTTCTTTGTTTTTCCAAGACTTGAGTCAAAAACCATTTCTTATCAGTTTTTTTGTTTATGTAGGTTTTCGTGTTTTGTTAAAAGAGCTGCTAGTTAAATTTTTCAAAAAGGTAAACTAAAACTGAGTAAAGTACGGAATGTCGAAAATAATGTTTTCTATAAAATAAAATAAATTTAGACCTATCATTTTTTAAAATATATTTGAGCCGGTTTTTATTTATTTATAATTCATTTGCCTTGTGGAATATGATTTTAATTACATACTTTTTGAACAAAACGAAATATAAATGCTGTGAATTTAAGTTGATATCAGGTCCCAAGCGCAGTAACATTAGGACTTTAACATTCCGTTTCTTTTTTCAAAGACTCGAATTTAAAGCAGTGATATTCAGTATGACGTAATGAATTCCAGAAAGTGTGAAAACATAAAAATTAAATTTGTTGGCTTTTTACATTAGACGATTTCATATAGAATGACCCATATACTAAAAGACAACACATTAAGTGTCTAGTGTCCACTGGACCCTTTAAAAAAGAGAGGGTGGTGTTTTATTCAATAACTGTCCATGTTTTCTAAAAATGCGTACCAATAATCAAAAATTCTATTAATTTCCCTTTACTTTTGTGTCCTTCAGTTTTCGAATAGACTCATGAGTAAAATAAAATTTTAAATTTAATCATCATTTTGATCAATTTTTGTTCTTACTTTGATTGTAAAATTATTTGGTAGTAATGCATAAATAAAATTGTGTGTCTTTAAAAGTATTAGTAATATCTCTGTCTTATCCTTTTTACTGTTCGGATTATGCCATAACGAAATAGCCAGTTGCATTCTTTTCCTTAAACAATTCAACCATAATTAACGCACTTAATACTTAACCCTCGAGCCCAACTATTAAGTACAGATATGATCTACGGGGACGTGGTATGCAGAATATATTTGCTCATTCTTATGAGACTGTGAAAGCCCTTCAAAAAAAGAAGAGAATTGGCAAATTTTTTGAGTTAGTTTTACTCAAAAATATGGTTAAGAACTAAGATCACCAACAAATCGTAACAAATCTTCATTTTACTTGTACAAATTGACATTCCGAAAAACCCCTTTTTGTGAAGGACTCATTTTTTTTTTCTTTTGATGCAGTAGATTCCTGAGACCACAAATTTACAGTCTCAACATTTTACAATATACATACAGTACAGGGCAAAATAAAGTACTCAAAGCTTGAATTTTCACGATTATGCTATTTTCGCATAAAATGTGTTAGGTAAAAAACCCACAAATGTTTGGGAACAAAGTCTTTTAAATTTTCTACATTCTTTAACCGCTTTAAATAATTTCAAAAAATCAAATGGGGTGGCGCAACAGTCCGTTGTGAACCAGGGCCTAGTGACTTACAAACTCTCAACCATTCCTGTGTGCGAGTACTGTTGTCAGGAATGGAAGGGACCTACAATTTTAGGCCGATTCCGAACGGCTAGATTTGAGAAAGCACTTTTTCATGACAAGAATTACTCTTGAAGGATTTGTCAATTCCTCGCAAGAGGCAGTACCCGCGAAAATTAATTTGGTGGCACAGGCAGGGATTGAACCCAAGACCCCTTGCATGACAGTCCAACGCACTAACCATCATGCCACGGGTACTAAATAAATTAAATAATTTACCAGTAAAATTAATTGGAAAAAAGTAATTCTTTCATCAAAGACTAATTTTATACTAGGCAAAAAAGTACGCACTTCAATTTTGTTATAATTGCAACAATAACAACAATTCAATTGCAACAAAAAGTACCTTATAAATTTGCCGTTATGTTGACAAATATGTTGGCGTTTCTAATAGGGAAATTGCTAAAAATTATTTAATTAGTGAAGCCTCTGTAAGAAAGATTAAAAAAAAAATCAAATACTCGGTTCGGTTAGTGATAAACTTGGTCGCGGTAGAAAGAGATATACAAGTTCCTATGATGATAGCAAAATTATACGGGAAGTAAAAAAAAATCCAATGATTTCGAGTCGTTTTATTCAAGAAAAGACTGGAGTTAATGTTTTACAAAAAACAATACGAAGGCGGTTAAAAGAAGCAGGACTCAAAAATAGTTTTGCTCAACGAGCCCCTTCTAATTCGAAAAGCGAACACAGTTAAACGATTAGATTTTGCAAAAAAACACATCAGTAAGCCGATTTCTTTTTGGAAGAAGGTTGTTTGGAGTGACGCGAGCAAATTTGATCTTTTTGGATATAAGCAGCGCTCTCGTGTTTGGTGGAAGCCCGGCGAAATGCTTAACGACAAAAATGTTCAAAAAACAGTTAAGCATAGAGGAGTGAGCATTATAGTCTGGGTGTGTTTAACATGGTCAGGAACGAGAAAACTGGTGCAAATCGAGACAACAATGACAGCAGATGTCTACATTGATATAATCAATGAAAATCTGGAGGATGGTGGGTCCGGAAGATGACTTCATCTTCCAAAAAGACAACGACCCTAAGCATACGGCTAGGAAAACACAGGATTTTTTTTGTTCTTCCAAGATCAAACTGCTCGATTGGCTGGCTCAATCACCAGATTTGAATCCAATCAAGAATTTGTGGTCTATTTTGGACTCCAACCTCGAAAAAGGGGAAGCTACGAACAGCGACAGCTTATTTGAGACCATGCTTACATCCTGGGGAAATGTTGATCCCCAAAATTTAAAAAGTTTCGTGGAAAGTATGCCAAGGCGTCTACAAGCTGTTATCGAGGCTAAAGGAGGGTATGCGAAGTACTAAATAAGTTCAATTCCAATCTTTTATTGATTGCGTACTTTATTTTGTCCTATACAAAAAAATGAAATTTTGATTGATTTAAATATTTCTGTATCAATTTTAATTTGTTTAACAAGTATTCAATTGGAAAACATGAAATAAAAAAATCAATTTTCGATATTTTTTTTATTATTAGCTTATTATTTGTCATCCATTACATCCAACACAAAAATTACATCGGTGCGTACTATATTTTGTCCTGAACTGTATATCTCATTCAAATGAGTTAAGTTTTTGTCATTATATGGTATTCCCTTAAATTAGATAGATCTCTAAAATGAGACCGTTCAAATTCTTGTTAGATTTGTCTCAATAGTATTTTGCATATACGAATGCTGAAAGAAGCACAAAATAATGAGATTTTAGACTGAAATAGAACTTTTGCATACCACCCTTTATATCAGTCTATATTTTGTTTGGAGAACGAACTTTTGGCTTTCAGAACCGGCATAAAACAATCTTGTAAGTATTGCCGTTAGTTTTTGACAATTTTTTTTATTGGAGTCAATATTTTTATAATTTAGGGGCATCCCAAATGGGGGAATAAATATTTTTTTTTTTTCATTTTATTGAAGCTTGTATTTGGACCACCCTTTGCATATTTAGAATGAAGTTTTGATAGTACGAAAGACAAAGATAAAAAATTAAAATGTTGTGTCCTTCATTTTTTTCTTTCAAAACTGGTACAAACAATATATATAAAAATATATTAATCATGATTTATTACTTTTCTATTTCTAACCACTACCTGTACATTATGTCATAATTCAACAAAAATGTCGTTCGATTACCATCGAAAAATAAAGCGGACAATTATTTGTATGTACTCGTACATACCTAAAGGTACACGGATTATAAGATTAAAAGTGTGAAGAGAAAAAAGAAAACAAAACATAATCCCGCCTCCGGGATTAATTTAATTTCTCGAGACGTTGCGTTTCCATTTCAATTCTTTTTGGGTGTGCCACTCTCAAGCAAAAATATTAATTTATATCAATGCTTGTTCCTCTTTTCGACCTTTTTTTTTGTTTTTTTTTTTTTTTATTGTTATTATTAGACAAACAAAAACATCATCTTAGTTCTCGCATCTTTTCATTTTTTAGTAATTCTGATTCACATTAGATTGCGTTTGATTTTTAAACGTATTTGATAAATTAAGAGATATAAATTGTAAAGATACGAGGGCATTTTCGTAGGCCGAAAATTATTCATCACTTTTATTTAATTTTGAGTGATATTCATGATGTAGGGTTCTATTAAAATACTGTTAAGTGCACTACGAATAATGTTACGAGCATTACATTACACAAAAAACATTTTTATTTTACTTATCACGGACAAATTAAAATCCTCTTACCTTCAGCTTGGCGAAAAAATGAAGTTTGAATCTTAATAAAAAGAAGGAACAATCATTCGGTATTTATGCATATGTCAAGTTTGTTGTGTCTTATTTTGTTAAACAAGTAAAATTCTTAAAGGTTGTTAAACAAAACGATATAACATATTTTTTTGAAGAATATAGTATATTATTCAAGAATTTTTCAAGAAAGTGTACTTGAGTCTCTTTCGACCCTGTTAAAATGTTTTGCTCTGGTCCAATATAAAAAAACTGTTAAGGACGTATAAATAAAGCTCTTCACTTAAATGGATTGTCGGAATTTTTTTCCAAAGTTGATACCTGATTTGCCTAAAATATACTATAATAGAAAAATACTATATACACGAAAAATCAATATTTTGGAAAACCCCTTAACTTCCCCTTAAACGTTTGGTCGGAGAAAAAAAGTTATATCTTATGATTTAAGTTTAGCCAAATAAAAAATGTTTCCATTTTCCATTTGAAAGTTATTTAACCTAGAAGCATTTATTTCACTGGCCGACAAGGTTTTTCTGGGTTTTAATGACCTTACTTCAAATCCGACTTCAGAAAGTAGTAAGCTTATAGCAAGCGTCAAACTACGATTAGTTGTTAGTAAAAAATAATACAATTATAGCCTAACATACGCACAAAATACAAAACATAATTAACATTTAACTATTACAGAACAAAAAATAAAATGAGAACGTTTACGATAGTGGAGCGCTGGTTCTAAACAATGTTTTTAATCCCACATTATTTAAATTTCTTTCAAACTTATGTATCAAGTTAGGTTTTTAAGATATTACTTTTTAAAATTCGAACACAAGGCTTTTAGAGGCTATCTAAATTTATGAAGTCCTTTTTTTTCAAATCTATAAACTTTTTTCTTCGATATTCAGTTGAAGTATTTATGTTGTTTCATATAATATTCGAAAAAAAATCTTCATAAGTTGTAAGATTTCACCTGATTTCCAAAAACGTTAAACGGGTTTCATCAGAAAAATGCAAAACGGCTTGAAAGTAACGAATCTATTGTCTAATTATTTGTATTTTGTTAAGTTTTAGAAACATATTAACACTAAATAAGATTTTTGTCTTGTTTTTAAAAACGCTAAATATTTAGGCAGACAGAAGAATGCTATGCTTCTTTTGATTTTTGTAAACAATACCCGTGTTTTGTTGTTTTTGTCTTTCCATAATATAGTAGGATTTTACACGAATAACAAAAATAACACCGATAAAAGTTAGAGTAGAATCTTACTATGGATGGGGTTTTGACATTTATACGAGTCTTAAATGGATCTTTTGTGATTTCGTACTCAAATGTTGGTACGATTGATATTGCATTTTTATCTCGATGGCTGTGTTCGTTAGTAGTTGTGTATTTGGAATCATGTGTGTTTTCCATTGGGGAAAAAATCAATCTAAATATTACTGTTGATATTATTTAGTTTTGTTAGTGAAAATGGACTAACTGGGCTTATTTTGCAAGAGAAAACAATAGAAAAGATAATTAAGTTTTTCTGTGTTTCCACCAAGGGTTTATCTCAGTTCAGATCAAATAAATCTTTTTGGTGTTTTCACCGCACGAGAGGATTTAAAAATGATTAAGTTTGACATCACTTTCTAAAATGGGAATGGTGTTTCGATGTTTCTTATGAAGTGCAATTGAGATAGTTTGATTCGTATTTAACAATAAAAAACTGAATAGTTCAGCACCATATAAGAATACGCTACCTACTCCATGTGCAATTTTTGTTTTTTGAAAAAAAGCTATATTTTTTGTACACAAACATGCAAATAAATGGACCATAATGCATTATCTGTAAAACCAACTCCTCCAAACATTGAGGCGAGCTTCAAGCTCGCTTCAACACCACAAGTTAATGTCGTAGTCTACGAACAAACCCCCTGCGTGAAGGAATTGGTTAATTACTTTTTTACAGAATCTCAATTTCCAGATGTTTTCTTAACATTTCTTCTTGAAAATCGTCCGTTTTATTAGTTTTAGTTAGTTTTTTTGCTAAGTTAATTTAAACTTTTGATTTTCAAAAAACTTTCTTTTACTTGTTTTTTTTTTTTTTATTATTATTCTGACAGATCTTCTTTCAGTTGTACCAGTTTTTAAATACAAAAATCTGTCTGCTGCGGATTGTTTTGTTATCTATTTCTCACTGTACTATATATGGAATACCAAAAAAACGCTCTTAATGTAAAATATTCAAGACGAGCAATACAAATCTTATCTATCTTTTTCAAAACAAAAAGAAAGTTTTAAACTAAAGGTTTGCTCAAAACTTCATATAGAATCAATTAAAGACTCTTAACTAATACAAATTTCCAGAAACTAGATATTATACTAAAATGATTTAAATTGTATTTAGAAAAGAAATATTTGCACTTTCCAAAACTCATTACACAATTTATTGTTGAGTCATATTTTGAGTATTTACTAAACCTCATTTTTGGCTGTTTTTAGCATTTTAAAAGTGGTGTATTTTAAAAACACTACGAATTAAGGACATCTTTATCCTTTAGAAAACTAATATTTCGTTTGAAGGACAGAAAAAAAACAATGCAATTTTATCGACCAATACAACGAAAAACTTGATACCTTTTGTGCTCGACTAATAGACTAGCTAATAATGTCTGTTCGAATTATTCAGAATCGTGAAAAACGGTGTCTCTATTTTGACTGGAGTAAGATATGTTGTATTTATGATATATGTACTAACGTTTTTAATTTGTATGGACCAAGATATTTTTAAATGCCTGTAACTTTGCCAAACTTGGACAGATTCTTGATTTGTATATTGATCTGAAAAAAATACATCTTTCAAATCTGGCTCACAACATTTTTTTTATACCTGATGTCCATTTTATGCGTTTCCATTCGAGTCTTATAATGTTTTAATCAACAAAAATATATTGAGTGTTTTAATTTCGTTCTTGAAGTTAAGTATTTTGTTGCCTATACTAATTTGACACATAAATTTTGTAGCAAAAATAAAATTGGAACGAAGTCTTATTTTAGAACATTTGGTATTTTAAAGTTATGTTCTTACAACGTTCTTTGTCTTTATATTTGGTATAATTATGTGTTCTAAATTTTGAATGTTTTTTTTTTTGTAATTCTGTAGTGAAAAGATGATGATACCTACTATAAAAATTAGTTTTTTAAAATTAAATATTTTGAACCCTGAAACTCGATGAAGATATATTGATGATAAATATTAGTGCAACATCTCAAATAAAGTTAACATATCTATATCTTCTCTGTTAGGTGCTTTTGTATCACATTTTAACATACCAGCTATCTATTTCCTATCAAAATAAGTCTATCAAAAGCCAAACCCATCCTTTCTTGGAGACTCAGAATACGTTGTACACAAAGAGATACCTGACATACTCAAAAAGAATAATCTTTTCTCATCAGTGCCAGTGCCGTTCGGTAATAAAATCTAAATTCATGTTTATCCCAAGTGTATTTTGTGTTTTGTTTGTTTTTGTTCATTTAATATTTTTATTCTTGTATATTTAAAGGAATACCAGCCTATCTTTGAGCTTCATCTCTCCGCTGTCTCTATAGCCATCCTCTTGCAATAGCAAAGAGGCACTTAATCCATAAACATATTGAATTGCCATTTTGAGAGCGCGCGCAGAGGTTACAGACATTAAAAAAAAAACAACAAATAAAACACAACAAAAATTGCATCACAAAGATGCAGAATGAATAAAGATGGATAATCTTTTTCTACTGAGAGAAACAAGAACTAAGAAATAAAACTCAAAGAAACATACGAAAAACCAGATAATAATCGAACGCGCGAGCGCAAAAAACCATGGCGAATGAATTATAACATAAATCTTTTAATGTCTCTACAATATTCTCAATACTTGCAATTAAAAATCGATTCTTAAATGCACATACGTCACAGGTACTCTATATCTCAGTGTGCAAGTATATCTACTCTTACCTATCTAAGTATCTATCTATGCTCGCGCGCGTCCCTGCAGTCGGGCCCTAGCCTGTCCTTGGTCCTTGCCTGCATTAATGTGGTATGTAAATGCGCACAGGTATTTTTTTGTGGTATGGAATCGAAATATCATCCCGAAAGAACAAGCCAAGCAAAAACAAACAGAATCACTATCCAGCGAAAATATATCATGAAAAAAAAGATACAAATATTACATGGAAGCTTTCTTTGCAAAAGCAGCACTAATGCTGTCGCGGCGCGTCGCGGCGCCCGCCGCTGCTGCTGCTGCCCGTCTGTACTTGGGCGCAGTGCAGACCGCCCGCTCTTAAGACTTTGTTTAGAGATATTTTCTGTGCGGTGGTCTTAATTTTTTTCAATTACAGTCGACGAATGAATCTCAAGAAATCGATTCTTCTTCTCTTATGGTCCTGATGCTGATGGTCATGAGCTGTATTTTGTTCCTGATGCACTATGATCCTCATCCTGTTGATGGTATGTGTAACACAATTGAACAGTTGCTATGCTTGGTGCTGACGCTGATGCTAATGCTGATGCTGGGCTGGCGCATTTTCATTCATTCTTCGTTTGGGAGTTTTGCTTATTTTCTGTTCTAAGTAAATTTGATTTCTATAATCGATAAGAATTTAAAGAAACAAAAGAATGGAGGAAATGGATATCAAAGCGGATCTGGGATCGCGCATGTAGTCAATTTGAGTGCTTTCAATTTCATTGAAATTAAGCCGGATCTATGTACCTACATATATGCATTACATGCATGTAGTTAGTTGTGTTAGTGAAAAAGTCACACGTACATATAGTCATAATCAAAATCCTTAATTTACTTTTAATCATTAATTGATCATGTGTAAATAATAATTCCATGTTTGAATTCATAAAAGTGCATCGCAAATCGTAAAAACATACTTTTGATACAAAAGTTAAAATAAACCAATGAAAACTCGTGGTTGATTTCTTGACGCAAAAGGGTGTTTTTTTTCCAAGATTTTTCAATTTTGTTTTGCCAATTTATAATAAATAGACTTACTCCTAGACGAATTTTGCAGATTGTGAAAATGTATTACCTTAATAATGGCTGCGTTCAAATCAATCAAAATAATCGTACAGCAAATCGGTAATCCAAAAAACCATAGATTGGTTCCAAGATTTTTTTATTGAAGGTATCTTTTACAAAAGATAGAAACCCTCAGCTTCAAATTTGTTCGCGTAAAAGCTATACCAATCACCTATTGAGTACTAAATGTGAGAGAGTGTGTGAAGTACGTCTCAAAAATAAAACACAGCTTTACTCAGCTTTTACCTCACCGAAATTTTAAGTTTTTTTTCGAAAATTTAAGGACATGTTTAAAAGCTATGAAATCGTAACCAAAGGAATCTCCAGTGCTAACTTAGTTTTTTGTTTGTCATCTTGCTTTTAATTTTATATAAAATAAAATAAATTTTATCGAACACATATGTAAATGTTTCACTATATAACGTACGGAGTGGGGCATGGTTACTTCCTTATTTTAATGAATCATAACACAAAAAGTATTGCCAATTATGATTTAATTCTTTTTTTCTGTGTATAGAAGTACATTTAAAGTTTTGTTTTATTTGGTTTTAGAAACGCCATCTCGAAAGTGGCCACCGTTCTCATCAATCCACTGAGATAGTCGGAATTTGAAATTTGTTCCACTTTTTCCAGCATATTTGTGGTAATGTCGGCGATAACAGCACGAAGTTTGTGTTTGGGGGAAGGGTGTTTGTTCGATCATTGTATACCAACGATTAAAGGTAGCCTCAAAGGCAAAAATCACATGGGGCTACATCGATCGTTCTGGCCAATGAATATCGCCTCTAAGAGAGTTGAGCCGTTCGGGGAAGTGTTCACGCAAAATATTTATTGACCTTCTTGCCGTGTGAGCTTTGGCACCATCCTGTTAAAACCATGCTTCCCCTACATTCATTTCTTCAAGTTTGGGCAGACAAAAATCCACAATCATGCTGACATAACGTTCAGAATTGACCGTAACTGCTCTTTCATTCTCTGCAAAGAACCATGGGCCAATAATGCCGATAATGCACACCAAACAATTACACGTTCTGTATGCAGAGGATGCTGATGAAGTTCTCACGGGTTAGTAGGGCTCCAATATCTCATGTTTTGTTTTTTTTTTCACACATCCTGAAATATGGAAATGTGCCTCGTCACCAAAGAAAACAAGGGTGTTCTGAGGCTGGTTCGCGTGGATAAAGTTGTTGCACACTGCCAATTTGTATGGGTGAAAATTAAGTTCCTCATGACAAATTCGTCTCACTGTGCGACTAGAAATCCCTAATGCTGCCGAATGTTTGTGTGTAGATCCCCTAGGGTATTTCAAAATTGCCGCCCTTACCCTTTCTATGTTTTCTGGCGTCCTGACGGTTTTGGACACTACGTGTCCACCCACAAACAAATCGATTTCCGATTAGGCACACAACCTGCAGGTGCGGTATTGAAATGGTTTCTGAAAGCACGATGAATTGCGATTATCGAACGACTGAAAGAAAAGTAGGCCTCCACGGCGAACACGCGCTCTTGGTTTGTCCACTGCAGTGTTGGCACTGAACTAGTCATAACGAGACCCTTAGATAACGTGCTTTCGAACAAGTCATAAACCAACGCTCTACGAGTACTATTAATAACCGCTCAGTTGCGAGAGTTTCAGTTAAGGAAGTAACCACGCCCCACCCTGTATATTACGTTGAAATGTTTTAATAAATTTGATAAAGTTTAAAAAAAAACATATTTTTAAATTTATATTTTTTTAATATTTACTTTTTATTTTAGGCGTCTTTCGCATACTAATTGATCATTTGAATGATTTTATTGCAGATGTAAAAATGAAGCATTTTGGTGATATACGACAAAATTCAGATACAAATAACTTAATGCATTTAATGTTACCATTACACAATACAATTTTGTAGCCAATATTCTAGATCTTAAAATGACTGAATCAATAAGGTGCCGCATAACTCTCAACCATTCATGTGTGTGAGTAATGTTCTCAGGAATGGAGGTTGTTCAATTAATGAACGAAAAGCTAATCATGGCTTTATAGTGGTCACCGCATTGACTACAATGATCTGGAAAGCGTTGTTTTTAAAACTTTAAAAACTTTAAATATTTAGGAGCTTTAAAAATATATTGATACAAATTTAAATTGGAAAACACATACAGATGTTTTATCTGTTGAGATTCTTCTGCTCATGAGAACCTAACCTCTTTTTCGCAGCCTACGGGCACTTCCAACAACAGATCCTTAAAGTGTTGAGGTATTTTCTTAAGAATTAAAAATCAATAATACGATAATGTTAAGCATTCCCTTTGTGAGGAAAACCCACTTCTTTAGCCTCCTTAAACAACTTTCTTTTGAAATAAGAAGATAAACACACATAAGAACATCACGGTGTGCTCCAAAACTCAGGAGTTATTATCTCCTCTTAACAGGATATTTTTTGGCATTGATTGAGAAACTTGGAATGTATATTATTTTTCTGAAAAGTATTGGTTTTCTTGTTTAAATAAAAGAAAAAAACTTCTTTATTTTGCAGTTTGAAAGAATTTTTGTGACATAGTCTTTTTTAGAGTTTCTAAAACTCATTTATTTTACATTTTTATCTCATGGAACTTTAATTAGGTTAATCATTATTGACAATTGGTTTCACCTTTCGACTTTTTCAATGAATTTATTCTAGAAATTGAAGATTGAAGAATTCAATTTTGATTATCATTGTAAATTGAAAAATGTATGATAGAAAATAATTTGATGGCTGTTTGTTCAACAAAATTGTAAAATCAAAACAAAATAAACAGTTTAAACGAAAAATAAAATAAAACTGATGACACTAGCGCTGGCATTACATTTCAAAACTCAAAACAATTAATTGTAAGACCCGTTCTTTTAGTTTACCCTAAGCTCAATTTTGGACGTGCTGTTAAGTACACAGACTCCTTGTTTCCCAGACTACAAAAATGTGGAATACTTTACCAGACCCAATATTCACATTCAATCCTGAAAGGCTGGTCGTTTTGGAATGTATGTATTTCAGAATGTGTTTTCACACTATAAAATTACTTTTCACAATGGTTAAAAACACACCCAGGGAACATGTTGAACAGTTAAAATGAATTGGCAAAAGGGCAACGATAAGCGATTTGCACAGATTTTCTGAATAGATTGGGTATAAACTTTGTAATGTTGTCTTGTCAGTATTATTATTATTAGAGGTAATATAAGTAAAGTAAGGTATAGATTAAAAAAGAGTTATCTGGGGCTATTTCGTCAGAATTACCAAAGTTTCAGTACTTACCACACAGTCAAAAGCACTTTAAAAAATGACCAAAAAAGTTGCGTTATAACTCATGCATTATGACTTGATATGTTTTTTGAAAACGGAAAGAAAATTTGAAAAAAAAAATAAATATTTTAATTCAATACATCACATTATCAAGTGTATCCCACGCTTTTATTATAATTGCTTTGAAGTATCTGACAACAAGAAACAAGAATTACAAAAAAAGATAAAATATCTCTTGAAATATGGTAGATTCAAGTGATTTTGGTTTCATTACTTTGTAATGATTTCTGCCCTCATTAATCAATTTTAATGAAAAAAAAAAAATATGGAAAAGAAGATGAATTTACTTTTGAATCACTGTTGTTTTTTGTATATACTTCAAATTGAGGAAGTAGGCGGCTTAGTTTAGAAAGCTTTAGTTATAGGTAAATTATTTGAAGAGTTTGTCAAGCGCAATATGTATGAACAAGAACTTCAGATGAGAATTTCTTTTTATTTTCGATTTTGTTTTTAATTTGTTATTCTTACTTTAATGGCGTGAAAAGACATATGCCTATTTTTTTCTTATTATATTGTTAAATCGTCGTTGTTAGTTTCATATACAAACAATAAAAAGGACATACGGCAAGTTTTTTTTTTCAAACCAATTTTGATGACACGGTAAGGAATTCTTGAATTTAGGACCAAATCTTCAGCAGTTGTAAGAAAAATTACCCATCCGCCTAGTCCAATTTGGGAATTTATTTTCTAATATTTCGACCGGTATTATAACGAATAAATGTTTTAATGTTGGTTTCTGCTATTAAGACTCATTAACATAACTTCACCGAAAATAGTTTAGAGGCGTCAAGCCGCACGATATAGACCATCTAGGACTGGCCCCATACGTGAAATAAACTATTTACCGAACTTGACTTTTAAATATTTTATTGTTACGTAATGTGTTTTGTATGGAAGTGGCACCGTCTTGTTGAAATCAGATTTCATGCTAAAAAGTTTGTTACTATCGCACGGTAGCACTCAAAACGTCCGGTAATGTTGCGATTCGCAACAGTCCAATTATTACTTTTGGATGCATTGGTAGTTCTTGCAACGATTTTGGCTGCTTTTCACTACAAATATGAAAGTTTTGCATATTAACGTTAAGATTCCTGTAATGAGCTTCGTTGTTAGACACAAAAACAACAACAAAAATTCAGCGTTGTGGTAGGTCGTTCGGCTTCAATTCCTGCATCAGTTGTATTTGGAATTGCTTCCACAAAATTTTCTACGCAGTAGAAAGGTAGTAGGTCTCCAACCTTGTCAACATTTTTGAACTATTTTTCAAAAAAAAATTTCTTGATCTTCTTCCAATTTAAAAATTTTTAAAATTTCTATTGTTATTTCCGGGAGCCGTAGTTTTGACTTAGTTCTTTATTAGTAATAATTTACATAGTCAATTTTTAAGTGCCCGCGAAGATGCAGAAAGTGAACACATTTAGTATCATATTGACATCACAATATTAAATGGATCAACCCCCGGGGTTTTTAAAGAAGAAAATTTCATTTTTTTCTCTGGTCTACTATTTTTTCAAGAAAAAAAACCCTGATGTAAACCAAAAGGGACATTCTTTCCTGAATCCAAGTTGGTAGCGCGGGCATTTTAAGCATGTCAAATAGGGCAATCATTTTGAGTCTGATTATATTAGTTCAATGTTTATATCACTTAGAAATCGAAAAATAAGATATGGCAACAAGCTGTAAAACACAGCCAATTATGGCTTATTAAATGATATATTTCCTGGTCGAACTATTTCACGTTGTAGATGCGTCAATTGGCGATTTGACGCCGTTAGATTTTTTCTCAGAATTTTAGACTCATTAAAACCCAAAATTACTCGAACCGAGATACCGCCCAAAGTGATTGAGAACTATTTTAAAACAATTGTATTTTACGAATTTGAAGACACATTAATTTCGGGTGCATTATCAATAAAGTGCCGAATCATCTCATCCTTTTGCTTTTAAATTGTTTCTTCTCTTATTGATTTACAATTTTTGTAAAAAAAACCCATACCGAAAATCTCTTTGATAAATAACAGGAAATTTGTCTTTAACAATAATAAACCATTTTGTGGTGGATTTTGACACTTTCATATTTATTGTTGAAGCACAATGTAAACCAACACTTTCTTAAATAGAACGTTTATGTTACGTGACAAATTACAGCCAAATTGGTCTTTCGGAGAAAATAATGACCTAAAAAATATAAGAAAACTGTAGGTTTTGGGTTGATAATATTTCTGTAGAAGGCCTGACCTGACCTCATCATAGTGGAGTATCTTTATGAATAGAATAAAATAGGTAGTAAAAGCGCGTAACCCATCAGCACGCTCTTTCATAATTATTTATTTTATTTTATTTCATAAAATCGAACATGTTATTTTCATTAAATTAACTCCATTAATGAAAATTAATAGTTTATACAAATTTATTTTTATTTTGAATTAAGTTGCTTATTACTTATTATTATTTTTCTTATTTATTTATTATATAGAAGAAAACAATCATGATGGTTAGTGCGTTGGACTGTACCTCTTGCGAGGAATTGACAAATTCTCTAAGAGTAATTCTTGTCATGAAGAAGTGCTTTCTCAAGTAAGCCGTTCGGATTCGGCACATAAACTGTAGGTCGCCTCCATCCCTGCAATTACTCACACAGGAATGGTTGAGAGTTCAAATCACTAGGCCCTGGTTCGCAACGGACTGTAGCGCCACCTAATTTATGTATTTATTTATTTTATAAAAGAAAACAATTGATTGTCGTCATACTTCGTTTTTTTTAAGAAGAAGAAGATTTTAATCACTCTCAAAGCATCGTTGGAGTTAAACAAAAAAAAATAAAAGATAAAAATCATTTTCCAATCCATCTAAAAATCAATGTCAAAATTTCTAAATTACCAACTCCAATCAATTAGTAACTTAAAAAACAACGCATTATGCAATATAGAATCGTGCACTTATCTTTAAAAAGAAAATTCCACAACCTCCCCAACAACAACAAAAAACGACAGAAACTACCCAGCAGAATATTTCAAAAAAGTTATACAATGGCGATTTACTATGGCCAAATATACAAAAATATCATATTAAATTCAACATTGCTACAACCTTTAAAGAACAAAAAATGGGTTTTCTTTTCTCTAATAACAATTAAAACATTGAATTGATATCCCAATTTTCTTGAGAGTAGTTTTGTGGTTATCTATGAGCATACTGAAAACTAAAATCGTTATTTTCCCCTAACGGCCTACTATGCGGGTAAGAGTTTATGCCTGGACACATAATCATATATTTGTGAATACATTTCTTTTTTGAAATAATGCAATAGTTTTAAATGAAAAATAAGACAACACCATTTTTTTTAAATTAAAGCCCAATTACCAATTGCTACCAACATAGAAGCGTTTGAGAGTCCTCTGACAAAATGAATTTTTTTTTGTATATTGTTATATTGTTATCATAAATGATCATTAAAATATTTTAAGTCTTATTTGATAGGCATTTTGACTGATCGTAATATGATAAAACTTAAAATTCTCTTAGAGAACTTAAAATCTAGTATTAAACAGGAAATATCCATTTGTACAAGTTTCAGCTTCGAAAAAAGTGGCATGCATTTTTTTGTGTGGGATGATAAATATTTACAACTATTTATTATAATCCCAACTGAATGTTTCACTTCAAAATTGATATTTTAATCCAAGCAAGTGTGTTAAAAAAGTAGCAATAAGGTGCAAGATTATAACTGTGTGCGAAAAAAATAAAACAACTTTGTTTTCTTTCCATTTTTTGGGTCAAAATGGTTAGCAAATTCACAGAAAACTAAAATAAGTTAGAGGTCCACTAATTAGGCTATTTTTCTTGCAAATATTTTTGAATGCAAGGCATACAAATTACAATGAGAGAGGGAAAAAATCAAGTATGAGTACCTATGTACATAAGATAAAGAAGCTTTAACAAAGGAAAAACTTGGAACTTAATGATAAGTATGATTTTTCACACTTATAAAATATAATAACTATTTGTCGAAAACAAAGTGCTACCATGGGGTTATTTCAACATTAGGTTATAATATAAATTCAATAATTTTTTTTAATTTAGAATTTAAAACAAAAAAAATGTTTGTATTTTTTGTTTTTTGATAGTTCGGCTTGATTTGTCTATTTTTTTTTTTAATACTGATAACTGTCACATCACATATAATCAACAAATAAAATTATTTTGGGATTTTCCGTTCCTTAAATATTCCCAATACATTTTAGGCTATACAAACATTGGCGAACATCTTGCAATCGTCTAAACAACCACCTTTAGATATTTTCAAATGGAAGCGTATTGGAAACCCGCTTTTTAAATTTCAGTTTTTAAAAAATACCGAAAAAAAAGTTTTATAATCACGTCTTCTAAAATACCGATTTTTTGAAATCCCGTCTTTAAAAATCCCGGTTATTCAAAATCCCGCTTTTTAAAATCCTGAAAATTCCGACAATGCCGATTGTTTTTTACAAAATACGTGCATCTAACTAAATAACAATAGGAGACAAAGGTTTGAATGTTAAATTACTTATGTTACTTACTATAATAATATCGTAATTTGTTTGTTTTTACTGTACATAAACATTAATTTTTGTTTACAATATTAAATCTTTCACAAACAATACGCATCCTATAGCAAATCTACATTTTAATAACGGTTCTACCGCTCTAGTTGACTTTGTTAATTGAATTGCGTTTGTTTCTTTGATTTTTTTACTTTATATTTTTATTTTTATGTTTTATTAAAAGTTGCAAAGTTTAAATTTAAATTAAAACAATTTGTTTTGATTGCAAAATTGGGATAATAAAAAACGGGATTATAAGAAACGGGTTTACAAAAAGCGGGACTAGAAAAAATCGGGATTATAAAGGCACGATTATAAAAAACGGGATTTTGAAATCGGTATTGTAAGAAACGGGAATAAAAAAAAACGGGATATCGAACCCAACCCTTTTCAAATATTGGGCAGGATGTCCACTGATTGGATATTAGATGATGTTCTTCCCAAACAACATCATCAAAACAACAAAAGTCATTATTTTGAAAGAATTTGAAGTCTACAAAAATCGAAAGAAATAAGAAGTCATCGTTTGATAAAGAATAATTTAAAAAGGATGGAATGCATGAACATTATTGTTTAATTTTTTTAATGAATTATATTTTTTTTACAAATGTTTAGGCACGACCTGTTGTTTTCTCTCCTAAAAGATGTGTTAATAGGAAGATACAAAATTTTCGACAATTGTCAGCAGGTTGCCTCCCAAAAATATTGTTCAATGTTTGGATAAAATCAACCAGCTGTATAAACGAACACTTTTAACTTGATAGGAAATTTGCAATTGGCACCAATTGGATGCTATTGGAAGACTTTTTACAGTTGGGCCAATGTTGAAAGATCTTCCAACCGTGTATACTTAGCTTAAGTAGTTATTTTACAACTTATTCAATATGCACACGTGATTCACTAAAATTTTCACAAATCCCCCCAAGAGGTACCTGTGTAGAAAGTGTTTTTCTTTAAACATATACAAACTATAGGTAAACCAATATAATTCTTTAGGAATAAAAGATTGGTATTTCGTTTTCATAAACTAATAAACTTTAACTAAGAACACATTTAAAAGATATCATTTAATAGTCTTAACCGACTTATACTTTTTTCAACTTATTAAGCTTTTGAAATGCTGCAGTACTAAAGGTATATTAAAATAAATGTCTTATTATATGAATAATCTAAGGTAAGGTATAATAATTGGTATGAATTCCTCATTTTTTCTATAAATTATCGAGACTAAAAAATTATCATAAAAAAGAACAAAATTCAAACCGTTTTATTTTTATGAAAGCCTTGAACATTTTTCAACTTTTGCATTGTGATTTGTTTGTTGCTTCGTTTTCATTTATTTTTTTTTGCCTGTTGACTTTTATTTTTGGGTTGGTTTTCCTAATTATTGCAGTTGTTTACCTCAACGCAGATTTTTTTAAAATGTATTTTTACATTTTTTGTACGTTACGATTTTTGGTTTGTCTATTTTTAAATTGTATCTAATTGAATGTAGTTAACTTACACCCAAATAAATAAAGTGCCTGCAGCAAACAATAAAATTAAACTATAGATACAATTAAAAAGACAAATTTAGTAAGTAAATGCAAAATGAAAAGTGTTTTTTACTGAATCAAAGCTTTTACTTCAAATTGAATGACATTTTTGAATCGTAACAGTTTATAATTGATTAAATGTGGCATGTGCCTTTGAGTTCGTGTATTTTTGAATTAATTATATCTATAAAATAAAAGTCCAAACTTTGGTTAATTTGATCAAAAATTAAAATTGAACGAAAAATTAAATACCAAAATACTGATTTGTTTCCTTTTGCATATACGGATATTTTCAAGATAAATAAAATGTTAGCAGAAGAGTATATTTAAGGTTTTGGATTAAGACCGAGAATTAAAATATTATAATATGTTTTTTTTAATCTAGATACCTCTCCCATATTAATGTTCCAATCAAAAAGCTAATTGGTTTATGTTTTTGCCGCAAAATGCAAGTTTGGTATCCGAATAAAAATGATAAGTACATAACTTAAATAGACCAATAATTATTTAAGAAGTTAAGTTAAAAATGAGTTGAAACTGTATAAAGATGCCATACCTATATATAAATAATGTAAACCGAGGTTAAAACTATACAGAAATTCTTATTTAATCTTTAGTTTTATAATGTTATCATTACTTTTAAAACAGATATATTTGCGCAAAACCAGGGGCAGATAAAGCCCATTTTGAACGTTTATATTAAATATTCAAATAACTACATACCTACATTCCAACCTTAAGCTTATTCATTCTAGCAATCATAGCCAATGTAAACACCAGTGGTTAAAGAAAGTAACAGAAGCTTCCCTTATAACCTTTTCATTTTCAAACGTTGTTAACATAAAGGGAAAACATTATTTCACCTAACCATTGCAACCGATAAAGTTTTATAGTTTAAGTTATTAACAAAGTCCTTTACAAACCACAAACAATTTAATAAGAATATATTTAAAAAAAATCATTGATTTAAGTTTGATAACAGTTTTTAAAAATTGTCCCTTAGTTCAGAAACTTTAATTCGACAAACTACTGATCAAAAAATGACATCTTGGGTCTCGCACCTAGAGGCTAAGTCTACATTAGCTCATGCAATGTTTCTTGACCTAACCATAATGTAATGGGTTATTATCACTAACTTGAACTTTTAATCTGCATTTAATCCAGTTGATGGATTAAATTGATAAAATAGAGCCCGATATTTAAAAATAAACGACTCTTACCTTTTTTTAAACGCTATCATATTAGGTTTATATTCCTGATCTTGAATGCACTTAATTTATCTGTTTTCTTCAAAACTTTAACTGAGTTAATATGTTAGTTTGTAAGAAATATAAATATCAATTTTTACCATCTACCACCTCGTATTAAACAAAAATATACTGCCGTCGGTATCGTGTCGATAAATGTAGGCTAGTACCACATTTCAAAAATAACGTTTTCAATTACTTAATTTTTAAATTATTAATCATTTCAACATTTACTAATACTACATAATAAACATAAGTACATATGTACTTGTAAAAACAACGAACCTTTTTTCGAACGGACTTCTCAAAGTTTAATTCGCTTTACAAGGTGTATTCCATTAGTTTTGAAGTGTTTAAATTAATAAACAAAAAATAGACACTTGTTGAAGTCAAAATCCTCCGCACATGACTTTGAAGTCCTGTTGAACTTCAGACACTTTATTTTGTATACCTATAATTATAACACTTTTTTTGTGACAAAAACATTTCAACATTTCACTTAATTTAAGACAAAAAAAGTCATCCGTGCACAAAAGGATAAAGTAACGTATTTTTCAAAAATTGTAATTACTGATGGTACCTATGTCAAAATAATTGATCGTGTTAGACTTCCAATCCAATATATTTTCCCCTTTCACTTTTTTTTTATTTAAAATTAAAATATGTATTTGTTTGTGTATATTTGTTAAATTAATTATAATTAATTATAATTAATTGTTTTTTTTTCGGTAACACAACACGTATAGATAGATTTGCTCTGATCAGAACCCACACGACCGTGTTGACAACGTTTGACGGTCTAATTGAGCCGGCGGACTGGCAAAGAAATATTCTAAACAACCCTGATCACGATAAACGAATGAATTTATAATAATCAAATGTAGCTTAAAGATTCATTTTAATGTATTTCATTCATTTCATTACCAAGCCCAACCACCATCAGCAGGCCCGACCGACCCGACCATCGAGCCGAATGAATTATAAATGAATGAAAAAAATTGTAAAAAATGTGTAATCATCGTACGCTTGTTGTGGTATGTTGTGTCTCTATTTTACTCTATTTTACAACAACAACTCCGGAGAATGATGGTGCAGTGCGTTGCCACTTGGTGATAATTCAGATATACATACATTTGTTTTTTTTTTTTACTGTCTATGAATTAACAATTTGTTTTATATTATTTTATTCTTATCGTTATAAATTATTTCAACTCAATCAAGTTAAGAAAATTAATTTTTCTACTTAGAAAAATAAATAAGGTGGCGTAACAGTCCGTTGAGAGCTAAGACCCAGTGACTCACAACCCTCAGCCATTCCTGTGTGGCCCTACAGTTTTAAGCCGAATCCGAACACTTATTTGAAAAACTTTAGATGACACAGACAGGGATTGAACCCAAGACCTCTGGCATGACTTAAGGAACCAAAAATCAGGACATATTTCCAATTTAATCAATTTAAAGGCTAATGAAGATGGCAACCCTTGGTTTATATTTTGTCTGAAAAGTTACTCGTAGGTGGTCTTAAGATAATTTAAGAAGTCTTTAACCAACGCGAAAATAGATGTAAGATTGGCTATAAAGATATTTAAAGAAAGTTCTCATGTATTGAGTAAAATTCGTCGGACGAAATAAGTTGATCAGATTTCAAACAAATTAAATTGCAATGTATAAGCCATAAAATTAGGAATTCATAATCTAGCAATACGTGGTACCCGTGGCATGATGGTAAGTGCGTTGGACTGTCATGCCAGAGGTCTTGGGTTCGATCCCTGCCTATGCCATCTAAAGTCTTTTCACGGGTACTGCCTCTTGCGAGGAATTGACAAACTCTACAAGAGTAACTCTTGTCATGAAAAGTGCTTTCTCAAATTAGGATTCGGCATATAAACTGTAGGTCCCCTCCATTCCTGACAACATTACTCGCACATATGAATGGTTGAGAGTTGTAACTCACTAGGCCCTAGTTCTCAACTGCGCCATACAATTTATTTATTTTTAAAATCTAGCAATACACGGAACGCGGAAAATAAATTTGTCTGTGGCAAAATGTTTAGTATGTTACTTAAAAATATATTGTAAAAAATATATAAAATAAAGCAATACGTCAAAGGTTGGCCTTGATTTTGAAGAAACTCTACTTAAAATGCAATAAAGCGGCAACGCTGTCTAAGCAGCAACAAGCAGCTCAAACCATTATTGTTCCACAGTTGCAACATTGAGTTTATTGCAATGCTCCTTGCTGCCGCATTGCTGCGATATTCGTTTACTTTGGATTTAAGTTTTTGGTTCTTGTTTCTAAATGTCGTGTCAGGCTTCCCTCTATACCACATGCTGCACGTTTATTTAGTCATCAGTATCATTATCAACGTCAGCGTTTGCCCACCACCTTGCATAGTTTTTAATATAAAATTATTATGTGAAGAAGAAGAATTCATTTTGTGGAACCTAAGTGGATGACGCGACGACGATACAACAACGATAAAAAATTAATAACAAGATATTTCTTTTTAAATGAAAATAAAAGAGAATCAGTCATATTTTTATGTGAATGTATCAGCACAGCAGAACAGAACCTGAACCGCAGTTACTTTAGCTGTTTGTGCCTTGAGTGGCGAACACGTGACGTATTTTGTTTTAAGTAGTGAATCCCAAAAAAATGTTATGTTTCTGGGGAAGTCCTCGTATAAATGGATGACCAGTAATCCTGATCACCAATATTACACATACAATAAAAAAAGAAATGATTTTTTTTAAATTGAATAATAATTTATCGAAAAATAAATATAAAATGAGGATATTTTTAATACCTATTCAATTTTGAATTATTGGCAGCTTTTGGATCGTTTTGCCCCAATGTGTGCAGCTCGCCCGACGCGACGTCTCTGAAGAATATGTACACAGAGAGATGGTCAAATTTAAAAAATTTCCTGCCGTCTTACATATCTTAAATGTCAAAACTTTTCTTAATTCTTCATCAAAACGAGTAGTAGCATATTTGTTTCAAATTTTTCAGTTAGGATCAAGAAGGGTTCCAAGTTCATTTTGTTCAGTTAAAGTTGTTGAATAATGTTTTTCAGTTCCTGAAACATTTTGTTTGCATATTTTGTTTTGCTTTGTGACACCAACATATCCAAAGCAAAAATAAAGAGTAAATTGATATTTTTTAAAAAGTCGCATACACATTAATTTCTAAATAATCAATAAGGTCATTGAATTGATAATAATTATCCAAACAAATTGCTTTTTTTAAATATTCAAAAAATGCATTGGTTCTATTTCAAAGAAACCAACAAAAAAAAAAACAATTTCTCACGTTTTTTGCCAACAATTTTTGAATTGCAATAACATTTTAATTTTTTTTTTGTTTATTTTGCTCCACCAAAAGCCAACATAATTCAATATTATAATGCATGTTTGTCATTTGAGTTTTCTATGAATCACTGACATTTTAATGTTTAAGCAAATTTTAATAAAAAAAAAAACTCTTGTCGACTGTCTTTCGATTGTCGATGGTATCTGGTAACATTCAATAAATCAGCAATATTTGATTAGCGCCGCCTGTCTTCACTAGCGGCAGCCGGCACTGACTTCGCACATGCATTTGATATATTTGTAAATGAAATGTTCACATTCCAAATCATACATACGTCATATAACACGAATTGTATTTTTTTTTTCATGTCGAAGGCGTTATGGACGTTTTGACATTTTTGCTTTACTTTCCATACTATTTTATTTTTTAAACAAATGGATTAGGGATTATTTAAAACTTTAACTCCCAATTTGAACAACAGGTTTTGTTAGGAGTAGATTTTTTAAATATTTTTAAATTTTCGGCTCACTATCTCTGTATCATTATTTTTCAAAACTGTATACCAACTATTTTGCTCAGGATAAAATAGGCTATTAAATTGAGGTCAACTCCATCCCTGACAGTCACTATCACTATCAGCTCCTAGTTCTGAACGGACTGTTGCGCCACCTATTTCATTTGTATATTTATTTATTAAACTTATGCAATTGTTTTTGTTCAAAAAATTAATTTAAAAACTTTTAAAATTAATCATTTTTAAGCGTTATCAGAGTCTATGGATTTAGTTATATTAATGTTGTTTCACTGCATTTTTTTGCAAAGGAAACTACGACTTTTAAATATATTATTGAGTTTTTTTAAATTTTGATCATTAACTAAATTAATCTCACTTAAGACAATTTTTTGTAAACATTTGGTAAAATTTATAATTGACATTATTTTTGTTATTTTACAAAACTAAAAACCTACACAAAATACTACTGAAAACTTAAAAAAAAAACAAACAATTTTTGAACCGAATATCTCGAGCAATCAGTATTGTTATTTTTTTTGAACAAATTCAAGTTATAGGCTAAACATGATTTTCTACTCTATCTCTGTATCATTATTTATAAATGAAGACATTTGCCATTATTTTCTTTTTCATGATATTATTTTTTAACGTAAGATAATTTTCTTAGGAAAATTCAATTAACTAAAATATCTCGGGAACTAGAATAGATATTGAATCTAAACATATTTAATCATATCTTAACATTTTTGATAATTTTTAGAAAAAAATCCAATTAATTTAAAACAAAAAACTTAAAAAAACAACTAATATCTAATTTCGAACTCAACCTCAAGGCAGTAATGGAATGTCATGTCTGTATGTAATTCACATCCTAACATCTTTTTAATTTTATTCTTTAAATACATATTAAGCAGGACCAGTCTGCTTAATGTCCTAAACCTAAAAAAGAGTATTGCCTATAAATGAAAGGAAATACTTGAAAAGTGGGTGGATAGCACGGCCCTACTACTGAATTTTATTACTAAACGACATACATTTAGAAGTGGAATTTTATTGTATACCTTATAAAAGAAAGTGGGTGGATACTAAGCCCCCTAAATCCATTCTTTAAATTTGTTTCCACCACAAGGCCTACCTTTGAACAAAAGTTCAAGATTCTACAATTTTCTCGGAAACTATTTTATCTGAAACTTGCTAAGTCTGATGTTATCGACTTACTTAATAAACATTTCAAATTATAAGTTTCTGGCCTAATTGGTTAGGATGTTAGAGGGTTGTTGAAAATCAGAAGATTTTGTTCTCTTTTTACAAGAACTCCTACCATGCCCTTTGATACATTACAGCAAATATATATTGTTCCAGAGATACCGGAAACATTGATTTGAAGTCATTTGTTTATCAATATAAAGCCCCGAACATACATATTTCTCTGCCTAAGTTATTCAGAAATCTTATACATTTTCGATCTTGACAATCTATGTCCCACCTACAATTATTTACGTAGATGTCATCAATTTTTCCTCAAACCATTTGAAATAAATTAAAATAATGTTTAAATATTCACAACAATGGCAAATGTACTAATTTATATAAATAAATAAAAATAAGCTTCGTTCACCAATAGGCGATCATCACATTGCAAGTATCCGTATCTTGTTTATAGTTCTCCTTCTTTTTTCCGCATTTGCGTAAATTGTTGTTAGAGATTGGTTGTATTATTTTATTTCATAGACTTGTTGACGTTTTTGGAGCGTAAGCTTTGATCTGCGGCGTAAATGGGTGTAGACATTTTTGTTGTTGGTTGGTTTTGGCGTGAATTAAAAAAAAAAAAAAGAGTACAAAATGGGTGTTTTTTCCAGGTGTATCTTATGACGTGTTTCTTTATATGTTAATATTTAATAATAGCTTTAAGCTTTGATTTTAATTTTACGAAACTTCTTATTGGTTAAAGTTGTTTTTAGTATGTTGTGTTGGTAGTAGTGAGATGCTGACGCAACATTTGATAGGCGGTAGGTAAGAGTGACCTGATTATGTACATTGTACAATTCATATATGGAAACTATGAGATACCAGTGATTTATTGTAAGGTCCTATTAAAGTTTTTATTTTCAAAAAATTCAAAAAAGTAAACATTACTACCTAAATGTTAGAGGCAGAAAACCAGTTCCAAATACTACGCCTATAGCACATCAATATACAGTGTTGGACAGAGAAGTAGCACAAAGCCATTTATAAATTTCAAATAAGCCAAATAATATTTTTAATTGTTTTTGAAACATAATTTAATTAAAAATGTTTTATTCGATGAGGAACAAACTTAATTATAAATCATAATTCAAGAAAATAGTCTCCGTCCGTGTCCGTTTATGACACCTATTATCGAGCTCATATGCGATCTGCTTAGAGAGAGCAAGCACCTTGAACGTTTTAAATACAGTGTTGGCCAGATGTTTTTTTTGACTTTACGATTTAGATCAGAGTTCTGACTGATTGATTTGGTGATCACTGCTTTACTATCCCCGAAGTGTGCTTAGGATCGTTGTCATGCATAAATGTCCATGACAATGGCAAATTATAGATGCTCTCGTACTAATGCTGATCCATTCGCTGCTCTGTGCCATTAAGTTGCAGCCCACACGATGCTACACCCACCAGTGTGGATTCAGCTGATACTTTGGTGGACACTTAACATAACGCTTTCCGTCGGAGACCAAGTGGTTAAACTTGTACTCATCGCTTCAAAGAACATTTTTCCAAAATAGCATTTTTTCCCTATTCTCTAGCCAACTATCCTAGATAATTTTATTTTGTTGAAACCAGGGGTTGTGCTGAGCTAATAAAATCCTTCTCATTAAGTCATATACGGATTGTTCTGCTGCTTAATAATATTCCATAGTCTTTAAGGATATTTTTTTGCATTAGCAACGATTTTCCGATTCGGAAAGCATTGGTCGTGTCATAAGTTTCAAAAAATTTGTGAAATTTTCTTTGTAAACGAGTAAAAAGAGTTTTCACTGAAACAAAATTGCATGTGCTAATTTTCTGTCCATCACTGTATATATATTTATGTACAATCGTAAATTCGCAAAATCTTGAATAATTATCAAAATCCTAAAAATTCAAATTTTAATATGTGTTTGTATATGTATTAATTTTTTGTTGTCGCGATACTTTTACATGTATTACTCTATCACGCGGTCCTTAAAAAAATTTAATTCCGTATATATACAAATATATGAATGTAGGATGGCAATTTTATCTTTCCCCCATTAAGCCGAATATTGCAAATCACCATTATTATGTAAATTTTCTTCCGTTTTTCGCATGCGTGAGTGAAACTATAAGACTAATGCATAATTTTGTTCATTAAAAAATCTCTGTACAGAGATTTCGAAAAAGAAATAAAACGTTTGTGTTTTTTTGGCGAAAATTTGCATATTTGTAAATTTTAACTGGGAATGGGTGCGGCTGCGGCTGCGTTCTCTTATAAGGCAAGGAATCAGATCAGGGTGAGGATTGTTTTTATGGGGGCTTAGGAAGTGCTATCAGTTTTTTCCCGGTTTGGTAATATACAATGTTTCTATGTGCGTGAGTTCTAGAGAATTAAAAAATTTCGGAAACCCATTTAAATTTAAAGGGATGATTTCTGATGACTTTTTTTGCAAAACGGGGAAAACTATGAGCACATGGACTGGACAGGTATGTTTTGTGATGGCGGCTGGTTGGTAAGGGATGATTTTTTCAATTCTTTTTTTTTTTTGCAAAACTTATTTAATTTTGTATGTAGATATTTTATGGTTGGGAAAAAATTGGATTATACTTTTCAATAATATCTACGAGTCAAGTTGATTCGTTTTTTGTTTGCGATATACAGGAATATTTTCTATAAAGTATAACTAGCTGTGTAATTCATTCGTTTCATTTGAATAAGCAGGTTTGAATGTTGATAAATCCTAGAAGAAGTTTTTTTTAAATCGTTGTTCAATGAATTTCATTTCTTGAATGACAAGTTAAAAAAAATAAAATGTGGACAAATTATTCTGCTTTGTAGGGATTCACAATATACAGTTTCAATTAAAAAAATAATTATTCGTTTATTATTTTATTTTTTGTTTAACTTTGTAATGTGTGAAAGTCTAAAAGAAAAACCAAATTTAAATAATTCGATTGTTTATTTTCATTCGCTCTCAAAGTATAGAAAGCACCTACTCCAGATATATTTTATTATTAAATTAATCCAGGATTTAAAAATGTCTTCAATAGATTTGTTTCGGTTGAATTTGAGTAAATTGGAGAGACGGTAATTGTATTAATATTACTCTAAATTAGTTTTTTTTTTTATTTTAAATTTAAATTTTTTCTTTTTTTTAACTTTCTGAGGCTTTTTCCATTTACAGAAATTCCCTGAAAAAATTGCTTGAAAAACGCAACCACTCCAAATCGAATAGTGTGCTCAAGGAAGAGGTTCAATGGAGTAAAATGTCCCTCCGTATATACTTCACTATTTAGACCTTGGTTGAAATGCATAACTTTTTTGATTTGCAATACTAATGCTTAGAGATTTTTACTGCCCAGCATAGGTATCACAGTATACATATTAAAGCAAGTAGGTAAAAGGGCGGAATGACCGCAGTGTTTGGATTGTATTACAACACTTGCAACATATATATCAAACAAAAAAAGATTTAAGACATCAATAACTACTGAACTGTCACGATGAAATTAAACCTATTGGTTACTACATTTAAAGATGAAAGTGATAAAATTTTTCTAATTAAAGGTTGCACTCCCTTTGACACGGAATTTCATTTTTTTTAACAAAATGATGAAAAAACCAACACTGTTTAGGGTATAATTCCCGCTTATAATTCGAGTTACTTTATAAACGAAAGTACTTTTAAGAAGTAAAAGGTGGTTAAATTTTAAGGGCCGATGTTGAATGTAAACCACACATTAATGTCAAGTTTTTTTCTGCAGTTCTTTAGATATTTTTCACTTTTAGACTAATTTAATTTGAACAATTGAGCACCGCGTTTAAATTTTTCAGGTTTATATAAAAATGAGCGTTCAAATTAAAATGCATTTCGTGATTTTTTCTGTCAGTTAAGTCGTCCAAATGGGCGTACAATCGGAAAAATGGTGCTCAAATTTGAGCAAACCGGTTCTGTAGAAGATGTGAAAATACCAGTGTCTGCTCGAACTGGAGGAAATGATATACAAAAAAGTTCTAAAGGAAAAGAAGTCATTCTTCAGCTGATTTCAAATATGTACTTAAACGTTTTTGTTTTGTTCAAGTATCAAAGTACATTTAAAGTTTACAAAATAAAATCAATTTACTTGAAAGATGAGTTTTATGTGAAATAATATTGAGAATAGATTAGATTATTTGAAAAATAATAATTATTCTGGTAATCGATGTAATGGTAGTACCCATGGCGTGATGGTAAGTGCATTAGACTGTATCTGGTTAGATCAGTATTTATGTTTCAGACATATAAATGCTGCTATGACTAGGGCCAGAGGAGCCTTCGCTCTCAACGAAACGGTTGTTTTTTAGCAGTCGGTTTGACCCTAGAGTGAAGGTAATTTGCTACATGGCCCTCATACGGCTGATTATCGTTTATGGTTGTCCTGACAATTGAATTTTCGGGGCGTTATATCCGAACGACGAGTATTTTGAAAGTGCACGCTTGAGTGGCTTCATTCCACCAGAGGCATTCCTCTTTTGAGAAGATGCGGTCTGATACAGGATAGATTGGCAGTTCCGCTAATCTACCACGTCAGACGACGAACCGTGGATAGGCGACTCCTGTACAATAAGGACGTCATGGCACAAGGCGGAGCAGAGCTCCTTCGGTTCAGTAGGGTGGTGTCCGAACGGGACCGAACTGATAGGGTGAAGCAGGAGAACCAGTTTTGGTGGCTTCAATCGGCTCATGAAAGTGGGTAGTTTATAGTTTTAGGGTTTAGTTTTAAGTAGAACAGGCATGGTGGCACAAATAAAAAAAATAGTAATAAAAAATACAAACAAAATACAACAACAAAAATACAATACAAAATTTAAAAAAACATGAAATAAGACAAAAAAAAATGAAAAATGTAAAACAAAAAATGTTAAATAGTTAGATTTGCTGCTGTGGTTGTTCTAGTTTTAAGTAGTATATAGGTAGAATAGGTAGTTTTAGTTAGTTTAAAGTTTTATTTAAGAACCTAATTTTAAGTAGTTTTTAAGTAAAAATAAAATATTGATATTTGCTTCTTATTTTTAAATTTTTTAATGAAGACAAAAATCAATAAAATTGAATTGAAGTCAAGTAAGTAAGTAATGAATACAAACATTAATAAAATTGAATTGAAGTCAAATAAATCTTAGATTAGAATTAAGTATTATTGCTTAACTTATCAGTAAGTTAGTTGTAAGGTACGGTTTATTAGGCTAGTTTTATGAATTTTTTGTCTAAAGATAGGTTTAAGATTGAATTAATAAAAATGAATTAAAAAAAGGGCATTATACTGTAATGCGAGAGGTCTTGGGTTCGATCCCTGCCTGTGCCACCTAAAGTTTTTATTCACGGGTACTGCCTCTTGCGAGGAATTGACAAATTCTTCAAGAGTTATTCTTGCCATAAAAAAGCGTTTTCTGAAATTAGCCGTTCGGATACGGCGCATAAACTGTAGATCCCCTCCATCCATGCAGTTACTAATTTTGATAAGAAACTCAATATTTTCATTCAACTAATTAACTGAAATTTTAGGGTAAGTTTGAATCTTAGTTAATCCGCACAAATCGGTTCGTTAAAATTAGCTAAATAACACTCCAAACATTGATATTTTTCTTACATAAATCATAAAAAGTAAATTGCTTAAACTACAAGCAACAACTAGTCAGTCGAAAGACCCGGGCAAAGCAACCAAGAGCTGAGCTAAAGCATTGCAAAAATACTTTTTCTTTAAAATTTTAAATTAGGGAAAATCGAAAATTTATTCTCCTATAAATGAAAAAATATAAAATATCTTCCAAATAACTCTTAGAATTTTGTATAAAATATGAAATCACCACTGTAAATCGTGATGAAGGTGACATGGCCAACGGAGCCGGTGCGCGACGGCGGCGGCGTGACAATCCGCACAACGCACAGGAACCGCTCTCGCGCTCTTGTCACATATATTAATATTTTGTAACTTTTTGATGTCAGACCAAAGAAATATTTGACTTGCATTTGTGATAGGGTGCACAAGGAGAAGGAGGCTATGAGTTGTGCGCTAGCAAAAGCAATTAGAAGAGATCGTTTAGTATGTGAGGATGGAGCATAGGCAAACGGAATAATTCAAGGAACGCGCAAGTTGTTTGTAGGATTAAAAAAGCGAAGATACAAATCACAGAACAAGTACTGTTGTTAATGAGAACATGCTGCGGCAGATACCAGTGGCGGATCCAGGAGCTAAAATCCCTTGAATGCGATTCCTTAGATACTTTTTAAAGCAGTACATTAAAAATATAAATTCTGGGTTATATGTTATAGAACTTTATTCTGTTAATCTAAAGCCCTTGAGTATTAAGAAATACAAGCAGTCTGCAAACACAGGAAAACAAGTTGTCATATTAATAATCGTCGATTATTTTAAAATATGGGCTACTGGATAGTCAATAGAACAATTTTCGATTATCAATTTCAAGTAGTCAATATGACAACAAAAGTCAAAAAAAAATCAAATGGGGTGGCGCAACAGTCCGTTGTGAACCAGGGCCTAGTGACTTACAACTCTCAACCATTCCTGTGTGCGAGTAATGTTGTCAGGAATGGAGGGGACCTACAATTTTATGCCGAATCCGAACGGCTAGTTTGAGAAAGCACTTTTTCATGACAAGAATTACTCTTGAAGGATTTGTCAATTCCTCGCAAGAGGCAGTACCCGCGAAAATTAATTTTTTTTTTAAATTAAGGTGGCACAGGCAGGGATTGAACCCAAGACCCCTTGCATGACAGTCCAACGCACTAACCATCATGCCACGGGTACTACAAAAGTGGTCGATAGAAAAACCAAATTGTAGTATTTACTACCAAAATTGACTATCGAAAATTTAAATATTGACCATCCGATAGTCAAATTAGATTTCGGGTTTATATGAATAATTGGATGATTTTTTTGTTCTGGGTAGATATAAGGCTAAAAGGATTTGAATGCAATAATTGAGGGTTTTTTGTTTGAGAGTTGTTACTCTCATCATTAAGTTCATATTCCGCTATATATCCCCGTTCACACGAAGAACAAAATGTGTATGTGTTTTTTTTAAACATTCCTTTAAAACGAATTAAATAATACTATGTCATAACTCATAAGAAATGTCAAACAATTTTTTTTTAAATCTCCGACTTAACTAGATCCGTGTGCCTCGTAATAAACTATGAATGTGCTCCGAAAGTATTCGAATCCAAACTATCGACGACATCCCCCTTATCTAATAGGTTGCATTCACACTTTGTCTAATATCTTTATATTAATACGCAATATCTTCGTAGCTCCATACTACCATTAAATAAACTTAACGAATCAAAAAGAACTTCAATTTTAAAGACAAAAAAAAAAAACATTTTGGGGCCATTCTGACTTTTTTGGGGTCTCTTATTTTTTCCGTATTTACAGTATCACGTGGGTCGAAATTCGACCATCTGAGCGACAAAATATGATTTCACATATGAATATTTTTACACCTACATATTAGTACTGTCAATCGATGTAGTGTGTTGAATTTTTCAATGAATGGATGATAGTAAATATCGATTATTTGGAAATTACAGATTTCTAAAATTTTTAAGTTATGATTTATTATTCTGTTCAAAATTAGTTTTTAGTTTGTAAATTTTACGATTCTGAGGCCATTTCGTGATGGCCCGGTGCAGGTTGCCAAAATATAAAATGGCCAAATTTTGTACACTGTTAGCTGACAGTTATCTCTGCTATTGTGTACTAATCAATTCAAAAAGTTACATGACACATTAACATCTATAGTTAGACCTACCCAGTTATTGTAAAACACTAATGTTAATTTTATCTGCTGGTTATGTTCCAAGTAAGTTAACTGTGACTTTGATTTTATTTTGTTAAACGGGCCCCAAGCCTTACATTTAACTGTGGTCCTAGGTCTGCTTCTGGCTACAATGTACTTTTCTTATTTGGAGCATAGATATGTGCCTCCTTTGTTGTTTTATATGCTACTTAAGGCCAGTTTTTCACAGGGGGTTAAATCTGCAATTTAATAATTCCATTTTCAGTACTTTATCGTCAGCTTGCACGCAAAAATTTAAGATATCAATAGAAGCCAGGCGATTGTTTTCTGAGAGACCTTAATAACTTGTATATTTTTAATTCAAAATAATTTCTTTGAATACATAATTCAAAAATATACGTATACATACATATATATATGCAAGTCTTCACATAAAAATGAAAATAATTTTGAAAGACGTCACAAAAGCAAAACAAAACGTCACTATTTTACATTTGGGTAAATCTTAAACAAGCCTGAACAATATGAATTCCAGTTAATCCCAAGGTGCTATGAAATAAAGCCAAGTAAAATAAGGCCACATTTTAAGAAATAGAGTTATTTCACTTTTGTAAAGTGTAATAAGGCCAATTTCCAACAGTTGGTCTTATTACTCTTAAACAAAATAAAATAAAGCCAAATTGGTTACATACACTTCCTAACACCGAACCGTAAAAATAAGTTGGTCTTATTTTTCAAAATATATTTGTCCTTATTTCACTTTATGCAATATGACCAAGTGCTGAAAATAGGCCTTATTCCACTTATGTAATATGCATTAAGGACAAGTTTTGAAAGTTGGACTTATTTCATTCGCCTTTGTTTCACGGCACCGAATCCCGAATCAAAGAAAACTCGCTAAATTTATTTTTCAGATTATGGATTCCATGATCAAAATTTTAGTAAAGATGATCAAGTGTGAAGAAACTGGCCCTTAGTATCGTTCTTTTCGTATGATTTAATCATTTTGTTCGTACAAATAAATCACTCGATACTTAATTCATAGTGTCAAATAGGCGATGCGCTGCGCTGGTTATTACCGCGCTGGAAGCTAAATACCTACTTTATTTTGTTAATTTGTTTGTACTATGAATAACGCAATGTTTCACAGTTTTTGAGTAAACTATACCTACTCACAATCCAAATAAAATTCGATTAAACAGTTTTGCCATTTTTTTTAATTTATATTATAAGATTTAAAAGGCGAGTGTGATTGCTTTTGAGTTGGATTATTGTGTGTTCGTTCACTGTAAGAGTTGGTTTTTGGGAATGTCAAAACGTTTTGATTTTATTCTTTGTTGTGTAGTACTATAAATTAAATCACTGACGGCTTAATATTTTTTCAACATTTTTTAGGATATTTGATAGCAATGCACGAAGTTTTACAAGTTGTTGTGAAATTTGTTATCTAGAACTAGAACTTACCATCTGTCGATTTGTCTAAAACTTTTACAAAACATTCAACCAATATTTTTTGTAAGACGAATAATTTGAAGTCAATATCTTTTTTTGTTTTTCTGATACATGAGTCGAAGACCATTTCTTATGAGCTTTTGTTGTTTTTGTAGGTTTTCGTATTTTGTTAAGACAGTTTTCAGTTCAATTTTTTGACGAAAATAAACTATAAATTAACAACAATATTTTACATGTAATTCGAAAATTGGATTTCAAAATCAATTTTTGTTAACGATAAACGAAAATCAATCTCATCAATTTTGGTAGCATTTATTGAAAGTTTTAATTTCTTATATAAACTAATACAAATTGGATTTTTGTAATAAAATTTAGCAAGGAATAAAATCAATACCTTCATCTATTGTCGAGATATTGAGAATAGAATATCATTTTTTACCAACTTTGCGTACTATTTTTAAAACTGAATGTTGGATTTATATACAAATTTTACTGAATGTCGTAAGCAATATTCTCTTTAAGATGAAATTAGTTTGAAGATATTTGAGTCCAAAATAAATTTTAACAAGTAATGTCAATTCGATTTTTCTCAAAATTTAAATTTTTTTTTTTTGAAAGTAAAATAATTTTTTGATCACGTCACAATACATAACATAAAATTTAATTCAATTAGCTTTATTTGCTTATGAGATGTTTCCTCTAGATTCTCAAGAACCTTGAAACGTCGAGGAATGTCAAGATATTCAATTCGACAAAGCGGACCGATCACATTAACTTCCTATGGAAAGTTAATAAAACGAACCTGTCGTTTTAAAAAAGCCATTGGGACAAAAATATCATTTGCTTTTATTTCCTTTCCACAGAACTTTTTTGTTATACATGTCGGAAAATATGCACGTGTATTTTAGCTAAAAAGAAGTAGAATGCAGAGATTCGTGCAGACGTTTTGCACATTTTTTATTTAAGCTATAAGACTTGAAGGAAAGGTGACGACACACTAATACATTTCCACTTCAACAGCAAAGCCAATATATTCTTCTATGCTTATGTTGTTACTTGATTTTGACAAATACGCAATACAGGTTATTAAAATACTTAACTTTTTCCACCATTTTTTATGACCATTGTACCTACATTTTCATTTCCTTAATTTACATAATGTCACATAACTTGTGTGCCAACAAACATAATCAATATGAATAAGAAAATTTTTGTTGACAGCAAAATCTTATGATACAAAATTATTACATTAAACATGTACAAAAAGAATAAATTAAAAGAAAAAGCAAAAAAAAATTAAAAAACAATAAACGTAGTCGCTGTCCCGTTCTTCTTGGGGCTGGCTTTTTTTCTATAATTCTATTTAATGGGTCTTCTATTATAGTCAATGAGCATAAGAATTTAAAAAAGGAACCCGCAGGCAAGTTTAAGACATTACGATACCATATTTGTATGAGTTTTACTGATAACTCTTCCGTAAGATGTTTTTCTTTCTTTGGTCTTCAAAAATGCAAAACTGGGGTCAGATGATTAATAATACAATTATTGATTGGTTGAATTATTAAAAATTAAGATAAGGCTTAAGAGGGAAAGTACGATAACTAAGCGCCAAAATTTGATTGGTTTTTTTTAGAGGTGTCAAAAACAAACTTTTTTCTATCTCTTTCCAAACAGGAACTAGGCGCAGTCCACAGAAAAATTACTTAATGAAAAATAGGGGAGCCCACGATACACTAGCAGCGTAAAGGCCTATTAGATTTGAAAGTCTGTAGAAGTCAAAGATGTACAGAATAAATTGTTGCCTGGACATGCTCGAAAGCGCCAGATTTTAATATTCTATGTTTCCAATTCTATGCGTAACCTTGAAATAGTCATATTATTGAAATGTACACTTTCTAGAATTCAATTAACCTACCCCATATTTGACGGGCTCGAGAATGTCTGCTGATCAACTTTCTATACTAATCTTTCTATCTGTCCTCGTCCCCCAACATCTTAAGCCGCCAAAGATTTTTGGATTTAAGCCAAATTCACTGTTTTAAGATACAAAATAACAGTAGTCCTGAAATTGTCAAAAATTTAAATTTCAATGTAAAACACGTATTTTTGTAGAGCTACATTATAAAATCCTCTATAGAAATGTGTTTTTTTTTTATTTTCCCAATATTTGAAACGAATATTGGTCAATATAAAATAACTATGTTAAGGGTGGTCCACATACAAGCTCTAAAAGAGGATGGGATTGGGTTGCGAACCACTCTGATAACTTCACATTCCATCTGTCGATTTGCCTTGCTTAAACCTTTAACAAAATATTCATAACATTGTGTGAGATAAATAATTCAAAGTTAATACCTTTTTTTGTTCCTCTAATACTTGAGCCAAAAACCATTTCGTGTTTTAAAAAAATTATCAGTTGAATTTATCTTAGAAATTAATTAAAAATTACCAAAATTATTTTGCATATGAAAAAATTTGATTTCAAAATCTATTCTTGTTGATTAAGTCGGGAACCAATTTTTACCAATTTTGTGCACTATTTGTTATAGATTGGAATGTTTATGAACTTTGGATTTTTGTAAAAACTGTACAGAATATTGAAAAAAAATGTTCATAAGATGAAACTAGTTTTGAGACAATATTCAACAATATTGAAAAGATATTGAGTCAAAACCAAGTTTTATTTATGTTTTTTTTCTATATATTTTTAGGTTTTGTAAAACCTGTCAATTCGATCTTTTCTAAAATTTTGCTGAATTTTGTATGATATGAACTTAATTTGAAGCCAATATCTTTAATTTTTAAAAATATATTTGAGTCGAAAATCAATTTATAATAATGTTTTTTTTTTCTAAGGTTTTTATTTTTTTAAGGAAAATTTGCGTTTCTGTTTTTCTCAAAATTGTACCAGATGTCAAACACGTTATTCTTTGTTGCATGCAATTATTTTTGAGATGAAATCACACGCATAGACGTACAAACATACTTAAACACTCACGCACAAACATCTCTCTAAAAATCTTTTATTTAGATTCTAGTGACCTTCAAAAGTCTAGAAACGTCAAAGTTTTCAATTAGACAAATTGCACCGATTATAATAACTTCTTATAAGAATTTCAAATTGTCCTTCTCCCTCCTTAGGCCTTAGGGGTAGTTTTAGAAAAAATGACTTTGAAATTGAGAAAAAAAACAACAGGCTCACTTACAAAAATGTTGTATACGATTTTTGGAAGTCAGGAGTCTGCACTATAATGCATTATTGGAGTTAAATTATTTGTGTCAACAACTTTTGAAAAATGCCCATACAAATTTAAAATTTTGATGAATATTAGGTTTAGACCCGTGTTTTTCGAAATTGTAAAATTAAAATTTTAAGTGGCTCTAATTATTTGATATTCCTATTAATTTCAAATCAAAATACTGAAAACAAGATTTAAGATTGTCTAGTTTATGACCAAAAATTTAAATTATCAAAAGTACTTTTCTATTGAATTTCAATTTTATTGGGTATTTATGTAATATTAAGAAATATAGTGCTTTCCTCTTTTTATAAATTGAAAATACTATTAAAGTTCAATGTATCATCAACATTTTTTAATGTTATCAAATGTCAAACGTGTATTTATAAAAAAAAAAAAATAACTGCATAGCAAATAAATATTTAAAAAACAAAATTAAATTTGTAGTGCACACAAAATAAATTTAAATGAATTTCAAAAAAAAATTGAAAACTCATGGTTTTGTTTTTTTGAGATATTAAAAAGCATTAACATTTTACACTAGTTTTGAAGGTATCTGAAAATATTAGTGCCTTCTTTTTTTAACCGACTATGTTTGGATGCCGGAGCAAGTTTATGCGACCCAGTCGTACATTTAATTTGTATTTTCAAGAAGCAACAAAGTGTAAAGTAAATAACAAACTATTTTTTTAAACACAAGTTTGAGTTTTGTAGTCATTTGTCAATGAATTATCGTAGAATGAAAGAATACGCTTTGCGCTTTGGTAACGCAGTATGTCAATGGAATACATTAATTCACCGTCAACATCATATGATAAAAAAAGCGCTTAGGTATGCATTATATTTTTGAGACCATTAAAAGTAACGTACAGTTTAACCAAATGGAATAAAAAGTGAAAAATAATAATCAAATTGGCTAAAGCGTATATAGGCCTTAAATCGATGTTTACATAAATACCATAGATGGTAAATGCAATACAAAAATCACTCTCAAATACACTAGCGGTCTTCTTACAGTTCATTATTAAAAAAAGGGCAAACCATTTATCGCCCACCACACATCAGCACTGATTCCAAGAATATGGAGATTTTTCAGAAAATCCACAATCCAACGACCCAGGTATCGTCAATATCCCACACACCATGATATGTGAAGCCGTACGAGCTTCCTGAAGAAATTAAACCTTCAAGACCTCGCGCTCAAGACACCCAAGATCACTCCATAACGAATCGGTCTCAAATCTCATTTGACAAAAGTGATAAACAAACGAAACACTTAGCAGGAAAATACTCGGCGAAGCGGTCAGTGGACGCTGCGCTGATGCCTATATTAAAATTGCCACCCGATTCCAACTTTGAATTTAAATTTTACGAAGAGTCGTCAATGTTACATAGTCGGCAAAGAGGATAGGATTTCCATCATTTAGCCTCCATCCACTTCGTTTGGGTACCCGCAATAACCAACAAATTGTTATTTTTGCTAGCCAAGATCCTCTCATGTAGAGGAGTCTGTGTTTAAATGTACCACAGTGGCTCCGAGAAGCTGGAAAAAACGTAGCCGACTCAGCTGCTTTTGTTATGTTCTGTTGTTGTTGATGTCATTTTTGTTTTTGTTTATGTTAAATAGATTCTTACTGTTCAGTGTTCATTCACAACCATGGCCGTCATTGTCGATGTGAGTTTATCATAACGCAGATATTTTGTATTGGGCAGATTTATTAAAATTCATATATTGGCGAAAGTTTAGGATTGGATTTGAGCAAATATGAGTAAAAGCTTGAAATTGGTCAAATTTTGAATTTGCTCTCGTTTTTCTAAAAGATTATGAATTTTTGTTTTCAATTAAGTTTTGTGATACAAATAATTTAAAAAAGAGAGACTGGAATGAGGCCCATCACACTGATAACTTTCAATCCGTGGCGGTCTGTTGATTTTTGTAGAACTTTCACAAAAAATGTATAACACTATTCTTTGTTTTTTTTGTTGAATTTTTTGAGAAATTATGTATTTAAATTCACCTATTTTCTTAAATTCAAGAAACAAGCATTTTTCTCTACAATGTTTAAGGTTTTTTTGACTTCCTTAAGATGAAATTATTTTTTTTAAAAAGTTGTTGCAAAACAGTAATTTTTTAGAATTTATCTTCCAGCATCAGTTCCAATCTAATAATAATCGTAGTACTATTAGACTGCCGAAAATTAAGTCAAAAGAACATCAAAAAGAAAAGCCAAAGAATTCTTAATAACAGATTCTGTTTTATTTTTCTACGAAAAAAGATCACATTTTTCTGTCTAGTTTTCTTATTTTCTAGGCTTTTGCATTTATATTTCTGAAACGTTCTTCACATTTACAGAAATGTCAACAAGAATTGAAAAAGGCATTTCTAACATTTCAGCGTAAAATGCACCAAATACCCTTTAAACAATTTTTTGTATACTTCAGAATTTTCAGAAAGTAGTAAGCTTATAGCAAGCGTCAAACTACGATCAGTGGCTCATCATAAATGAGAAAGTTTACGATAGTGGAGCATTAATTCTAAACAATTATTTTAATCCCACCTTATTTAAATTTAAATCTATCGATGAACGGTTTAAGTTACATAGAATGCTAATTCGACTTAAAGCTTCATACTTCCCATAGTTAGTTCTATGGAAGTCAATAAGTATAACATCAAATGTACGCAGGTGATGAGTTCCGGAAAATGCTAATGTATCAGCAAATCCAGAAATGATTAAATTGTCATACAACAGCTGGAAATTAGCTCTTCTGAAATCAAAATTATAAAAGCAATCAAAGGAATTACTGTGTTCAATAAGTGGACTACTTAAGTCAAGAAAATGTCCAAAAGGGTTGATATTTATTAATATTAGTAATTCCTTATGTAAAGTCTAGAACAAGAGTACTAATAGCGTCAGAAGAAAATACTAAATCTAGAATTCCATTTTTTGAGTTTTTAATACAGCTTGCTTGCTGTAAGTCAGTAAAAAGGATTTTATCGAGAAGAGATAGTTCCAACTTTGAAGAAGAAGGAGAGGCGTCAAGTCAGGATTCGTCTTCAGATGAAATCCAGTCAATGCGGGGTAAATTAAAATCACCTAGAAGTAAAATATTTGTGTAAGAGCTGGACAAATTTATAAGAAAGTCAAATGCCAAGGAGAGATCGTTATAAACAGACTCCAAACTTTTTGGAGGAATGTAGACGTTTAAAATGAAAATAGTTTTAGTCTGTCACATTATCTTTACCAGTTCAATTGATAATTCAAATGGAAAAGATACAGAAGAACATGAGAACACCTCTACCTAAATCCTTTGAATTACCAACATGACGATGGTTTCTGTAAACTTCGATCTCTTGACTGATAACTGTTCTGTGTCGGAAAAGCTTGAATTAAGCCATGTTTCTGTCAAAACGAATACGTCGTGTGGAAATGATTGGGAGCTAAGAAAAATTTCAGCCGTCTTCCTACGAAGTCCCCTTATGTTTTGGTAGAATTGTATTTTAACTCTAAAATATGGCATTTTTAAAATTCTGTTGGAATCTTGGAATGCTTCCTTATGTAACCATTGAAATAATGTAAATGTAAGGTAAGATACACATTATGTTGTTTAAATTTTGTCAGCATCCTTTAGAGAACATTACAGAACATTTTTAAGCTGTTTTCAAAAATTCGTCTTTATGTTTAGCGTGTGATAAAAAGTCTGGATACGCAGTTTTTATATTCGAGTCGAAAACCAATTTTACCAACTTTAAGAAATGTTTTTTTTTTTTACTTGGATTTTTCTCAAAATTTTACCAGATGTCACCTTGCATAAAATTATTCTGGAGGCAAACTCATTTTTTTTATTTATTTTTTATTTGTCTTAATATAAAACAGTGAATTTTACTTTTAAAACTACTTGAATCATAACTGGCTCAGTCATCGTGATATCTTGGCAGCTAGAAATGTTGATGTTGCGAAATAAATTACAGATACAACAGTTGTTACCAGACGATCTGATGTCTTTTAAATCAATCGATACTGTTGTTAATAAAAAAGAGAGAGTACATTTTCCCATTAAATTTTTAAATTCACTAGATATACCTGAAATGCCACCACATAATCTTAGCTTAAAGATTTGTTCACCTATGATTCAGTGAAAGAGATACCATCGTTGCTAGGCTGGAAGTAACCATGGAAAAAACTGGCTTGTGCCGTGGTATCTTGGCCATAATCACCTTGGCCCTCTTCCTGGCAAGCCCTTGAGAGAATCAATACTGAAGTGGAACAGTAAAAGATCGGCCTTTTTTTTTGGGAGTGATGGTAACGTTCATCACTCTGTTTGGCAAACAGTGAGTGCGTCTCTTTTTGATTATATCCTTGGTATAAACCTCTAAGTATGTAATGTTGGAAATGAATCAACCTTTATTACTAAAACTTGACAAGATGTCCTAGACATAACTCTTGTTTCCGATACTATACACCATATGATCTTGGACTTTAAAGTATTCAAAGAACACTCATTCTCTGATCATAGATGTGCCCAATTCAATATTAATATGGATGAAAAACCTAGTCCATTGACTTTTCTTAATTATTGAAAACTAAATGGACCGAAACATATTACAAAGTTTACTAAGACCTGGACTATTTAGTCCTTCCTTTAACGCTAGTGAACTTGACAACAAAGTCAATGACCTCATCTTAGTTATGAATAAACGGACAACCACTTTAACGTAACCTATTATTCTCCTGAGTAATTTGAATCAACTTAATTATGCAACGATACACGTTTAGTCTTCAAAAAAATCACCGGAAATATTCTTGAAGCAACCACTTTAACTGAAAAGTTTAAAGGAAAAGTGGTCCTGTTGCCACGCTTTCCAATGGTACCATCAGATTCTATTGTACCCCTCATAATGTTACAGCTTAAAATTCGTTTAGCTTTTGTCAGGTCTATTAATAAGTATCAAGACCAAACAATGTCCATTTGTAATTTAGATTTTTAAAATCCATGTTTATCTCACAGACTATGTTGCATGTTCACTTGTGGAAAACCGTCAAACTTATTTGTGTTAGCGAAAGACAGGTTAACCAAAAATAGTTTGCACTGATTAGTGGTAAATTAAATTGAAATTAAAAGTACTTACATTTCAAAATAATAAATATTACTATCCGCCCTACCAATCTCATCTGTAAATTTAACTGTAACATGTTAGTTACTAAAAAAATTGTAATATAGTCATTTGTTACAATTTAATTCTTCTTTATTGATTTTTGCTTTACATCAACTGTACAAATATGTTGATCAATTGCGCTTAAAGTCCTTCCCCTTCAAATCCCAATACAGTCAATTTGTATACCACCTTTAACGTTCTACGTTCCTACCGTTCTTCAACACCAATGTAATATGACAAACAAAAAGCAGTGCAGAACCGGGTCAGCTAGTATAATATAAACACAAAATGTTAATTCAATTTTTTTAGTTAGTTAATTGAAGCCGGTCGCGTTATTGGTTCGTGAGATATTTGGGGTCAACCAAATTAAATTGCTATAGTCCTTTCTGCATCCTGCTGTGTTATCATCGGAGTAAATTATTTGAAGTCGATATCTCAACTGGTTCTTCAGATATGGACTTACATTTTTGTCTGTGCAGTGAAATTCTTTTTAAAGAGAACTTTAGTTTAGATTCTCAACCGCCCTTTTTGTATTTTTGAAAAAAAAAACTGATTAAAATTGTTTGAAATCCTAAAAATTTACCAAATTCTTACTTACTGTTATTTTGAGGAAGTATAAGAAACGTAAAAGAGAACATAAAACATAAATTCGGGCTTTGATTATCTGTGTTTTCTCATCATCATTAGAAATGACAAAATGAAAAGGAATTTGTTCGTTTCTCATATTTTCAGTTTTATTTCTTACGGAAATATTTACCAAATTTGATCACAAAATTATTTTGTATCTTTCTTTTATTTTGGAATTTATGTTGTTTGTAGTATGCTAGATTTCTTTCTGATCGATATTTTGGATTTGCTGTATTGATGAGTAACTTTTTTTCGTAAGGAAAAAAATCATAATAAATAACACTCCCTTATGTTTGTCATAAAAATGATATATTTGTGCGAAGCACAAACTCTAACTCTAAGGTAATTAAAATGCAAAGAGTTTTGTATCCGCCGAGGAATTTTTATTGCACAAGTCCCCACATTCTGTTTGTTATTGTTGAATATAACATTTTTGTTGTGAATGAAAAAAAGGGAACAGTAGGGCAAATGATTTAAAAAGTTGGTTAACAACAAATTAAACAAATTGTTGACTCATACATTTGAATTCGATGTTTTTTTTCGAAGTTGTTCTTTTTTTGACAGCTGTCACTAGATTTCTGTATATGTCACTGAACTCCTCCTTAACGACTGGACAGATTTGAATGATTTGTTTTCTATGTGTTTGGGGGCAGCCTAGGTGGTTTATATCGCTTGAATAAAATAAAATAGTCAATTAAATTTATTTTGAAGATTCTTAGATTTAAATGAACCAATGAAAGTCATTTTATCCCACTCGCTCGTATAAATTAGTGTCTCAAATGATACAAACGCATAATGTAAGGTAATGTTGTATAATTTAATTTATTTAAACTATTTATGTATAACGGTGTGACTTATGAAATGTTCAGTTTGTTAGAAACGATGTATTTTTGTATAGGTATCACTTTATATTTAAATACCATTTGATTGATTTAATGCCTAAAAGAGTTGCATCTTGAATTCTATATCTGTTGGGCCCTTTCATTAGGGTTATTTTATTTCATTAGGTATATTTACACCACTTTCAAAAAATTTCTAAACAAAGGTTGTACAAAGCAAGGATAACATTAATTTTGATCTTTTTGGAGATTTTACCATTTTTAATGTAATGCCACATTCGGGTCTCGTAAGTTGTGCTAGTTCTTCACATAAAATTCTGATCACATTTTTCGATCAAATTTTCCTTCCCTTTTTTCGATTTGCGAAAACAACAGAAAGGCAAAAAAATGGTTAAGAAAAATGCAGACATTTAATTTCCCGCATTATTTATTTGTGGAAAATTTCTGAACAACTTATATAAACAAACACTGTTATAATAAAATAAGGCGCAACATTGTTACATGACAAACGGTAAAAACTAAATATGCATAACGGCGACGCGGCGTCCAAATAATTAAGTTAGTATGTAACCCCCTGCTTAGACAAAATGGAACATGCAAAAAGAATGCCCGTTTTATTTGGGGCCTTGGTCAACACGATAAAGTAAAGTATTAATTCCAAGTTGACGTTTGGTAAAAATGGTAAAACTTTCAAAGTCATGTGAAGGCTGAGCCAAGATCCATTGCTATTGCTCGAGTAATGTAAAAGATAGAGCGAACCTACAATACCCGAGTAAAAACTTTAGGTAGTACAAGTAGCGATTCAATCCAAGAACTCTGGCTACGTTATTAAAGGTACACCTTGGACCGAAAATGTAACCATGTCTTCGAAATGATTTGTCTTATACTTATATAGAGTTTTCAATGAAGTACTTAACAACTTATTCAATCGGAGAACGTGCTTTTCTTTAAATGGTATAACGGTTTAAAAGGTGTGTAGGTCTTCGTGTTTTGTTAAAAAAGTTTTTAGTTGAATTCTAAAAAGTTTAAAAATTATCGACAATATTTTGCATACCAAATTTTTAGTCGAAAACAAATTTTTACCAATTTTAGTAGCATTTCTTAAAAGTTCTTATTATTAATATACACAAATACAAATTGGATGAATGAAACTAATTTGAAATCAATATCTTCTATTCACGAGACATCGAGAACCGATCATCAATTTTTACCATTTTTGCGTTCTATTTATTGTAGATTTTATTTTTTATAAAAAACTGAATGTTAGATTTTTATAAAATAATTAAGGAATTTTTAAAACAATATTTTTATAAAAGTTGATTTGAAGCCATCATCTTAAAGTTTTAAAAAGATATTTTAGTCGAAAATCTATTTTTACGAACTTTTATTAATTTTTGTAGGTATAAAAATAAATCAAAATTTTACTGAATGTTAAAAACAATTTTCTCATAAGATAAAATTAGTTTAAAGCCTATATCTCAAAGTTTTGAAAAGATATTTGAGTGAAAAATCAATGTTTACCAACTTCGAGTAATGTTTTTTAAGGTTTTTATTTTTTATAAAAAACTGTCAATTCGATTTCTCTAAAAATTTTACCAGATGTTAAAAACCTTATTCTTCATTGCACAAATTTTTGAAATAAAATCATTTTTATTCGTAAAATTTTCGAGGTGAAACATTTTTTTGTCAGTTTTCTTTATTTATAAAAAAACGTTAGTTGTATTTTTTTCCAAAAATGTACTTGTTTGGTATCACGATACAATATATAAAATAAAATTTAATTCAAGTCTCTAGCGCTATTGTTTCGTGAAATATTTAGGGTTAACCAAAATGTTCACCTTTTTTAAACTGCTATGGTAAAAAAAACCTCCCACGCAATTTTCTTGAGAGCCCTTTTTGCATCTTTCTGCATTATTATCTTTATACCACAATTTATTTGAAATCGACAAAAAAAACGTACGGACCGGACGTACGAACGTACGTACACACGCACGCACAGACATTTCTCTTCGAATCTTTTACTTCGGTTTTAATTTGTTTTTGTAAATATTATTTTTTTCTGATTAATCATAATTTTTATTTTTTAGTTCAAAGGCTTGAACCACATCGTAGCTATGCGTCAAAACACAGAATTAACTTGATGTAAGGGCATAAGATATTGAGTTGCCTTGCTGCAATTTTTTTTGAAGTCCGTAAAGTGTCTCCGAAGGAATTTAATATCTAAACAAAAAACGGAGAATTTCGCTGAGACTGTCACAACGACGAGCCCCATAGAAGCACAAACATTGTTATGTATTCATTTCTGATAAAGTTGCTCTAGTATGAAGCTTCATTTTTGTTATACGGAAAGTTTGTTTGGTACTCACACCCAACATGTTCCTTGATCTCCGCAGGGCGTTGTTCATAACATAAGGGCTTTATATTGTATACTGTTTTTAAAGACAGAAATAGGAATTTCCCTAAAATTTTGATGTAAGGTAACATAGTTCGTAGTTTCTTGAATTAATGTTCGTGTGTTTGGCAATAATTAAAATTATTCATCATCTTTGAATTACGGTTTTTTGCTTCTTTTGAAATCGACATGTTGTGAATTATGTCTTTTATTTGTCCATTTTTCAGAAACTAGCTGAAACTGCTTATCCATTTGGAATTTTATAGAAAAAGATCTTAATAGATTGTAGTATCGGTTTCATGATGGTTAGTGTGTTGAACTTTCATGTAAGAGGTTTCACGAGAAGAGGAATTGACAAACCCTCCGAGTATAATTCTTCTCATTAAAAGTGCTTTTCCAAATTGGCCGCTCGGATTCGGCTTAAAACTGCAGGCCACCTCATTTCTGACAACAGTAGTTGAACACAGGAATGGTTGAGAGCTGTAAGTCACTAGCTTATAGTTCTCAACGGACTTTTACGCCACCTAATTTTTTGGATTAAATCAAATTTAAAATTTCTTAAACGAAATACAATAAAATTTCTTCACATTTTTATTTGGTGAATTTTAATCATATTATAACCCTAAAAATCAAATTGACATTTCACCAAAGAATATTATTCAGTTTTCTTATATTTGACAAAATGGATTTTTAAGACCTTTTCATAGAACGTTCTCATTCATGGAAAAAAAATCAATTTCAGATTCCAATTGCCGGGTACAGGAACTTCAAAAAATTATGCACCAGGTACTAAATACTTGAAAATCACCAGTACCAGTACTTTTACTTTGAACTGCAATGCTGTAAAGTATTTTTTTCTGGGTACTGTGATACATTTTCAAGCATTTTTCAAAAGATTAACTAAAATTACCGACAGTATTTTGCACATGTTGAAATAGTTTGATTTCAATATCTATTCTTGCTAACGAAATTTTTAGTCGAAAGCCAATTTTTACCAATTTTTCTTGAAATTTTTTATTTCTTATTTAAACATATACAGATTGGATGTTTCTCAGAACATTATCTTACGTTAACAACTAAATTTAGCACAGAATGAAATCATTTGTTTCACGAGATATCAAATATCAATTTTTACTAATTTTGCGTACTATTTTTCGTGAATTTTAATTTTTATGAAAAACTGACTCTTGAATTTTATAAAATATGTCGAAAATAATATTTTCTATAACATAAAATCATTTTGAAGCTTATATCTTAAATTCTTAAAAAGTTATTTGAGTCGAAAATCAATTTTGACCAACTTTTAGTAATGATTGTTTCAGCCTTTACTTAAAAAAAAAACTGTCAAATCAATTGAAAATTAGGTCAATCACCACCGCCAGCCGGTTTTAAACTTCTTATTGTAATCCAAAAACCAATATCAAATATTTTGTATGTGTTTTATTGCTGTGCAGAAGCAGCACACTTCGCTTAAACACTTCTAACAAAGTGGGTAAGGGATTATGACCCTTTATCAAAATATGTTCTCAGTAAAAGAATTTTCTTTATCAAAATGTTAAGTTTCTAAGTAATAGAATAAGAAGGTATAACGGTATTGGACCTAGCATGCTCAAGACATGTCCAATGTTTTCTTACAATACTATAAAAGTGTTAACTCAATCCATCAAAACTCCCCACAAACATCATAATACAATACTTCTGCCTTTATCAATATCTATAAATACAATCTTTTTTTTTTCTTTCTTATTGAATATATCATCCGTAAAAGGAACAAAATTATTTTAAAAGAGAAAATATCAGAAAATTAAAAATATATTTTACCTCTATATGACTGCCAGTGTCACTATTTGCTGTGTTAATTTCAAATTACAAATGTATATCTAAAGTCCAACTCAAGTAGCCGTCTATACCCAGAAAGTCTAACATGACACACTGTCATATCCAATAAAAAAATTAAAAAATTGTTAACGCGCACGCTTCTGAATCAATAAATATTTTTTTTAAACTGTAAGTACGATTTTCACTACTTGTTTTTTTTTTTTTTGTAATTGAAAGTTAGAGGAGGCAAGATTAACATATTCTTGGGAGGGGGCAGGTCAGAAGAAAATAAAAAATGTGGGTGTAAATAATTCATGTTTTTTGTTTTGTAATTCTCCGTAAGTCTGATATGTGCATACCTTTTAGTATGATTTGAATAATTATAAGGCCATAATACTCAACTCATTTACGGTGGATATACTCGTACACACAAAAAAAACTTACTCACGCACAAAGGCAAAACTCACGCACCACATTCACCGTTGACAGAGAATTAAATAAATATATATGTTCATACACTAGGAATAGTGTAGTATCAATAGCTCATAAGAACCTTTTTCCTATTGACAATAAGCTTTTGTTTTAACATAATACATTTTAATTCTTAGCAATAATGTTGCGGTACACAGGAGCGAGCAAAAGTAACAAAAGGTGATCGTGTATCAGGTGCTGATTAAGCTATTTTACATGTACATACATACATACATACTTAAATGTACTAACGTATCAGAAAATCCTGGAATACCAACAACTTGCAAATTTGAGATCAAATATGATATAAAAAAGGTGTAATTTAAAAACAAAGTAATTAATCCATCACTAGGTGCTTTCTTAAAAAATTAATATTTTGCTTAACATTTAACTAACTAGCCATTTGCTTAATATCAAGCAATTTAATTGCGAATAGTGACTAGAACATTGTTAATTAGGTTGTATTTAAAAAACGATCATCCGAACATGTCTAAAAAGTGACAGTTCGTGAAAATTAAAAAAGCAAATAAGGTAAAACTTCTATTAATTAGAATTCCCAACGTTAACTGGACCATTCCATCCACTGAAATATTGTTTAGGATATTCTTAAGAATACATTTTCAATATTTTTTTAACCACTTATATCTTTTGACCAGAAAACCATAAAAAATTCTTAGACTTTGCTAAAACCCGTAGCGTGATGTGATAATGATAACACCACTTTTAAATATTAAGGGTCTAAGTAGCAATTTTCTCAATATTTAGCAATCTACTCCAAAATGTTAAACCTTTCTTTTCATTTTGCTAACTAGTAAATTTCTAATTTCCTTTTATTAATCTAATATGGATTAAGTTAATTATTAATTAAGGTAGCGTTTAATATGAGGTAGGGATGATCTTTCAAGCCTTGTAAATTCCTAAAAATGGAACAAATAAAGATTAAAATGCAGTACTTTTTCCAGCATCCATTCAGTGTTAACATTGACTTTATCAATAACATTAAGGTTTAAGGTTAAATAATAAATGACTGTCACTTCCAACATTTTACGAACAAAAATTGATTTTGATTTTGTAAAAAAAATTTAAAATTTTATTGCATGTTGTCTACAATATTTTTTAATACAAAAAAGTAGTTTAAGGCCAATATCTCAGAGTTTTGAAAAGATATTTGAGTCGATCAATTTTTACCAACTTTTATTATTTTTTGTAAAAAAACTGTAAATTCGATTTTTCTCAAAATTTTACTGAATGTTGACAAAAATATTGTTAAAAGTTAAAAGCCATAATTTCAAAGTTTTGAAAAGATATTTGAGTCGAAAGTCAATAAAATCATGTTTTATTCTTAAATTTTTCGAGTTGACAAATTTGTTTTTCAGTTTTTTTGTTTTATAAATTAATTGGATTTTTTTTCAAAAAATATACTTGCTTGGTGTCACGTTACAATATATTATATACAATTTATTTCACGTCTCTAGCGTTTTTGGTTCGTAAGATATATAGGGTTAACCAAAATGTTCACCTTTTTTTAAACTGCTATGGTAAAAAAACCGACCAAGCAATTTTCTTGAGACCACTTCTGCCTCTTTCTGCCTTTTTATCTGTATAACACGATTTATTTGAAGTAGATATCTCTTCAGGTTCTTGAGCTATGGACAACGAAAAAAACGTCGCGAATGTACGGATGAAGGGATGAACTGTACGTACACACGCACGCACAGAAATCTTTCTTAGAAAAAACGAATTGACAAACAAAACATCACTAAAACTTGGTAAAATTAGATTTTCGATTTAAATATCTTTCGAAAACTAAAAAAAATATTTGCTTTAGCTGATTTTATTCTTAAGGAGGTATTGTCTCCTACAATTTTTATAAAAATACAACAGTCAGTTTTTTCATAAAAATTAAAATCTATAAAAGATGTTACGCAAAATTAGTGTTTGGTTCTTGATATGTCGTGCATAAATGAAGGTATTGACTTCAAATTAATTTTATTCTGTGCAAAATGTGCTTAGAAAAATCCAATTTGTTTTTTTTTTATATAAGAAGTAAAAACTTTTAAGAAATGGTACTAAAACTGTTAAAAATTGGTTTTCGACTAAAAATCTCGTTAACAAATATAAATTTTGAAATCACACTTTTTCATCATACGCAAGATATTGTTGTTAGTTATTTTTTTTTAGAAAAAATCAACAAACAAAATACGAAAACCTACCAAAACAACCAGAAATGCGTTTCGACTCAAGTATTACGAGAACAAGAAAAATTATTTTCTTGTTCTAACACAAAATATTCATAACAAAGTTTTAAGCAAGACAAAGACAGAGTTAACAGTCTGGGTCGAATCCTCTTTTTTATTTTTAAATAAGTCTAATTTCCATATAAAAACTTTGAAGAGTATACAATCAATGAATGAAGGTTATTCTGGTTTTTGTCCAGGTGTCGAGAAATTAGACTAGATTATGTTTAACAATTTCTATTAGTATATGTACATATTTATATTTTTTTTTTAGGTGTCAATTTGATTTTCATAGAAATAAAAGCATGCATTTTTGTTTAAATGCTAAAAAAATAAATTAAAATTTTGTTTATTGGTTTTCATTTTCTGTGAAAAAAAAAGAATTTTTAGGTCCATGATTTGTTCGTGAGATTGAAATGACTTCCCATTCATTAATTCATTATTTCAATCGAAAACAAATAAAATGTAGATTTTGACTCCATTAAAAATTACCAAACAATACAGCAAACATTAAAAATACTCTCAATTTATTTGATAACACAATATTACCCCCTCTTATTGGCTTATAAAATTGTTGTTACAAAAATAATAACAGCATATATGAAATTGTTGGGAAGCGTGCTAGAGATATTTAAATCATTCTGCTTTTATAATAGGTCACATTTTTCACAGGAAGAGAGGTATATAATTTAAATTTTGTTTGCCTTTTACATAAACATACAAATGTGCATATGTACAGCCAGCCCATCCGTGTAAGGACCACCCCGATAGGGAAATATATAGTGAAAGAATGTAGGTACTACTTACCGATCTGTTGTGGCGATGAAAAACAAATAGCAACAAAGTCGTCAATCGTTGCGCATTTAGTGGGAGGTGCAAAATATAAAACTCTGAAAATTTGAATAAACTCGACAAAAGCATTTCATAGTATTTTGTGTTCAACTTAATGCAATGCAAATGCATCCAGGGCCAGATTGGTTTGTTTGCCATTTCATTACTATAAAATAAAGTGCAGTATCATATTCAAGGGCCAACGGCTCACAGTGGTTTTATTTTAAAAATTTTAATGAAAATTCAAAAATTAACCATGAACAAAATAGAATTTCATCCTACACCAGTTTGGAATGAAAATTAAAGGAAAATGAAATGCGATTAATTAAATATCTACATTTTAAAGCATATACCAAATATAAACTGGCCAGAGGATTTGCATTATAGACGGTATTTCAAATGCGGATCAAGAGAGGTCGTTTCCCACCAAACTGGGAAATTATTTTTTGTAATGTTCGTAGGAATTCCCTTGAATAAGACTCCTATTGTAAAATTAATTATTTATCTTTTGCATATTACTACTTTTAACTGAAGACTGGTCGGAAATCCAGTCCTATTACAATTGCTCAGAACAAGGGGTGAGGTCATATGAACCATAAAGCTTATACAATTATTTTGTACATATAAGTAAAGATTTTATCGAAAGACTTGTAAGTAATTTGATTATATTCACCAAAAAACGGTTGGCTATCACAAATAACTAAAATCTTTGTTCTTTTCTGAAAGAAAGAGCAAATATTCAGATTCCTAAAAAGTAACCTTGAATAAGAGATTACCAATTTGATAATTAGTTGCCTTCAAAGTTGCCTTTTCGTTGAAACACATATATAGTATTAAATCTTTTTTTAAAGTGTTTTTTTTTTTTTCAAAATTGATTTTCTATTAACAACAACTTTTTGAAGTAAATTTGGTTTGGAATCTTTTAAAACTTAGATCTAAAACACAAATTTCAAGAATATACATTCCTCGAATCTCTCAAGAACTGAAATTAAAAGAGATGCTGCAACGTGTAATGTTTCCAACTTATTTGTTTACCTTAATTTGATTTTATATATTTTTCAGAGAAATTATGTACTTAAATTTGCCTATCTAAATTAAAGAACCAATCATTTTTCTCTCTACAATTTTTAAGTTTTTTTTTTCATTTAAAATCAAATATTTTTTATAGATGTTCACGCAAAACAATATTTGTTTAGAATTTTTCTTCTAGAATCAGCTTATCAGCTTCAATTTACGAGTTAGTAGACTTATAACGATAGTTTTATTAAACTCCCAAATGTTAGGTTAGGTTAGGTTAAAGTGGCTGCAGATTCAGAATCCACACACTTAGGCCAAAAAAAGCCAGACAATTTTTTATAACAGATTCTGTTTTATTTTCCCCCGAATAAAGATCACATTTTTGTGCCAAACTTTTTATTTCCTGGGGGTTTGCATCTATATTTTTGAACAAGAACAGAATTTATTTTTAAAGCAAATTTACGTTTCAATACAATTTCTAACATTTCTGCGTAAAATGCACCAAAACCCCTCTAAACTTTTGTCTTTTATCTCTTAAATATGGCATGGCATATTTTGAGTCCTGTTGGAATCTTGGAATGCTTTCATATGTAGGGAGTCGTCCAAATTAATTAGTTAGACTATATTGGCTGAATCACAAACACGCTTCAGCTTCGGCTTCACCTGACGTTTACTAGTTCAGCCATAGGAATTCAATGCATGCTATCACAATGGAGCTTTGCCCTCACGTTTCGTTTGACAATCGTAAGGAAAAGAACGTAATGTAACATTTGCTTTGTCTGACAGCTCAAAAGTTGTAAAAAAATGTCTACAAACAAAATATCTGCTCTTTGGAGGGATGAAATAAAAGAAATGTCATTCAAAGCAAACTCGCACGCAGACGAAGCCGAAGCGTGTTTGTGATTCAGCCATATCTTGCTGGACAACAGTGTTCTAAAATAATCTTATAATTAAAATTGTGACTATAGCCCTTGAAATATGTAAATGATAGGTTTAGACCCCCAACCACACTTATTAAAAGTCTGGATCCGCTCTTGCGGTGTTTATACTTTAATAAAATCCTATTTGAACGCACACTATGTGTTTGTTGCTTTAAACAAGATGATATTTGTCAACTTATCTCTGTAGAAAGTCTATTGAGTACAGGATGTTCGCAGTTGACTTAAAGCTTCAGGAAAACAAGTTGACTATATGATTATTATCAAGCAAGTAAGGAAATTTTATTTATGAAGAAAAATATACAAATCCAATGAATATCTGACTGAATAAGTTCTTAAACATAAAGTAGAATTATACAAAGTAGTTGAATTGAGATGGTATACATAGTGTTGCATTAAATAATTCATTTTAACAATCTCTATAATAACTACTAAAATATTTGAAAATCTATAGACGAAATTATTCAGAAAATCAATTTTTGACACTAGTTTTACTGACAAATTCTCCGATTTGCAGCTAACGTCAACCACGCTTCTAGCTTATACTATAATCTTCTGCTCACTAGAAATAACATAGAAATTATTATCAAGGTCCTTCAGATGATTCTGAACACGTTTGAAAGTAATTTTGAAAACTACAGATACAATGTAAAAATTTAAACCCACCACCTAAGCCTAACATCAGATTGTTCATCTATTTTATAGTGGTCTTAAAAGTAGTATCTTATAATTTTATATTAAAGATCCCCTTCATAGAACTTGATTACTTAAATACGAAAAATAAGAAAAACATCTTTTGTTCAGTTGATAACAATGTATTTTAAAATTATAATGTAGAAAAGAGGCTGGGATGGGGCCTAACTTATAACTTCCCATTCCGTCTGTCGATTTGTCTTGCTTTAAAGGCTTGTATGTTTTCTTGTTTGGTAGAAAAGGTGATGAATTATTTAAAAAAAATATATAAATTACCAACAAGGTACGTACAAACGTACGCAGAGACATCTCTCTAAAAATCTTTTATTTGGACTCTACGAACCTTGAAACGTCGAGAAATGTCAACATTTTCAAATTCGAAAAATCGGACCGATTACTATAACTTCCTTCGGGATCCAGATCAAAATTTCAATTATGTTCCGTATACTTTCGATGAAGAATGCATCAGGGCATTTTGGATGTGCAATACGTTACTGGCATTTACTTCAGCGATGATGAATAAGCATTTGTTTTTAAAAACATCTGCCACTACTTATGTGTTGATTTGGAGGCATAGTATCTATTGTTCGAATCTGACTGTCTATAAAAGTTTTCCCCGGCTGCTGCCTTATTGTTAAAAAAATATTTAAATGGTTTTCTAAGGAAAATAGAAACGAGAATCTTGCCTGATCAGTGGATTTAAAGTTGACAGTTGCATACCCCCAGTCCCATCAGGTCCAAGTGTCCAGACAAATAAAGTGTATATACATTTATATTTCTGTAGTTGTTTTTTTTTTGTTTTTTATTGTTGAAAAATATTGGGTAGTAGTTTTCAAAAGTTAATAGATATTTAATTTAATTTTCTAAAAACGTCATTGACTTAGAGAGGTACTTACATGCGAGGGCGATTGAATTTCCCAAACAATATTTGCTTGAATTTTCCTTTTTTAATAATATAAATATGCATGTTATTTTGTTTGATCTGAAACTTGACACACATAAGCTTTTCATAATTTTATTTGTCTAAATATTCGAGAGGATAATTGTTCAAAGAAAAATACCAATTTTATAGGTGTATCAAATTTCTTTTTATTATTTGTCATAAAATACGAAATTGAAGAACCACGCTATAATGTACTTGCACTGGCATTTTAACGACAACAGTAATGAGTAGGTTCATTCTTGGTTCTGTATTTTTATGCTTTTAGACATTTTCACAAACTAAAAAGCATTTTTGTACAAGCTAACACGTTTAAAATAAAATGCAAGACTGGGTCGTACAAACTCCCTTATGTATGCAAAAAAGATTGTTTTACAAAATTTATTGCAGTTTAAAAATATTAATTTCGGAAAAAAATGAATAAAAAAAATATCGAATTTAGAAAAAAAAATTAAATCAAAAATAAAAACAATGACATTTTTCATCATCAATTATTATTGAGACAGTATTGGAGTTCTGCAGAAAAATTATTGAAAACGTTTGATTAGCTTATGAGAAAACTTAGAAATACAATAACAGTTTAATGGGGGTACCCTTTTGGAGCAATAAAAAAATATTTTGTTTTTATATTGAAAGAAGCCAAATTAAGGAAAAACATTTCTTAACGAAAATAATTCCTAACGCGAATCGGCTCAATACCTTCATTTCCAAATTTAAAGTCAACCGACCCAATGCTTTGGGCTGAAGAGCTCAATACAGATAGACGGATGCAATAGATCCACTGGTAATCTCAGGATTTATCTCACCGAACAGTGGAACAAATCTTTATATCGTTTTTGGAGAAAATAAGATTATTGCACTTGATATTTCAAATGCATTTGATAGAGTTTGGCACCAAGCTCTCTTAGCGAAAATGCGTGCATTTGGTATTGATGATTTCCTTCTTGGGTTAGAAATTACCTTTCGGACCGTTCAATTCAAGTAAATAGTATTGGACGTGTTCAAATTTGATATTCACAAAATAAACGCTGGTATGCCCCAGGGCTCCGTTTTGTCTCCGACACTTTTCCTTATTTTTATAAATGATCTTTTGTCTAAATCTTTTAACCCAATTAATTGTTTCGCTGATGACAGTCCCTTCAGATTCTTATATTCGTTTTTAGATTCTCATCCTTGTGCTTCGAATGTGGACTACCAACGGCAGCGTATGATAAGCTCATTAAATTCTGATTTTGACAGCATTGCAATGCTGTCTACTGTCACAAAAGCGTAACCCTCCCCTAATCCAATCCATGAGTGGTACTTGCATCGAGGAGACTGACAGCTTTCAGTCCTAGGTATGTGCATTACAAACCACTTGTTGTGGAGTGATCACATATTTGACATCGCCAAAGTGCTGCTAAGTGTTTAGGTGTTCTTCGAAGATGCAAGAAGTTTTGTTAGCCCTTCTGATCTGGCTACAATCTTTAAAGCTTATATTCGTCCAAAACTCGAGTAGAATTACTACATTTAAGAAGTATCTGCGTATCTGCAATTTCGGAGGGAGAGAAAGAGTACTTTGAAGATGATGAACATGTAAGTATGAAGAACATAAAGATCTGAATTTCGTCTCTATCTTATAATTTAGATTCATGTATCTTATCTTTATATTACAGAATAAAATTCAAAGTGATAAATGTTCAAAACACAGCTTGATAGCATATTTTTGTACTGTGTGTTTCATAAGAAAATTTGAATTCATAGTTAAGCAGATATATTTTCTTCTTAAGTTTTAAGCAAGACAAATAAACAGACGGAATGGAAGTTTATCAGTGTGGATAGCGTCCCAGCTTTTTTTTTATTTTTACATTTTATCAGAAACTCATGAACCAATTTAAATAATTTCAATTCTGATATTCTGATCAAAAATTACATTTTTTTTTTGGATTATCAAACATATTTTTTTTCTAAATTCTATGCCTGGAAAACGGGTCAAGATTTTTTACTAAAATCAAATATATAATATAATATGTACTAACTGCATTGCAGCTATATTTTTAAATCTTAAATCTTTGCTAAATGGAGCAAAATCGTGCATTTATTTTTTTGTCTTAAGACTATTGTTTTCGGTTTAATGTTGGAATATAATTGAAAATGTAAAAACATAGTTTTCTCATGTTAATATTATAAAAAATATTTACCGTCAGCATTTTTCGAAAGTAAACAAATGAATACAATTTCCTGGAAAATTGGGCATTTAATATTAACTATCATAAGGCATTTTAAGATTTCCCATATTGAATAAGAAGCATTCTATTTTCATTCCAATTGTCTTATAGAATCTTAATATCATAAATCTCGAAAAAATAATATGCGGTTTGGTGTTCAAGATTTAAACCAAAAGGAATTTTTACGCAAAAAAAAGCACCCTTATATGCATACATACATACCTACATATAGACAATATTGATAGGATCATAACTTTTGTCTTCACTGTTCGATCACAATACTCGTTGCTCCAATTTATGGAACCACAAAAACAGTTTGTATAAATATTTAAACCTCAACGCCGGATGCGAATCTTTATTCTCGTTTTCATAGCTAACCATAAATTTATTGAAGGTAATAAAATATTAAAAGCTAAAATAAAATTAAAATAATCGTTTTCCTTTTGTAAATAAACTCCAAAGTTATCAATACGACGAAGAAAACGCAAACCATCAGCACAATCATAACACAAATATTTGTTTAAGGTCTTTAGCTTGAACCCCTTTTGAAGTGTATTGGAACTACTATCGTTGGACGACAACAATGTTGCGACAATCACTTTTGAATTATTAAACAAAACAAAAAATTGAATGAATGTGTCATAATTTACAGTTTTTATTTATTTCGAATCACGTTTTTCGTTGTGACTATTATTTTTGCTCTTGGTGACTTTCTTCATCTTTTGTTTTTTGTCGACTTTAATGCTGGAGTTTATAACTAAAACAAAGTGTGTAGATTCATTAGAAATACAAATGTAAACATCTCATAAATTCATACTATAGGCAGTACTATAGTGGAGATGGAGGCCAATTCGACACATTTGTTTTTTTTTTTGTTTTTGTATAACTCAATCTCACTTTATGCATATTCAAAATTCGTTCATAATTTTATTGGAACTTGCTTAAAAATAATTTGATAGGCAACCATTTAGTTTCCGGGTTTTAAATGCAGCTATCTTCTTTGCCTTAAATGCTGGTTGAAAGAAAGATTGCGTAGCCGTTATGAGTTAGGAGTTTAAGGTTATCCATTGAGAACTTAGGTTAGGTTTGGTTAAAGTGGTTGTCCAAGATGGAAGCGGACACACTTAGGCCAGTTTAATGGCCCATTGTGATACGACATGAATCTTGAGGCTTCCTCCTAAGCTAAAGGGAACCAGTTTAAGTCCCTGTACGAAACGTGAAAGGCTGACTATGCTGATATGATTTAGATGGTTAAAGAAGAATTCTGCTATAGGTAATTCTTGCGTTTTTGAGCCAGAGCAGCGCATGTACCGAGAAGATGAAGAACTGTTTCTTCCCCTTCCATACAGCTTCTGCAAAAGTCGTTTGAGAATACGCTTAGTGGCGTGCTTTCCTATAAGACAGTTGCTGGTTATGACACCTATTATCGAGCTTATATCCGATCTGCTTAGAGATAGCAAGCACCTTGAACGTTATAAATCAAGTGTTGGCCAGATGTTTTTTTTGACCTGACACGTGGTGATGTTGTTCCTCCTGGTGCCTGCCCTCCTCCCAGCGCTTGCATTAGCAACAGTGTACAAGTAGCGGTTGGTATGCCAGTATGTGCCAAACGTGGAAGGATGGGTAACCTGGAATGTCTCTATGGCCGGCACCCAGAAAAGATGAATAATAAACTGTTGTGCCATCTCCACTAGAGATGATCGACAGTTATGGACTGTTATAGAGTTTGTAGAGATAGAGTCAAGTGATTTGATAGTAGCCTGACTATCTGAGAGAATACGGATATCACGTTTTCCTTAAGCCAGGACCAAGACTTCTTTTATCTTAACTTATACTTAAAGATCATGTTATTCTCTACAAAAATGATGTATCATGATTTCAAAAAGATTAGAGAACCGTTTTGGGTAAAACGTGTTAATTTCTCTATTTTATAGAACATTAGTTTGAGGAAAATAAAAAAACAAGGGAATCAAAATCAGTGCTTTCCAACCATTGAATACCTGAAAAGGAGATATCCAATTTTCGGGCTCAAAGCCAAATGAAAACTTACGTTTAGACCAATCTCAATTTAAAAAAAAGAGGATGGGATGCGACCCAGACTGATAATTTTCCATCCCGTCTGTCGATTTGCCTTGTTTTTAACTTTAACAAAATATTCATAACCTTATTTTGTGTGATATAAATAATTTGAAGTCAGTATCTTTCTTTGTTCTATTAATACTTGAGTTGTCAATTAACGTTTTCTAAAAAAAACATTATCAATCATATAATTGAATCCAATTTTGACCAATCTTTTGATTTTAATTTTTATGAAAAAAAAAACTGACTACTTATTAGAATTAAGAAAAAAAAATGTACTAAATGTTAAAAACGATATTTTCTATAAGATGAAATTAGTTTGAAGCCATTATTTTAAATTTTTGGAAAGAGACCTTGAAACGTTCGCCGGGAAATATCAAAATGTTCAATTAAACAAATTGGACCGATTACAATAACTTCCTATGGGAGGTTAGTTATTCCAAAGCGAACACAAAATGTTCTCTTGGCTTATCGAAAGTACTTTTTTTTTTTTTAAAAAACCTTCAACTTCAGATCAATAAAACGTTCTCAAAGTGTATTTCAAACGAAATGTGTGCTTACCGAAACACATACGTGTGTACATATTTTCCTTATAGCGTAGCAATAGGTGGTATAAATTTTAATTTAAGAATTATTCGAAAAAGAATAATTTCTTCAGTTTTGTTTAGAACTTTATAAGTTTCACATTTCCCAGAAACAAAGAAAGATACCCCATAAATACATTTTCTTTTGACAAATATAGTGCATGGTCAGTTCTCAGTTTTAACTAGTAATTTGAGTTTTATATTACCAACCAAAATTCTTCGAATTCATTATTGTTGTCGGATTAATTTCTTGAAGAATTGTGTCCGTCAAATAATTTGTATCTTCACAATAACAAAAACAAACACTGCAGATTTTCTTTTACTTATCCCAATACTTGCAATTTATTCAACATAAGTTCCCACCATCGCAATCACTGCTGTACAGTGGGTCACCTAGCAGGCCAAAAGTTGAAAATTCAAGGTCACTTTTTTGTACTCTTTTTTTGAAAATGTTATCTATAAGAACATTTTAATCACAAACTAGTTTTGTCTTTAAATTGTTTTCTTTATGGTGAGATCAATCGTGCAAGTTGGGTGATTTTTCAATTTCGACAAAGCTTACATTTTCGGTTTTTGGTTTTAAAAAAAAATGATATATTCATGTTAAACAATAACATTACCAATTTAAGTAAAGTTTGAACAAGGTGTGTACATAATTTTAAGATTTTCAGAGTGATTTTGGCTGGAATTTTATGTTAAACCGTTTTTAAATTTGGGGCTTATCACTTTTTGTGTTTTCATTTATCACTTTAAAGTTTGAATAACTTATGTTCATTACCTATTCGGGAATATAGACCTTTTTTTGCTAAAATGTCGAAAATTACGGTTTGTTTCAACAGAGAAATTTCGTTTAGTAAGACTCATTGCAAGTATTGCTTCATTTGATCCAGATATAGCTTCTACTTTACAAAATTTTAAGGCAACACATAGAAAAGCACTTAACGTCAGTGATGCTCTGGCAATACTGGTTGAAGCTAAGCTTTCCAAAAAGCAGTACCTAATCATTCGAAGTGTCGTCAATAAAAGGAAGGATGATGATGTATTAACATCGTATGGAAAGGTGCTTTAAGCAAAAAAAAAGAATGTTATCCGGATCCGAAGGAAACGAAAATATGCGATACATCAGCTAAAATTTCTCTTCAAGGTCTTTTAGACCACACTGCAAAGCGGATCGTTGAATCACTTGGAGAGGGCAATAGTAATCTTGAATAAGGCTTGTGTAATTTAAAAGTGGAAAGGGGGGCATTGTGGACAGTCCGAGTGCTAGCAGCAAGTAGGGAATTTAGCGATATTGACATGTTCATTACGCCATATGTCTCCCTTCAACTTTTCAAGAAGAATAATGACGACAAAAAATTGTATGGCAGAATCCCCGACCAGGTTCCACAAGATATTGCAGACCAGTGCGTTTCCAGCTGAAAAAGGTAACAGCAGAGATGATCAGTTGTACATTCAAGATCAAATCAGTAAATTGTCGCGCACTTTTGTTGCATCTATCGATACCAAGATGTTTGTACAACATGAATTAAAGCTTACAATGGTGGATGGAAAGGTTTGCAACGTTTTGACATACAACATACACATCAGCAAGTATGCTATATTTGTGGAGCCAAACCGTCTACAATGAACGACATTCAAGGTTCCTTGCAAAAACTAATTAACGCAGGCAGCTTGGATTTCGGAATTTCCTTTACATGCGTGGATACTTTTTTTTTAATTCTCTATTCATCTTGCGTATCGAACGGAATTAAAAAAAAAAACGAACGTTGAAAAAGCGAATTCAAAATTAATTCAGGGAGAAAACCGGCCTTATTATTGATAAACCAAAGAAAGGTGGAGGGAACTCTAATGATGGAAACACTGCTCGAAGGTTTTTTGCATACCCTATATAACCCAAAGGCCAGTTAACTGAAGAAGCTGCTGAAGCGAAAAACGAAGACTTTAAAATGTTAAGGGGGAGGAAATACCCGGAAAATATCAAGAATTGCGACCAAAAACGATTTATTAAATAGGTCGCTGCTTTCCTCGCACCCGCTTTTGTCGAACGCTCGTGTTCTTCAAAAAAAAAAAGAATAAATCAAGCTTTCCCAAAGAGGTTGTAGATTTCTTAATCTGATAAGCTTCACTTAAGATTTTCCCTACACGGCGCCCTTTTGAGGGCCCCTAAAATTTCAAAAAAGAGAGACTTTATCTCAAAATAAAAATAAGGATTGAAGGAAGAAAAATTATAATTCAGCGTTCAGCGGACAAAAAAATATTTTTTGTCTGAGTGTGGAAAGTGTTTTTTTTCTGTTTCAAACACGATGTTTAAAAAAAACGCTGTTAGAAAATTAAAATGACATGTTATTTTATATTTGGTTTGCATTATTTGTCGTTTGAAATAAAACATTTAATTTTGACCGCTCCTTCATATAAACGAAACCACTGTGTGCCGTCGTCGTCGCCGTCGCCGTCGCATCGCATCGTACAACACCCTGCATCATGAAAATCAGTGGCTAATTAATTGTAAATTAAAATTCAACACAGCTGCATCCAACATCTGCATTGACTTTATCAAATAACAAATAATATAATTAGCAAGACGTGCATATAAAGGAAGAAAATAAAACAAAAATAAAGTAACAAAATAAAAATACATAACGTTTGCAAGCTGTTACAACACCTAACTGCATCAGGAATATTCATATAGAGAAAACAAACGTCGGTGTGGAAGGTATCTGGTACTAGAATTGTAACTATCACACTTCATTTATGACATTCTAATTCATATATGTATCCACATAAGTATAAAATTTATGAATGAAAAACTTTCTTGCATACATTTATTTCTTAATCGATAATTCAAAAATGGTTTTACGTTGCGTCTCCGTCCGTTCGTTTATACCTCCGCCCAGCTGTTATAATCTCGCAATCCAAGCTCGTCTCAAACTTTTGTGCCCTATTATATTCTTTGTGTGACATCAATGAGAACCACACAATATCTGTGTTTTGAAGTTCTAAACAAGACATAAATTAAAAAAAATTAAACTAGGACTAGGAATAAATTCAATCAATTTACAGGCTGATGACTATGAACTTTATATTTCGTTATAGTAGAACGTGTCGTCGTACAACGTAAAAGCGTAAGATTTCTGTTCATGTTTTGAAGACAACATATTTATTTGCAATGCATATAAATCTTTTTATGAAGGTCGTCTCCCAGATTGAAAATCATATTCCTTACAAGTCTGCCTATCATAAATAAATTCCAATTTTATTTGAAACTTTTAATATTAATTTAATAGCTCCCTTGTCTAGTTACAAATGTTGTAATTTCTCTACATTTCAAGGTTCCTCGAATCTAAAATAAAAGATTTTTAGAGAGATGTCCATGTGTGCGTGTGTACGTTCGGAAAGCTTTTTTCGTTGTCCATATCTCAAGAATCAATAGAGATATCGACATTAAACATTTTGGCTAACTCAAAACATCTCACGAACCTTTAACGCTAGCGACGTGATACTAAACTTATATAATTTTGAAATGTAAAACATTAATTAATATATTTGAATTCCATAATTCTACTAGTACTTGAAAAATGGACAACGAAAAATAGTATCCCGAACGTGCGGACATACACACATATATCTGCCTAAAAATCTTTGATTTATGTACATTCTAGGTACCTTGAAACTTCGAAAAATATCAAAACTATCGACAAATCGGACCGATTACAATATCTTCCTATGGGATGTTAAAAATAAAACCTAAGGACACTATTAATGGCCTTTCTAGCTTAGGAGTTTGCCATGTGTTAATCATATTTTTTGCTTAATGCATGAATCGAAATATTTCTATAAATACGAAGGATGTGAAGAATTTCATAAACAAAATAAATAGCAAAAAATTATAATATTTTATAACAAAGTGATTCCCAATATTTTGTCAGTCCTGTTTCAGAAATAAAGGATTGTTCCTAGTACTTGTTCCACAGTGATCAATGTTACAAAAAAAATCAGTTAAAAAGAAGTACCACGGATCAAATTTAAATTTTGGATTTACTGAGAAAGACAATAAACCTCAATGCGTAATTTGCGGCAAAGTGTTGCCGAACAGTGCAATGTTTCCAGCAAAAATAGCGGAGAATGTGAAAGCTACTACTTTTACGAATAAAAGTCACACAATTTACGCTGGAAATGGATGAATCAACGGATGTTGCAGAGTTGGCTACTTTAATAGTATTTGTGCGCTAAAAATTTGTGCAGTCCTTTTAAGAAGGCCTGCTCTTCTGCAAGCCGTTGCAAACTACTAAGACTGATGCTGCAATTTTTAATTCGATTGACAAATATTGTTTGTGAATGACAAACCATGGGTTAACTTCGTGGATGCAAGAATAAAGCAAACTGTTAAAGGATGCAACAAGGGCCATTGCGTTATGCACCGCCGCCATGCCCTCGTAATGAAAAAATGCCGGTCTCCCTTGAAGAGGTGGTGGACAAGAGGGTGAACATAATTAACTTTATTAAATACAAGATTTTTAAAGTATTTTGTGATGACATGGGTAGTCTAAATACGTCTTTACTTCTTCACGTAGAAGTAAGGTGGCTTTCTCGCGGAAAAACACTGACGCGACTTTTCGAAATGCTAGCTAAGTTAGAACCTTCCTCATTGACAACAACTTTGTATTGGGGACATGTTGTGTATTGACCGTTAGTTATTGGAATTGGCGTATCTGTCAGATATATTTAAAAATAAATGATTTGAGTGTATTACTTCAGGGAAAGGCCATAGGTATTCGATGCTAGTGACAAAATAAAAGCATTTAAAAATAAAATCTAGTTTTGGGCTGAATCTATACAAAATTGAAACCGATGATATTTTCAATAAGATTCATATCCACTCTGCCGCGTTGGAAAAACCACTTTCCCTGAGATCGCTACAGTTTGAGTGCTTGATTGACCTGGCATCTGAACTCTTTGCAACAAAGTAGTCCTTATGAGAATTCAGCTGTATGTTGAAAGAAGAGTTCAGTTTACTGTCAGAAAAAGCTAACATAATTCTCCTGCCATTTGCAGCAACATTCATGTGCGAATCAGGGGTTTCCACATAAGTTGGAAACAAAACAAAATACAGATTCCGTCTCGATGCAGAGCCCGATGATTTACGGTTGTGCCAAATTCAACCAGATATTTCAGCTTAATACAAGAATAAGCAGGCACATTATTCGCACTAAAAAGAAACTCCATATAATTATAATGCATTTAATTCCTTATTAAGTTAAGTTAACTTTGTTCTTGTGTTTTTCGTTGTAGAAACTGTTTCCTGAATTCCATAAAACAAATGAAATAAATTAAAAAAAAAACATGCTAAAAGTGCTCCTCAGCTAAAAAATGTTGGGTACCGCTTCTATAGAGGATGGCACTGAATATGGTGGTAGGCATGGTCACGTCTATTTCTCACTCACCCTGTCCAAAAATAATTTTGGTTTTTAATGGAATTTTGAAATAACTAAATGTCGTGATAAAGTTGGAAGGCATTGTTATTTCGCTAAAAATGAATCATTACATACTAAGCAATTTTAATTAAACTCATTTTTGCACTTCAATATTCAAAGTAGCATGCTGACAAACATTTGTATGATTTAATGTTGGTTTTAACATAGTTTTTTTTTATGAATTTGAAATTTTTAAATAATATTTAGTTAAAATTGCGTGTTTTTTATCTTAATAGGATGTAGTGCTTAAGAAAAGATTTATTATCACTGATTAATAGCATACCTTTCACTGCCTCCATTAATAAGAGCAATATCTGTAAACCAGTAATTTTAATTTTGTTATGGACAAATAATGAGTTGGTACGAAGTCTGGCATGTAGAACCTTCATGCATTATCATCAAAAATTTCAATCCCCAAATTCCGATTCACACCGAAAATGAAGATTTTTGTCCGATTTATTTTCTTCTAAATTCCAATAAAGGCTCGTAATCACTTTTCTAGCGACATATAGCAACTACATATTCAACTACATATTATGTATATGGCAAGTATTGCATTCGTAAAAAAGTGGACCGTTATTTTCAGTTTTAGATTTTCTCAGGAACTAATGAACCGATTTCAATTGTTAATAGTCTTTATAATATTTAATGATCAAAAACATCATTTTTTTTGTTTTTAAAAAATGTTAAATGTTTCATTTCTTAAACCGGTTAACATTTTTATGTGAAATTCAAACGTGAAAGCAGTAAGTAAATAATGCATACGAAAAATATTCCAAAAAAACATTGAAACATTCTATTTATACCTACATATAGCAAATTTTATAAAAAAAAACCCTCCAACGATTTTCAAAAAAAAAAACCTTTTAAATTTGGGTGATTTAAGAAATGATATGTCATTTAAATTTTTGAACATATAGTTATCTTCGGTAATATTTTTTTTAAATAAAAATTAAGGTAAGGTATGGTTTTAAAACAAACTCTTTGGATACAGAAGCAATTTCGTGCGACCCAGTCAAGCATTTTTTTTTAAATTGTCATTCGATTGATATTCGGATAATGAGAACCACTCAAAGAAATACTTACAAATAATTGTTTCCATCTTCTCTTAAATTATATTACTATCCGTAGGTAAGAAGTATAAAGTGCTTTGTACTACCTAAATGCCTACTGACTAAAGTCAACTACAACATATGTATGTACACCAAGAAATATATTCAATTCAAAATAAAAAAAATTATGAATTGATTGAAATGAACAAGCAAATAAGTAGATTCTTATGGTACCCATAACTGTTACCGTTGTTGGTTGTCTATAGATGAGAGGGGTCACCCACTTTTGAATATCTTTTAATGGAAAAATAATGTGTGTACAGATTGAGGACTATTGTTTTCTTAACATTTTCTTTTCAAGTCAAATCAAAAAATTATATCTTCCATTTCATTTATGAGGTTTAGACACTTTTTTGTAGATAGGTAAGGCAGGCTAGGTACTTGAGCTGTTATTTTTTGTTTGATAATAATCTCCGCGTTCTTTGACTGAGAATAATATAAAAGTATCTAGTTTATTCATTTTAAGCTGGATAAAAGCTAAACAAATAGATATAAGACCCAAAACCAGGTCGCAAGTATTTGGTCTTAAGTCAAGTAGCTTGGATTTTAACGAGTACTTATACTATATTAGAATATATATGTTTGTTATAAGTGATGGTACATGTGTACAAAGACAGTAAAAACTATTTAAATTAAACAATAAGGAAATTTATTGAACTACTTTTGCAGTTTAATTAAAACCTATGAAACCTACGTTAAAGCAACAAAGTCTTAGTTATAGATCAATTCATTTTATATAGGTACCTACAAAATAATGCACTTATTTTTGAAATTCCATTTGTACTGTTCTTAAAAAAAAACTTTTTTTTTATAATTAGCGAACACTAAAAGGGTTTTTTATACTTTTAATATTCCAAAGACACAGTGTGAGCATTAGGAAAAGTGGGAAGGGTTTGAAAGGAGGTGTCGGTGTACATTGGTTTTAAATTTCTGAACATTGCAATGACAGGGGAAGGTAGAGCGTGGCAAGGCCATCCACATTCGCGTAGTACGGCTAAAAAAAGAATCTCTGTACTTCATAGTACGGCCGAAGTTGGGCTTAAGGGTGAACTGGTGGGCATTCCTAGAAGCACGGGTATAACTTTTAAATTGTTTTAGGGGAGGAATGCAACTGGCTTTTTCACTAGAGCATAGTCCGTTAAAATAACAGTCAAAAATGGTGAGGCAAGAAACCTTGCGTCGATGTTCGTAAACGAGTTGATGATGTTAATGTCACCAATCATTTTGAAAGATCTTCTTTGAATACTGTCCAAGAGGCTCAAATAAGTTACTGGGTCACCAGCAGAGAGATGAGAGTTTCGGACGTATATAGGTTTTGTAGATTGTAGCCAGATCAGACGGAGAGACAAATTTCTTGCAACGTCTATAAAAACCTAAACTAATAAAATATCGTTTGATGGTAATCGTTTGTATGGACTTGAATTAAATATTACTTTAAAAAATAAGCTCACTCCAATGTTCAGTATTTACGATGCATTTTGTTTCAATTAAAAGTACCTTTACACCTAATTGCAATTGAAAATATGCGTTCGAATTATGTACTTGTAATTGAAAAATGCAGCTTACTAATTACATGTACTTTTTATTATTTAATTCAAAGCAAGACACATGAAATATAATTGACGAAAATAATATTTAATTACAATTTTGTGTAATGATAACTTTAAAAAGCATTATACGGTTTTTAATTATATAATTGAATTGTAAGTTATTGACGCTATTCAATGACATGTAATTAGTTATTCAAAATTTAAAAATTTAAATTTTTTTTAAAGTAATTAAAAGAGTGTATGGAGATTTCAATTAAAAGTAATTTTTTTATTTAAAACCTTTTCGAAAAGGTAGGTTCCTAAAATAGTAGAAAGTATTTGTATGTTTCTCGCATGAAACCTAAAACTTGCCTTACAGAGTTTGGATGGTATGTTACAAAAAGATAACTCCTTTAAGTTTTTCGCTGGCTGCTGCTGTTTGGTTTTTGATTTTGATTTTTTTCCAGATTTTTACTGTCAATTTCTCTTATGATTGACATTTTAAGTTGACTTTTGAGTTCAGATTTAATTTAGGGTAATGTGTGAACTGGGGGCGGCACTACCAATAGAACTCAGTGGTTTGGATTTAACATGGGCAACATATTGAAAGGGACAAACACTCATATTGATGGGACAATATACCTACACAATTAAGAGGCTTGTTTGTTTGTAAAGTAGGCATACAGAAATAAATCAATCATATCTTATACCCCTACGTACTTTTTTAACCTATATAAAGTAAATATTCTAGGTATTACGATTAACAGAAAAACCAACGATGTACCTATGTTTGCCATTAAAAAACAATATCTTCAAATTGCTTGCTCGGTTACCTGTAAAATGAAGAGTTTTGTCAAGAGAAAGAGTTAAGAACAGGGTAAGGTATTTGTTTGGAATCATGGTAAACTGTAATTTAAGCCTTAATACTTAGTAGATTTCTGATTCAGATATCGACTAGACATTCATCTCTCCTGAACCACACCAATAAATAATAGCCTGGTGTTTACTAGAATGTAGTACTCTTAACTACGGTTGCCAGTTCGGTCATTAACGACCGAATTTGGTCATAATTTTCTTACTTGGTCGCATGGCCATTTCTTATTCCATTTGGTCTCTTTTTTTTATGAACTTGAAAAAAAAACTCGACTCTATATTCTCAAAAATAAAATGTCATAATATCATAAAAACGGTTTAAATGAATAGTGTTTTCGAAATTTAGGTAAATTCGTTTATAACTTGATGTTACTTCCTCACAGCTCAGCTGCTGCTAAGTGGACATTTTTTTAATAATTTTAATTGAAACGAAAGATAGACTTAATTTTGATAAGAAAAATAACCATAGCGTCTGCAAAAATATTTTCTTAAATCAATTTTATATAAATTTTATTAAGCAATAATATTCGATCTCCTGACATAATGTTAACATATTGTGATCTTAAAAAAAAAGGGGCTGAGATGCTACCCAAACTGATAACTTTCCATCCCGTCTGCCGATTTGTCTTGCCTTAATGGTTTGCAGGCTTTCGTGTTTTGTTAAAAAAGTTCTCAGTTAAATTAATCTAACAAATTTACCAAAAATATTTTGAATATAATGAAATAGTTTGAAATTTTTTGTCGAAAACCAATTTGAGTAGTATTTAAGTAATATTTTTGTAGATTTAATTTTTTTGGGAAAAAAACTGAGTGTTGTTTTCTTATAAAAAATGTCTGAATGTCGGAAACAAGAAAAGAAATTAGTTTGAAACCAATATTGTTTTTTAATTTTTGAAAAGATATCTGTCGAAAGAAAATTTTTTTTCTAAGTTTTTATATTTTATAAAAAAAAACTATGAATTCGATTTTTCTTAAAATTTTACCAGATATCAAAAACGTTATTCTTTGTTGCATACAATTATTTCATAGATATAACCATTTTTTGTTCATTAAATTTTCTAGGTGACAATTATTTTTTCAGTTGTTTTGATTTATAACAAAAACTCTTAAATTGGATTTTTACCAAAAAAATACGACTTTATTATGACATTACAATATATTTTATAATACAAAATTCAATTCAAGTAGCTAGCGTTATTGGTTCGTGAGATATTTTGGGTTAAACCAATTTTTTTTAATTGCTGCGGTTAAAAAAACGCCCACTCAAATTTTCAATTCGACAAGTCGGAACGATTACAATAATTTCCTATGCTAAGTTAATAAAATGCACGACATGGGTTGGACGAACTTGGTCTTTAAATATAGTACCTTTATTTTAAGATTGAAAGATTTATCTGCAGTATTACTTTTTCTTCAAAAATTTAAACGTCGTTTAATCAAAAAATCTTGTTTTATTTATTTTTTTTTCTAAAATCGTAAGAACGATATTTGTTTTAAATTAAAATTTGTTTACATACAAATTTGAATTGATTTCTTTAAAATATTTTTGCTATGGTTATAAATGCATTTTTTAATTTTGCTAAAAAATGGGAGACATCGATTTTTGAAAAAATAAGCATTTTTTTTAAATCAAAAAAAAATCATTTTTGATTATAATGACAATCTAAAAGCTTGTACAAAAATAAATCATTAAAATCACTTCATTATATCAAGACAAAATCTAAGAAAAATACAATACAAATTCTTTCGACCTCCCTACCATCGTAATGATTAAAATCTCAAATACGATTATTTTTGCGAATGCTAAACCCTTCTGCAGGTCTAAAGGGGCGTTAAATCACAAAATCTTATTTAAAAATTGTGACCACCTGTGTGATCGATAAGATCCACGGTCAGTAATATTTGTGTGATATTTCTATATTTTTAAATTATTCTTAGACTTAGCTTAACAAAATTAACCCTATTTTATGGAACATACATTACACTCAAATACAAATAATATGATTTCTAGAGGGTATCCCAAAATTAACGCAAGATTTGAATTAAATAGAAAACGCCGTTTTTAGTCTTTTGATAGTTATATTTTTATTGGTGCTGTTGTTGTTGTTGTTCTGTCGTGTAACGCTCCATTTTTAATAACCTTATACTGTTAGCTGTCAAATTGCTTTTTTTCAGGGTTTCCAACACTTAACTGCACAAATGGCGGCAAATTCAAATCTTGCGTTAATTTTGGGACACCCTATATATATGTAACTTAATAATTTAATGTAAATATTTATCTAGAAAATATTCGTTTATGACTCTCACTTAATTTTCAGAATTCAAAATGAAAAATCGTACATTCTTTGATATCAGTTGAGTAAAAGTATCCTTCATATAAGATATAATATGGGTGGCTTATTTGAAAGATAACCGAAAACCTAAATTGTTTGAATCTATATTCTTTCAAACGAAACAAGCGCCATCTTTCCTATCAACTGAAAGTAGAACTATCGAGCATATACCAAAACCACCAACTTTGTATTTACTTTCTTATGGTGGAAGCTTTCTTTATGAAAACTATTTATAGTATTTTTATGAGCAAAAACTTTTAGGGCGACCAGATGCCGAGTCGTTGGCGCTAGTAGGTTTTCATATACAAATGTGGAAGTCGATTAGAGTCTCGTAGAGTAATTATTTTCATCCGGAAGACTTACATATGTTTGGAACATAGAGAAAGTATAGCTCTATTTAAGAGCCTGGGTGAATAAGGAGAACACATTTTTTGTTTCAAGGAGAATATTCATATACTAGCGGCCCGTCCCGGCTTCGCACGGGTAGATATAAATATAGGTACAGATATTTAAGTTATAAGCATGCTAATTAAAACGACCATGAATCACTAAATTAGAAAAAAAATTTTAGGCTTATCTTAAAAGCTCCCTGTAAACTACGTTGGCTGGGGTATTTGTAGATGACAGCAAAACGTATTGATTTTCAGGAGATCCTACTCGAGAAAGTGCCACATACAATTGCCTGAGGGAAAAACACTCTTTCCTTAAGTCGATACCAACTATGGAAAAAGTTTGCCCCTGGGATTTATTTATTGTTAAGGCAAAGGATATTTTTAAAGGGAACTGTAACCTTTTAAAAGATATACGCAAATAAGTTGGTATCATCGGGATCCGCGGAACATGTGCGGCACTCAGTTCTGGCCCCGACACCCGATAGAAAGTTCCTACAAATGATAATACCTACAATCACATTATCTCTTAACTCTTTGATCAATAGTCCTGTACCATTACACATATAGGGAGGGCTTAAATTTTTAAAAGCATAGATAATAGGCGTACCTATTTTTAATTTTAGTTCATGAGGTGGCAAGCCAGCAGGATTGAGGGAATTTAAGAATTCCTGCAGGTAGTGCACTGTACACGGTGTCAACAGATTTGTAATATTTAAAATCCACCTTTCGGTTGGTTTTAATAGGAATTTCTGAAGATTTCAATAGTAATCTAATACTAAATATGGCCTTTGTTACTCATTATGTAATGTAGCTTTCTAATAAAAAAAAATATTAAAATCGGTCCAGTACTGTTTGAGTTTATTCGTTACATACAAAAATACAAATCTTTCATCTTTATAATATTGGTGTAGATTAACGTTTTGGATTTGTTTTAGTATTTTGGTTTCCTTGAATTTCTTGGTTACATACATAATAAAAACGACAACACGATTTCGTCGTTGTTTGATATGAATGATTATTACGTTTTTAATGAGATGTGGTTTGTAAAAGCAAGGGAGTTATAATTTTAATGTTATGAGTAGGTACCTATGTATGTAAGTTACTTTACACATATAGCATAATTTCTTCTCCTATAAATTTAAAAAAGAGGTTGGGATGCGACCCACACTGATAAATTCATTTCCCGTTTGTCGATTTGTCTTGCTTAGAACTTTAACAAATATTCGAAACAATATTTTCAACGAAACAAAAATATTTGGTTGAAATTAAATTATACAATATTTAAATTAAAATTATTGGGAGTTGGAAATAATGAATTGTTCCAAATTTTTGAGAGAAAAAATAAGAACAAACAAATTTTTGCGCAACAATTATTTAGTAATGACATAATGCTTATAAAATAATTTCAAAATAGTACTTATTTACTTACCACAAAATAAAAAAATGCTTCAGTTTGTTAAAACAAAATATTAATGACTCTTGGTATAGTTCAGTTATATTTTACAGACAATCTATCTACCAATCAAAATCCAGTAAACTAAATTCATTTAAAGAACCAATTCCCGTCCATTGGCAGATAAATTATCCATAAAATTCAGGTTCTGGTGGTTTTGATGGGGGTGGTATGCTCTCTTTGGAATACAAAAAAATATTTTAAAAACAATTGCATATCATATAGAGAAAATATTCTACTTGTCCAGCTAGAAGGCCTGGTAGCTATTAGCTTTTAGGTATTGTTTTGTACATTTATGTATAGTTCAATAAATAATAATAATAATAATATTCTACTTGTCATCATAATAATTATCAAGCAATATTGCATTGCAATCAAATTCTGCGGTATCTTCACCAAACTCGAGAGTGAAAATTTCAGCAAATTCATAATCGATCTCATAAGGTTCCTCAGGAGGTTTTCCACCACCAGTTTCTCTCTCTGAGATCGATTGAATTGATTTTAATGGTCCGCGCCTCCTGCTTGTAGTGGCTCCATCAGTCCCTTACTTGTTTCGGCGTCAATTCAAAGCCACTTGCCTCAAACGTTGCAGCAATATTTTGCCAGGCTATAGCTTTGGCTTTTAATAACTTGCCATCATTTCAGTAGCTCCACATTGTGATCTTTCTAATTGACGATCTGCTCCGTTTTAAATTTTGTTTTTTAGCCATTTATAAAATGATGGATATTTATTAGAACAAAATCACAATTTTTTATAAAATATTGCCACGAACAATCAGCAGATAACAATCACAACAAATCTCAACTCTTGTGACTTAAAAAGTATTTGTTGACATGCAAACCATGAAGTTTAATGTCCGTTTATAGTTGAGTTTCCCAGAATAAAATTTAACTGGGCGTTAGCCCTTATCCTAACCATTAAAATGTTTATTGGTATTTCAAAATATTTAAAACCCAGTTAAATATTCAAGTGAGCTTTAATTTTGATTATTGTTAAGGCCCAATATCTTACTTTGTTCTCGTAAAACTTGAGTTGAAAACCATTTCTTATTAGTTTTTTATTGTTTTTTTGTTAAATTTTATTCAAGTCGCTTACGTAATTAATTCATGAGGTATCTTGGTTTAACCGTCATTTTCACTTTTTTTTTTTTAAAATTGCTATGATAAAAAAAACTCCCACTAATTTTTTTTACAGTTTTTGCATCATTATGTGTTATTATCTGTATAGCAAAATTTATTTATAGTCGATATCTCTTCTGGTTCTTGAGATATGAATGACAAAACAGCTTCCCGAACGTGGGACGTATGTACACACGCACGCGCAGACGTCTGTCTTAAAATGTTTGATAAAGATTCTGGGGACCTTGTAACGTCGAGAAATGGCAAAATGTTCAGTTCGACAAATCGTTTTTACGTCATTACGTTTTCAGAATTTTCAGCTAAAATAAGTGAACACAAGGAATTCTATGTTTTATATTCCCAACACGCCCAACTTTAAAGCGTTTTGGACTTAAAGTACCTTTAACTTTCAGTCCTTGGCCATATTATTAGACGCACTGCAGAATTTTTGTAATTATTAGATTCTGCGCAATATTTTTAACGTTCAAAAATAGATGTATGGTTACATTTTTGTGCAAGATGGAGCTCCATGCCACATAGTCTGGGCCATTAAAACTTATTTGAGGGAAGAAAACATCCCTCTGTTGGACTGACCGGGAAACAGGAAAACGTGTGGGAGCTGATGAAGAGGGAAGTAGCTAAAGATGCGGTAACTTATTCAAAGAGTAATTCACTTGTAAAATCACCACGCAAAAATGCAGGAAATAGTCAAATCATGCTTTGACAGTTTGCCGCGAGGAATTGAGGCTCTTATTAAAGCAAAAGGAGGTTCAACAAAATATTGAAAAAAAAAATACAAAATTAAAAAGAACAAAAAAAACTGAAAATATTAAATTAAAAAAAACATGATTAAAATAGCTGGAAATTACAATTTTGCATAAGATCTAAAGTGTGTCTAATAACCTGGCCAGGAACTGAATCATACTCAGATTTTACAGGAAATAAAAAAAAAATTATATCGGGCTTTGACATGTACCTGGCTCCCTCTACTTTTCTGCATTATGCAAATGCAAAAGCAAATACATACTAAGCCACTTTTACTCGCCCTAATCATAGAGGGCAGCGTTACTTCGAAGCCAAACCAATAGATGTCCTAAATTTCTACTGTAAGCACAAGTCGAGCAAGAGATGGCGTAAAATATGTTGTTCGTTTTTGTCACCAGTGTGAATTGTTGGGCTAGTGTCGAATAATCCGCTGTACAAGTTTCGTGTGGGATGGGAATTAAAACACAACTTTCAACTTGATCTTTCAATCCAGTGCAGCGAGCCATAGAACCTGGATTGAAATCTAAATTCGGATTTATTTTGATTCTCAAAAAACACTTTAAGCGCAGAAAGAAGGAGTTAATTTTATGTATGCGTTTTTCACACATCCAAAGAATCAACTCGTCCATCAGCTGTTCGGCGCTTCGAGGCAAAACAAGATGGCTGTTCGTACTGTTTTTGCAAAGATACTCAATATTGATATATTGAATGCCTAGGTTCTTGCTACTAACCAAACCAGTGAAATTTGATTATGTCCGTTCTCTTTCCTTCTGCTGTTTTTCTGCCGTCTCTAAATTAGGAACGAACGTCAAAGTCATTAAATTCTAGGGTTTGTCTTCTGAAGTCTGTTTGTGTGTGTGGCTGGTGTTTCGGAAATTAAATGAATTTACTTTTTTGTCTTAATCATATTTTACGCTAACCCGTGTGAGAATCCTGTTTGTTTCTTTTTCTTTTTAAAAATTGAATTTCAATTTTATTTTCATTTAGTATAAAACTAATGAACTCATAATAAATACAAACTTAAACCTACTGCAAAATATCAAAGCCGAAAGTTGAAGCACCATCAGTTAGCGGCAGCAGAAGGAGGAGGACTAGAAAAAGATTTTTTTTGTAAATTTTATTGAAACAAGATTGTAAAAATCTCATTCTTAATTGTTTTAGAAATTAATTATTTGATTTGATTCTTGGAATCGAAGAAAGGCATCAGGATATTGATATTTTATTTGGTTTCTTTGTCGAGCCGATTTTCTGTAAACGGTATGTGTTCACCCTGCTATCCGGAGTTTGTCCCTATACTTAACTGTAAAAAGCAAAACAAAAACATTTTTAATTAATAAATTCGTGTAATGTTTATTTTTCTGTGCTCTCCCATAAAATCTTATTCAAGAGGAAAACAAGATAGAAAAGAAAAGGTTTGTGTGTTGTATATCAAGAAACTTACATCACAAAAAATAGAAAAGAAAAACTAATATAAAGGAATATTTATTTGGTTGTTTTTGTTGTTATTTTTCTGGCATATGGGATGTATAGTTTTAGTTTGTGGTTTTTTCTACTTAGAACTAATAGAGGAGCACCTAAATACTAGGATTTGTATTCACGATTGCAAATTTTCAAGACACAAGACAAATAAATATTAAGAGGATTGGCATAAATGGCAAAGGATCGCCCAGGCTGTACATTTTGTTGTCGGTGAAGGGACGTAGCGAAAAACTGTAGAAACGTAAGGTTTCTTAAAGAACAGCACTAGTTTTTACGAGAACATCATATAAAATCATGGCTGGGGCTCAGAATAGTAGTGATTCGGTGAAAGCAGAACGTGAATTAAGTAATTCGTCCTGCGATAATAGTTTACATTCTTATGGTGAGTTGAAGAACTGAGCGCTCCTGTTTCACAATACAGCATACAATTGTGATTTGTTTTGTAGATTCCGATAAGAATGATCCTTTTGGAAATGAAAACACTCACGGTACAGCTCGATATGTTGGGGTCGTTGGATGCAGCTCTGGAGATTTGGGAGGGGTTGGAGGTAATATGGGCGGTACAAGTGGCCTCGCCAGCAAATTTGATTTTCTTACTATGAAAGCCGCAAATAATCAGGTAATACATCTACAAAATTTGCGTGGTTCATAACTTTTAGAATAAATGTCTGTATTTTATCATTTTAGAAATCCTCCCGAACAGACATGCCTCGAAGTGAATTGATAAAAATGCTCGTTTACCTCGAAGGAGAGCTACAAGCTCGTGAAGTGGTGATAGCAGCATTGCGAAACGAACGTGTTAAACACTTTATTACCCATCTTCGTTCGAATCCTATTCAACATACTGATCCGCATGCTGCACTGTTTCGTGATAAGATCGCTTTGGGTGGAAACTTAATAAGCCGTCAATCATCAACAGCAGCAGTGCAAGCTGATATGGAAGTCCGAGTTATTATCGAACAGCAAATGGAATCGCTCTACCAGATGGTCCATAAGCAACGAGCCACGCACGTTCGAATGGTGAGCATATTGACTGATTCGTTGGACAATAATCAGAGAATGTTGCAAGAACTCGAAGAAGAGAAACGCAAACATGAACATGATACCGCTCAGGGTGATGATATAACGTATGGCTTGGAAATGGAACGAACCAAACTGAAACAAGAACTTGAAGCGGAGCGAACACAATCTAAGAAACTGGAAAAAGATATAAAGAAGCTACAAGAGACGCTGGAATTTGAACGTGGTCGCCAGAAGCAAATTGTATTGTTATTGATAGCCGAACGAAAGAAGATATTAATGAAATACACGGAAGAGGGTAAGCGTTCTGAGGATTTGGCTCAGATATTAAGTGAGGAGAAACAACGTTCGGATTCTTTAGCGGAGGGATTAGAGGAGGAGAGTAAGAAGTCACTCCGTATGGAAGCCGAATTGGAAAAGCAATCAAAATCATTCGAAAACGAACGCAAAACTATGAGGCTGGCACTCGTTAAGGAGGAAAAAAGGTTCGTTATATTTTTCTTGTTAAAAAATTAAAGCAAATTAATTAATAATAATAATATTAATGTACATGTAACAATAATGTACAGATATGATAATCGTAATCATAATCATAATCATAATAATAATCATAATCATAATCATAATCATAATCATAATCATAATCATAATCATAATCATAATCATAATCATAATCATAATCATAATCATAATCATAATCATAATCATAATCATAATCATAATCATAATCATAATCATAATCATAATCATAATCATAATCATAATCATAATCATAATCATAATCATAATCATAATCATAATCATAATCATAATCATAATCATAATCATAATCATAATCATAATCATAATCATAATCATAGTCATAATCATAATCATAATGGTAATAACGGTGGTAATTATAAAAATGATAGAAATAATAATGATAATAATAATTATTATGATAGCTAAGATAATTGTGATAATTGTGATAATAATTATTTTAGTTATGATAATAATGGTAATGCTTATGTGCGCCCATTATATAAACAAAATTATAATAATTATGATAAATAAAAAAACAGTAAACTAAAAATTAAGTCGGCTCGACCAGGGATGAAACCGATGACCTCTGACATTATAGTCCTACACACGAACCATTTCGCCACGGGTACTACAAAGAAATGAAAATTAATAAGATGAATGCGATTATAATTTTTTAATTACTATTTTTTATTATTTCTAAGCTAGCACATTGCTGAAACGATAGGATATTTTGCACTTCTTTATATTGCTGGTCTATAGGTTTCTATTTTCAGAAGTAGTATTGTTTATGAATTAAATTGTGGAAGTCGTATTTGAAAAACGATTACATTTTTGTAGTGTTTCACATTTGCATTGATTTCAAAAACTTACCCAAACCACCCAATTGAAATTTTAAGGATGTTTTATAAGCCTGAAAATACCACCATAACATATATTCTATAAACGTACATAAGTAAGCTTCTAATGTGTAAGAACATTATACCATATAATGCATCTTATATTTCTAGCCTGAAAATTAAAGTTTGATTTCTATGAACGGCAACCCATGGTTAAATTTGAATATTCGTTCATATTTCATTTCATTTTTAATTTTGAATTTGTTGTTCCTCCCAAAACTAATGAATCAACATTAGCAAAACATTCAATGCTGTAACTTTCAAGTATTGCATCACAATCGATTGAGATTGCATCTCATACGCTTCGTTTAAAGCTTTATGTTTTTCATTTATAATGAGTTCTATTTGTTTAAAGTGCCAAACTACAATAGTCCCAAGCAGTGTTGTGTGCTGTGGCATTTGTATGGCAAATTATCATTGCAAATGTACATTGTTAAAAACTAGTGAAATTAAATTGTTAAAGTCCCATGCTAACTTAATCTGGAAATGTGACAATTGTAAAAGCTTTGCGTTAGTTGAGTGCATTCAGAAAATTAACAAACATTTTAAACTTCTACAAGAGTCTTTGAGTGAATTAAATTATTTTAAATTGAATCATCAACATAATCTAAATTCACAAAAAACTAACACTCAAGACAAAGCTCTCCTAGATGTAAGTAGGGATTTGAGACTAAATACTAAAAACCAAAGAATCAAAAAGGGCATCGAACCGATTAACCATATAAAAAACAATTTTCTTGCACAGTCATCTCCTGCATTAAATCGCGTCTCGGCTGGGCCCAGTGTTTTGTCTCCCTCCCCGTCCCCAGGTCCCTCAAACAGACTTATAACTGGTAAACGAGTCAAATCTACGTCCCAATCAAATGACTCAGTGCTCTCACTCTCAAACTCTCCACTCGCTCAGAGCAAAGAAAATGTCATTGATCAACTCGTTAATACTGGGAATAAACCTGATGGTGCAGCTGAAGTTGCATCTAATTGTGCAGTGGTTGGAGTGAAACTGCTTTCTCGCTCTGATCTCAATCAGAGTGAAGTAAATGCTGTTGGTGTTAATTCGAGTAATGACGCAGTCGAACCTACTGTTCTCTCTCCATCAGCTAGCAAAGCTAATGTTGAAAAGAGCTTGAGTCATTCACATATTTTGCCAATCATTGCTCCTCTCGCTGAAAAAGGGGTCGAAGATGTAGACGTCAATGGTGATTGCAATAATGCAATGGATTTGAATGAAGAAAAAAATGAATGCAACAATTCTGTACATGAAGAAGATGCTAATGCTATACAAGATAAAGATTTGCAAGAGTCTATTGTTTACAATACAAACAGTGTGTCTTTTGTTGATAAGCCTCGTGATAATAGCAATGTTGATGGGGATATTGGTCTTCAGGTTTTTTATAAGCGCAAATGGCTACATGTATCGAGTTTTAAGGCAACAACAACACCGGAACATATAGTTACATATATCGCTAAAAAAATGAATGTATGCTCTACACTTTTCGCTTGTTTTAGTCTGTTGACAAGACAAAATCGTGATGTTTCCGTCGAAAATAAACCCAGTTTCGTGAACTTTAAAGTTGGGTGCCCTTTGGAATACGTAAACTCCATTTGTCGTGATGACTTTTGGCCAAATGGTGTGAAAGTTCGAATTTTCGATTATAAACCAAAAAACGTATAATTTCCAGCGAAAATATCGCTGGTCTTATGGGTTTTTTGTCTGGACCTAAGAATAATGTTAATATTGTTGCTGTTGTAAATGATACAAATTCAGTTGAAGTTGCTGAAGATAATGTTGTCAATGATGTTTTTGCTTTTGTTGCTAATGATGTTGATGCCGATAATGAAATTGCTGATGTTGCTGTTGATATTGTTGCTGTTGTAAATGATTCAAATTCAGATAAAGTTGCTGTTGATAATGTTGCCGATGATAAAGTTGTTTTTGTTGCTGATGATGTTGATGCTGCTGATGACCCTGCTGTAAATAATTTCGCCGATAGTCATGTTGTTTGTCCTTTAAATTTGAATGTGTATTATCAAAATGTAGGTGGAATAAGAACAAAGTTAAATAAATTGTATGTATATTTTGCTTCTCAAGATTATCAGATCATTGTTTTAACAGAAACCTGGCTAAATGAAAATCATTTAACTACAGAATTATTTAATAGTCAACAATTTATAGTATTTAGGAAAGATCGATGTTCTCTTACTACAGGTTTAGATAGAGGTGGTGGCGTAATTATTGCTGTAAAAAGTATTTATGTTGTCAATCAGTTAGAACTTATTTCTGATAATAATCCTCTTAATTTGGATGTCGATCAATTGATTGTTAAGATATCATTTCAAAGAAACTGTAATTTTTATATAAGTGTAAGTTATATTCGCCCAGGAAGTTCTTTAGACATGTATAAATTGCATTTAGAAAATTGTCATTCGTTTTTAAATAATTTAAGTATTTCTGACCATGTTATGATCTTAGGTGATTTCAATCTTGGAAATATAAGCTGGAAACTTGATCATGATGATAAGCACTTAGTGCCGTTTAAAGTTGTCACCGAAATTGAATCCGAAGTTATAGACTTTTACAGTCAATTTGATTTAGTTCAAGTAAATAGTTTAAATAACAGTCTTAATCGTATTTTAGACTTAGTTTTTATTGACAAGGAATATGAAGCTTATATCGAAGAGAATGAATTCCCTGTTGTTCAAAATTCAATTCATCACTTATGCCTTTCTATTGAATGTAAATTTTTAACATATATAAAAGAATCTTCTGATAGTACAGAGTATTTTTTCGATTATAAACGTGCAAATTTCGTTGAAATAAACAATTTTTTGTCATCAATTCCATGGAATATGATTTTGGTCGATTTAAGCTTAGATCAAGCGTTTGAATTATTTTGTAGTTATTTAAATGAATCTCGTGATTTATTCATTCCCAAAAAATCAGCCCGGTCTAGCTCAAAACTACCATGGTTTAATAAAAGGCTTACAAACCTTAAAAACAGAAAAAATAAAGCGTATAAATTGCATAAGCTTGATAAAAATAATGTTATCCTCCGCCAAAACTATTTAGAATGCCATAGAGATTTTAACAGTCTAAATGAATTTCTTTATAACAATTATATTTTATCAGTGGAATCTAAAATAAAATCAGATAGTAAACAATTTTGGAAATTTATAAACACTAAAAGAAAAACCACTGGTCTTCCAAACTGTATGGAATATTCTGGAAGCATTTCCAGTGACTTGAATGTTATATGTAATTTTTTTGCTGATTATTTCAAATCTGTCTACTCAATTCCAAATTCATGTGAACTTCCTCCCTTTTCACCGGTTGATGTGGTTGATATAGGACACATGATTTTTGATGAAGCAGATGTTTTTGATGCGTTATTAAATTTGGACACTAATAAAAGCGCAGGACCAGATGGAATGGTTCCTGTTGTGTTAAAAAACTGTGCTATTTCAATATCACTACCACTATGCTTGATTTTCAATAAATCCTTATTGACTGGAACTTTTTTGAATAATTGGAAGATATCATATATATCTCCCATACACAAATCTGGGCCCAAACAGAATGTAATGAACTATAGACCAATATGTAAACTTTCAGTGATTCCAAAATTGTTTGAAAAGTTAGTCTCCCAAAAATTGAGTTATACTATTAAAAACATAATCTCTGATTCTCAACATGGTTTTATTGCCGGTAGGTCTACAACAACAAATCTTGCAGTTTTATGTGACTCGGTAGTTAATGGTTTTGAAAACAGCTTGCAAACAGACATTATATTCACAGATTTTGCTAAAGCATTTGATAGGGTAAACCATGAGATCCTGATTTTTAAGCTATCGAAACTTGGCTTTCATTCTTGCTTCATCAAATGGATTTCTTCTTATTTGAAAAATCGTGTTCAGTATGTTAAAATTGGAACACATTTATCCAAACAAATTTCTGTTACTTCAGGTGTTCCTCAAGGAAGCCATATTGGACCGTTGATTTTCATCCTTTTCATTAATGACATTCCCTCCAATTTTAAATTTTCACAAAATCTGATGTATGCTGATGACGTCAAAGTATACCGGTCTATTAAATCTTCAAATGACTGCCTTCTTCTTCAGGAAGATCTTCACAAGCTGGCAAAATGGTGTGATGATAATAAATTGTTTCTGAATGTTGGAAAATGTCAAAGTTTCACTTGTCATCGGAAAATGTCGCCCATCATTTTCAATTACACTATTAACAATATAGTCCTTGAAAGAGTATTTGTTAAGAAAGATCTTGGAGTTATTTTGGATGAACGTTTTTCTTTTTCGAGTCACATTGATTATGTTGTTAATAAGGCAAACAAAATGGTTGGATTCATACGAAGAAACTCAAAGGATTTTTCTGATCCTTTCACATTGAAAATATTATACGTTTCGCTAGTTAGGCCAGTTCTTGATTATTGCTGCATTATTTGGAACCCTTATTATGAAATCCACTCTTTAAGACTGGAAGGTGTTCAAAGAAGATTTACCAGATTTTTATTTATCAAATTGAACTGGTCTATTGAAGTTCCCTCTTATGCTACTAGATGTCTGCTTTTTAATATTCAAACACTTGATCTTAGAAGAAAGTACTTTTGTATAATGCTTATCAAAGACTTAATTAATAATCGTACTAATTGTCCTCAATTATTGGAGCGCATAAATTTCTTTTTTCCTTGCCGGATTACACGTGTAAATTTTCATTTACGGGAGAACTTCTTTAGAAGAAATTATAGTATGAACGAACCATTTGCACGTTGTATAAGAGAAACAAATTCTGTGATAGGCCTTATAGATATTTTTGCAAATTGTTCAAGAGATGTATTTATGAAAGACCTGAAAATGACTTTATTATTTAATCGTTAAAAATGTTTCTCGTTTTCGCATTGTATTTATCTAAAAGGAATTGTTATTTATTTATTTATTTTTTAATTATTATTTATATTATTCTATTATTAACATATTACATATAAGTATACATATTAGTCTGTAAGAGTTGTACTCTGCTTGATGAAATAAATACAAATACAAATACAAATACAAACTTTCTCTTGTCTCCCTGTCACGCACGGTAATGTTTTATTTATTGTATATATTTCATTATATTTAATTCTAAACAAAATAAATACTATGCGAAGATATCACCATAGCCAACAGGTATTGTTCAGATCTCTTGGTTCTAAACTTCAATAATGCGTCCTGCATAGACTCAGCGTTTCTTCTACTTCTACCCCTGGCGGTGACTGTGCGTCGAAGTTGTTAATATTTCCGGGGCAGCGCAGTTATCTCCTCTGTCCATCATCACACAGGATCTCTGTTTCTGTTGACACCCTTTGTTTGGTGCATTAAGTAATGGTAATAATGAAACTAAACATTTGTAAAGGCTTTAGTTCTTCTAAATATCAATCTAAAAAGCTAAAACTAGCACAAACGTAGTATTTCATCGATCTTAAACCGAGAAGTTAGTTGCATTGGAAATCGCAGTCATTTTTTTTGTATCAGTCTAATATATATTGTTTCCAATCAAACAATTGGAAGGTGCGATTGTCTTTCCTATACCATTGAAAATATTTGTTGGTTTTCGATTAAAGTCTTCAAAAAGTATAAAAAGCTTCTTTGAAAAGCCGTACTTTTATAAATTAGAGTGCTAACATAAGTGTACTTTAAGTTTTCATTTTGTGTAATTATTTAACATTTTCTGCCAGTGTAAAGGATAAATTATAACAACATTATTATAATAATTATTTTCCAGAATAAAAGAACTTGAAACAGAAGTTGCTCTTTTGAAGGGTGAAAATGAAGTGCTAAAGAAGACAAACATTTTGCCACAGCGAATGCAAACAATACAAAGTGTTCCTGTCCCAAATGTTTCAGCCAAATCAAAGACATTGGGAGGTAAGTTTTCATTCAAAAATTATTTTTTTCTTAATTGCTTTCAATTCATATTACTAAAAAAAATTGTATATTGGAAAAAAAGAAAAGAAATATGTTGTATGTTTTATTTTTAAACAAAGATGACTCATGTGGAACTCCATCATCTCTTGTTAATATAGCAAAAATAGTTCAACCAACTGCAACAGTATCCAGTGTTCCAGTATCTGGCCCAAGTAAAATTTATTTTTATAACTTGTTTAATGTTTAAATAAATAAATATTGTTTTTCCTTCAAATCAATAGCAACTGGAATTGCAAGGTCTATATCGTCTAGTCAGACTCTAAGGGCGGCCAATGTTATAATAATTGAAGATTCCAATACTGGTTCTACGCAGCAGCCACCACCTAAGGTAAATTTTTTGAATCCAAATAAGTGCCTTTGTTATTTTGTATGCATATAAACATGACTTTACCATCTTGTTTTCATAATTTTAGTTGATAATCATTTCATAATTTTTTTGTATACTCTTTAGCATTGTGGTAATTTGCAATTAAGACACCTGAATATATTTTTCTTAAACCAATTTCGGTTATACATAATAGAAATCGACAAAATATCGGTTGTAATTTTAAGTATTAAGAGTATGCTATAGATTTTCTTTATGTTTTACTTTTCTTTGCGAAAACCAAATACATTTTTTATATATAATGGAAATTTATTGCCGTGCAGTTAAATGAACATTAATAGCAAGATAGTTTAGATAAGAAACATGCCTTTACTAAAAACAAATTCAATACAGAGTCAGGTGTGTTACAGGACAATAGGTCAGCCTTCCAAGAAAGTTGTTTCTTCAAAAAAAAGTCCATACGTATACTGTGACTTAGGCCAAATCTATTGCTTTAAAATGTAATTACATTTAAATTGTTGTGAATCCTTAGAAACAAATACATTAACAAGACAACTTTTGTATAATAACTAAGATTTGTCAATTGAATTTAAATGTTTCAAGTAGTCCGATTTATTGTCATTGGTAAATATGGCTTTTTTTTTTAATTATTAAATCTCAGGTATTCCCACGGCCTTTTGTATTCTTCTTGAAAGCTTTCAAACAATTCGTAGAGCTTTAAACAATTAGTTACATCTGTGGCCTTTCACCAGATATAACTGGCTAATGAAGTTTTCGGCAAAGAAAAAAAATGTGTCATTTCTTAATACTTCAGATTTTTGTTTTGTTTTTTAGATTACAAAAACCAAAAAATGAAAGAAGGATCAATGAAGAAGCCTTTCACCAATTTATTTTTGGATCGTAACCAAAACACTTCTATAAGCAGTTATTTATTCCCAATTCAAGTTTGGATAGCAACCAATAATATTGTTTTCAATAAAGCGAAACAAAAAATGACAAAAAAATATCTTAAACTTCCAAGAATTATTTTATACAGCAATCTTGAAGCTTTTTATTCTTCTATGTTTGGGCAATTTAAAATCTATGTTGTTTATATTTATGAAAAGCAAAAATTATTATTCAACAAAAAAAAAATCTTACAAATTAGTCAAGATGCCCTCCAAAAATGTTTGTGTGAATAAAAAACACTATTAAGTAAAACAAAACAAAATCCAAAAACATCTTAAACTTCCATGAATTATTTTAAAAAGCCATTAAGAAAAATGCACGTTGATTACACCTATAAAAACCAAAACAAAAAACATTAAAAAATCCATGAACAATCTTAAAAATTAATTTAGGGGCCTTTCTCAAATTCATGTTTTTATAATAACCAATTCTGAATAAAGCAAAACAAAATGAAAAACCATTATTAAATTTGTTTATAATTTTATACAGTAATCAAAGAAGCTTTGCACCAATTTATGTTCTTTATACCTAAGAAAGCAATAAACATTTAAACATAATGAATTTTATACAGCAAGGAACAACCACCAGTGTGCTAGGGGTTTTGCCACCTGTCAGTCATCGCACTCCATTAGCATCTGTTACATCTTCTTCAGTTCAGTTGACACAGTCAATCCAACAACAGCAGCAATCGCCGCAACAACAGCAGCTACATACCATCACGTCACCCATACTCGCAGCAGCTATGGCCAATGCAACTTGTTCGATTCAAGCAACTGCCCACAATCCGGGAGCATCAGCAGTAACACCTTTAATTACTGGGCAACCAGCGGCATCACAAAATTTAGTTGCTGTTCCCATTAATAATATAATAGCTAGCGTGACGGTAGCACCATTACCAATATCATCTAGTGCAATAGTGGGAACAAGAGGCGTCCCTCCACCTATTCCGCCAAATAAACCTGTTGTTCCACCAAAACGTGAACCCTCAATATCTCGAACTGGTTCATTGGCAGCTAATAACAGTAAATAAAAAATAAATATACAAATAATTTACTTAAGATATAGAAAGAGTGTAAACAATTAAGTCAGATTTTACATAAGAACTTATATATATATATATTATACAAATTAATTTAACATACTACAAACAAACAAAAGGATTTAGAATTTTTTGCGCTTTAAGAAATATGAGGCTTTTAAAATAAACAACCGCTTTCATTTAAAACACTAGCAGCCTTATTCATTAAAATTTGCCAAAGATGAATAGTTTCATAAATAGTTATTTAAAAAAATGTCACAAAATTACTAAAAAGAAGAATGTATTACATTATCATGTCATAAGAATATAGCTTGCCACCATCTTTCTTGTCCAATCACTGGACCGCTTAAGGGTACCGAGTGTTTTAAGGATTGAAAAAAATTAAAAGCCAAAAGAATCCAAAACATTTTAGTTTTTTTTTTTTTTGTATGAGATTAGTTTTTACTTCGGTATTATATTCTTTTTTTTTAAACTAAATGGGAGCAAATTTTAATCAATTTAAAAAAAATATTTATTATCATATAAAATTCAAATTTCGGTATTAAACAAATTTTATTTAGGTACTATTCAACCTCTAAAGGCGTTTGGCTTATAATGTTTCTATGAAATATTGCACATATAAGACAACGTCTAGTGCGTTTATTAATAAGGCTGCACATTCACACACTTTGCTAATGTATGTTGGTGTTTAAAAGCTAATGTCATCACCCAAACGAAGCGAACATTGTTATTGTAAACTATATTTCACTATCATTCGCCCTTCAAATTCAAAAACTATGCCCAATCGCGACTGTATTTGAATTTGAAGAAAAACAAAAATGCTAGTAACTGACTCAAATCATTTATTCCATTAATCCTTATTTGTGTTTTATATTTTGTGATGTAACATTACTTATAAACAAAACATTAAATACAATCTTAAAAAAAAAAAACACATCTGCCTAAATTATGTTAAATAAAAAATATTAAGCAAATACATTAATTACGAAATAGAATAAATAATTCATTTGTGCAAGTGATTAATAAACCTGTATGAACATATAAATACAAAAGTATAATTATAAAAATATAGTAATAATAAAAGCATACCACTCACAAACTTTTTGCAACCAACAAAAAACAACTTTTGTGAGTAGGGGTTCGAAAATCTGTGTTTCAAAATTCCCTATGATCAACATTTTATGTCATGCTGTTTGGCGGTAATGCTGCATGACTCAAATTGTTTCATTTTCAAAATTGCCTTCGTAATTTTACCATCGTCGAAATGTAACAAAAAGAGTAAACATTACATCTAAGATCTTAAATGCGAACAAGATGTTTTGGGATCGACCAAAAAGAAATTCATGTGTTAAAATATGAGTGAGATACAGCATTTCGATCCCAACACTCCTTCATCAACAGCTTCTTCAGTTCCCTTAGTCTTAAATTAAAAATATAAACACTAAACAACCAACAATAGATTTGATTTTGAAATAACTACTCATTTATTTTATTTGAATTTTAAACTTAATTTACGGTTGATTTACATGTTGCTGCCAACACAATTTCGTAAAAAACTAGAGCGGGTTAAACGCAGTCTCTCGGTTGAATATGAAAAGCAGTGCCTCCGCGAAGATAAAACTCTTTCGTCTTCAAAACTGGCACTTCCCATAAATATTCATTCGGGAACATCTTTTGTGTTTTGATCTTCTATCCATATCAAAAAAAATAGTAATCAACTTCTCTTTGAAGTAAGGAAATCTTGATACATGTTAATCCAGCAGACATGCATTTTTGACTTTATTTTATCCGCAAATAATTTTACCTTTGATACAAAATTGAAGAAAACAATGAAACAACTTTTACAAGTCAGATTGTGCTTGGTATTCACTCTTAATCAGTTTTGTTTTAATTTAATAAATATAACTTATTAAACTTTCCAGAATTAAATTTAAGTATTTTTTTTGTTCAAGTTTTGAATTATTTATTTTAAAATAAAAAAGTTCTATTTTTAAGTTTTCTTTTGTGCAAGTTTTAATATTTAAAAAGTATGCAACTGTACAGGACGATTCGTATGCGATGCCAAGAATTGGGTCAAGGCAATACAAATACAATAAATTTGATCAAAGGCCATACCATTTTATTGCAACATTTAACTTTAAAACATTATAAAAGATAAGCAGTTTAAGGGAAGACTTGAATTCTCCTTCGTATATGATCTTTTCTTGACCCAAATTACGCACCTTACCTATACGTCGCATCTTGTGCCAGCCATCCCTTAAAATATAATTATATGATTGTAATTTCCAAATAAAAATAAAACAATTGCAACTATTGTGAAGTCAATAATAAATTAATTACTTTATATATATTATTCTTTTTAGTATAAATTATTTTTAAAATAATTTCAGAATATATATTAACTGCTAAATAATTATGATTAAATGTATATGTAAAGAGCCGTGAATGTTACTAATATAAACAAATATTTCGTATAAGGAATTATTACATAAAATAAAATTAAAGAGAAAAAATTAAATAAAAAAAATGAAATGAAATGAATTAAGAAACAATAAATATTACGTTACATACTAGAAAAAATATATTGTCTTTTTTTCGAAAAGTATGTTTCTTGTAAACCTTTTTTTGTCAGTTTAGGTTTGTTGGATTTTTCAGGTAAGAGCACTGTGAGTTTTTTGTAACTATATTTTGAGTTTCGGTGATGAAATTATGTGCTAAGCAAAAATAAAGAATTCTAGTTCAGAAAATTTTAATTTTATCGGAATACTTGACATAGACTCGTGGATATATATTAATAAGCCTTAATGTTGCAATTCACTAAAAAATTAACAGTAACAAATCCGAATCTTTTAAAGTTACCAACTAAACCTTTAAAGTGTTTAAAACGTATTTTTAGTTTATTCATTTCATCAGGAAATAACAACCAACCTTGTGACGTAATTCATTTAAAAATTAGGTGATTTTGTTTTTCGAGTTAACAATGATTATGAACAATTTTTCCAAAAATATTTCCGAGGCAATGTCCAGAGCGAATGGTGGTACAAATCCGAAAGAGATATGATCCATCCTAAAATAACTAGCACACAGAAATGGTTGATAGTTGTGACACTGTTGAGTCACCGAATTAATTTGTATTTAAAGGCAGAATCTCACAATCCTTTAAATTATTTCCAATTGCTCTTATAAATCTTCGGGGTCCAGTTGCATCAAGATGCTCGGATAATTGAATCAATGTACATATGTTCATTAGCATGTAGTTGGCAGATGAACCACTGTAATAGTTTTTTTAATTTTGGTCCTAGGGATCTCATATTACATTTCATTTAAATCCTGTGTTGACAGCAGTTTCATCACATCCAAATACAACAAATACCCTTTTCATTTAAGGAGTTTTGCATTTCCCTGCGTTGGAAGCTTTCCCCCTCGACACTGCAGTATGTCCCATATATTCTGAGCTTGGTTCATTGACTAGACTTACTTGCATACAAACATTTGTATATGCTCCTCGGAAGCCAGATTCTTTAGTGAGTGTATATTTCAAAGGTTGCTTTTAAATTGATTTATAAAATGTATTGCTAAGCTGGCCTAAGGTATGTTTTTTCTAAAGAAGATACTTTTGAATAAGGCTTTTTTATGTACCTACATAATATATGTTTAAATTTCAAATGACTTGGTATGGTATGGTTGAATTCAAAAAACATTTTGGATTCACTTTTAGACCGCGGCCCATTACGTTTTTAAGAAAACACAAAATGTTTTCATACCAAAACCAACCAACCTAATATTCATACGCTGTCACATTTAATTGGAACCGGTCATTCATTTAGTAAATAAATTACACTTAAAAATTAAACAAAAAACATCAATGTTATCTTTTTTTTTAATAAATCGTTGTTTACTGTTTTAAGAAAGTCTGAAGTTACTTCCAACTTATTAAGCTTATTTTCATTGCTAACTAAATTTTTATGTTGAGTAAGCAAACATTTTTCGAATTGTAAAACAGAACCTTAACATCTGACCAAATGCTGACTGTTTTGTTGGTAATGTACGTTAGCAAGGTTGTCACCTTGTCATTCATTCATCATACCCAGATGCAGCACAATTTTATTTTTGTGCGCTGCCGTACTTAGTGTCGTAGGTTTTGTTTCGAAATCAACAACAACTGATACTCTTCGTGTACGACTGTTTACAATGTCTTTTAAATTGTTGTATGTCTTGACGGGGGTGTTAGTTTCAGTTCACTTAACAATAGGATTCCTTGAAGAAGATGGTCGAGTGATTGAATTCGATAGTTTTGATGAATTTAAGGTGAGTAGACCAAGTGAAGATTTTTGGGCTTAAAATTTTGGGAAGAGTTTTCGAAATTTTGGTCCTGTTCGTTTTTTTTTAAAGTTTAATGAAAAGTTTGAATTCATTTAAATCGGTAAGTATTGGTTTCTTGTTTCGAAGTTAATTAGTTACTCATATTTTTATGAAGGCTGGAAGAGTTTTAGTAGAATATTGAATGTTTCAATAATAATTAAATAATGTCAAACAAATATCAGTTTAATAAGTCAAATTCACGATCGATGACTAAGCTTTTTTTGTATGTTTTTGACAAGGGTCATAGAAATAAGACATATGCTCATTCCTATGACGAATTCCGTGGACGCATAGCCTATCAAAAAAATTTAAAAACTATTCGAGAGCACAATGACTTGTATAAAAGTGGAAAGAAGTCATACCGTTTGAGGGCAAACAATCTAGCCGACTTGGTAAGAACTTTAGATATTAATCTTCTCTCTTTTAATATTAATTTTTTGAAATATTTACAGAACAGTGGTTCGTATTTGAAACAGTTTCTCAGATTAGTAAAAAGTAGACGTTTCGATGCGCTTGACTTTATTTCGGACATTGTTGGATCACCTCTCATGGATAGTACCCCTGAAAGTTTAGATTGGAGGGAGAAAGGCTTTGTCACAAAGTCAAATAATCAGGGAACATGTGGATCATGCTATGCCTACAGCATTGCCCAAAGCATTGAAGGCCAAGTCTTCAAAAGAACTGGGAAAATATTAAGCTTAAGGTATGTAACAATTATTAACGGTTATTGCCTTTAAACTTTAAGTAACTATATTTCCATGAAAAAGTATTTGAATCTGAGATTAGCTGTTCTGATTCGATTAAAAATATTCCTAAGACATTTTCACATCTGATTCTATTTATTTTTTTACTATTTTACTTTTTTACTACTAGCCCCCAGCAAATTGTTGATTGCAGTGTAAAATTTGGTAATCAAGGTTGTACTGGTGGATCTTTGCGTAATACCTTAAGATATCTTGAAGCTACTGGAGGTATAATGAGATCAAATGATTACAAATATACAGGAAAAGTAAGTTATTTTTTTTAAACCTTTGGATAAAATAATATTAAAGGCAATTTCCATTTTACAAAATCCAAGGGCTTACAGGATTAAGTTTGGTATCAAATGAAAGGTGACAAGACTACATCTTGGCAAACCATTGATAGTGTAAAAGTGCATTTCTGTATTTCATCGAAATTATCAAAAAATTCTGATTAGTCTGATTTAATTCCTTGTACGTTTGCTTCTTGTGTATTTATCATGATTAAAATCATGTGTATTAAATAATGGGCGTGTCCATTTCATTAAGGAGCCTTGCCCAAGAGTGTATGCGGTTAAATTTGACACCAAATAAAAGGTAAGGTTCAGCTGGTAATGTGATTGGCAAAACCTTTGAAATCTTTTATAGGAAAGCTGAGATATTTAAAGGTCAAACTAGGAGTAGTAAAAACAGCTTTATATTTTTCGCCGAAATAAATATTTATATATTGAGCGTTGCAAAAGACAAGATAATAATTTTGATATCCAATGAGAGGTATTTTTGTTTATTTTATAAAAAAAAAACGCCAGAATTTGGCAAAACACAAAAAATAAGTTTTTTTTTAAATCAACATTTTATGTATTCCGTTGGTATGTCACAAAATATATACACAATTATTTTGGCGAAAAATCGCAATGATGTCTTTACTTCAAGTTCAAATATCTCAGTTTTCGCATAACTGATTTTGATTTTAAAACGTTACCTTTTATTAGACACCAATTTTGAAAATATGGTATTTTGTATCCTAGAGTCTAAATTTTCGTCCTTAGAAATGATGTGGTACTTTTTGAATGTCTTATTTTTGTGTTCACACCATTTCACAAAGTCTGCATACGATTTCAAATTTGATTATTTTTTAAATAAATAATTAGTCAAAATAAGATTTTTTAATTTAAATATTTCCGATTTCTTCACCAAATTATAAGAAGTCTGAAAAAGAAAGAGGTTATACGAGACCGGTTTTGGCACTCAAAAAAATGTCTAAATACTTACTTGGTAATAGATTTACAGCTTTCAGTAAGGTTTTTTGTAACCATTTGCTTTCATTGATGACATTAAATGACCTAATTTTCGGGTAGCTTCGAGTGAATTTTGAACCATTTTTCGCCTAAAACAGTTTTGAGCATTAGATGTTGCATATATGTAGGCGCTGGCATTAAGGTCAAGCGATTGTGGGGGATGGTTAAGTTTTGATCGAACATGGCAAACCATCCTATGAAGTGCAATTTCTTTGAATTCTCAATAACTTTTCCACAATGTTCCTCGGATCATCCAACTTCCTCGGCCGTCCACTTTTTTTTAAACTATCGTAGTAACCCGTTTCAGTTTTTTATGATGGTCTGAATTAAGGTATTAGATTAATTCAAACTTTTAACAATTTTACGCCATTTAAGCCTTCTTTTTTTTAAAATCTTATAACGTAATTCGGATGAGATTTCTTTCCTGTCAGACATTTTATGATATTTGCCTTCATTCATTGTGGTATTTTCGGTGATAATAATCGTATGTAGACTTTTGCGAAATTTATTTTACGTCTTCTTTTAGTTAGTTTTATGTTTGTGGTGTTTTAGAAAACGTTACTATCTTATGTTGTTAATAAATATTTAAATTTAAAAAATGGCTTTCAAAATGCATGCAAATGTTTGTGACATGGTGTAGATGTTTTTGTTGATAAAACCTTTATGTTGCAATAAAACAACTTCAGACTTACATTCATTTTATCACCTTCTCCATAAATGGTTTTGAATTGAACTCATAATAACAAGCTTTACGTCACCTTTTATTTGATACCAAAGTAAAATCTTGTCCAGAAATTATAAATACCATTTGAATTTGCTTTTCTTTCCTAGAAAGGCAAATGTCAATTTGTGCCAGAATTAGCGGTTGTTAATGTCACGTCTTGGGCAATAATGCCAACAAAAGATGAGAAAGCAATTCAAGCAGCGGTTGCTCATATTGGACCAGTAGCTGTTTCTATTAATGCAGCACCAAGAACATTCCAACTTTATAGGTAAATATATTTCGAAATATCCATTTCTTTCCGCAAATGTATTGTGAGTGACATTTTCAATGCAACACAAAAGAAAAGTAGTTATCACAATTTTTTCCTAAAACACAAAGTCATAAAATCTATTTTAAAATTGTTGGTTTAAGTGCAGTTGATAATTTGCAGTAATAACTTTAGGTATAAATGGTCACGTGGTCCAGCAGTAAACTTTTGATTTTTAGTTAACAATAAAAGTTTGTTGGCTCTTAAAACTGTACAATAAAATATATCTTTTTATCTATACATCCTCAGTGTATAACAAAATATATAAATGCACAATCATTTCCGGGCTTACAATTTATAAAGATAACCAACAAATTTGTTTTTAAGGCTTAGATAATACACAACATATACCTTAACAATAAATTTTATGATAATTTTGCAAATTACGAAACACTGGCGCTAAATTTTGTAAAGTAAATTGTAAATTTTTTTTCTAGTAATTTACTAAGCTAAAAATGTGATTATCCAAACATGTTAATACTCTTAAACGGGCCTATTAATTAGAGTTCCAAACTGCTTATTGGACTAAATTCCATCCACGGATCTTATAAGAATAATAGTCAGATGACATATGGATTTAGCAAATTGCTAAAAGTTATAGAAGCCATTCCGCGATTTAAACTTAAGCAAACTGTTAAGAGAAAATAAGCTTACTAAACTGTTGAAAATGGCTTTAACATTTCACTAAATCGTTTAATATTTTGCACTGTTGTCTTTTAGGTAGTTTTAATCATTTAGTAAATTACTTCATCTCTGGAAAATTCCTTTAGTTGTATATAAGTCTTAATTGGACTTTGTATAAAGTTTTGAGAAGTCTTAAATTTAACGCTGGAATAGTAAGTTCTAGAGTAAATTTTAAGATTTGATTTCGAACTCAAAATTCGATTTTGACTATCTGCTCAAACTTTAAAAATTCGCTTTTTCAACATTATTTCTATATTTTTGCAATATAATAACTTGATGTTTTAGCCTTGTTTAAAGGACAGATTCCTTACAAAGACAAACTACGTTTTGCGATTTACATTATGTGATATAGATATTATCTAATAAGCTTTAATTAAGCTTTTCCGATACAGATCTTTTCAGCCAAGAGTTCGAAGTTTACAAAAACGATCGTCATGTTGGTAAAGCGAAGGATTAAGGTGAAGGTGTTCTCATAGCGGTAAAAACAACACATTTCTCTTCTTTTGTATCTTTTCCATTTGAACTATCAATTGAACTGCTCTGTGTAAGAATAATGGTACAGACTAAGACGATTTTCATTTTAAACGTTTACATCCAAAAAGTTTGGAGTCTGTTTTTAGCGAACTCTTCTTGGCATTATAGATTAGACTCTCTTATCAATTTGTCCTGCTCTGATACCAATATTTTACTTTTAGGTGATTTTAATTTACCACTCATTGACTGGCTTCCACCTGACGACGAATTGTGCGTCAAGACCTGTCTTTCTTCTTCACAATTGGAACTATCTTTTCTCGATAAAATTCTTCTTACTGACTAACAGCAAACAACTGTATTAAAAACTCAAAAAATCGAATTCTCAGTATTTTTATCTGACGCTATTAGTACTCTTGTTCTAGAACTTTACATCAGGAATTATAAATATTGATAAATATCACCCCCTTTGGACATTTTCTTGACTTACATAAGTAGTCAACTTACTGAACATAGTAATTCCTTTGATAACTTATATAATTTTGATTTCAGAAGAGCTAATTTACAGTTGTCTGAAGATTTAACCATTTTCTAATATTGATGAATCAGTTTCAAATTTTTATAAGATCCTTAACTATTGTTTGGAAAAGAATAAACCCTTTAAAGAAATCAAGAAGTACAAGCTTTAGACACCCTTGGTACACGAAAAAATTTCGTTTACTGTGTTACAAAAGAAATGATAAACTTACCTTAAAACTCTGTATCAGCTTCTCTTTTTATGTTGAACTCTTTAACTCTCGTTCTAATTTAGTATTAGTTACTGTTACTGGCACCTCTTTAAAAAAGAATAATAAACAAATTTGAAAAGCTGTAAACAAAAAAAAAATCAGATGGCTTTCCAGTTAACTTTTCTAACAAGAACCTTTCATAAGATAAAACTCTTAATATATGTAACGCTTTTGCAACAAATTTTCTTAAGTCATTTGTTGAGAGCCCCGAAGCAGTTGCTGAAGTATATTTTCATAATCCTTACAAACTAGCTGTAGTCACAACCCTGTGCTATAGAATACGGTCCTTGATCTTTTATCTATGTTGAATAATGACTGCTTAGCCGGTCCCGATGGTATTCCCCCGATAGTATTAAAAAGTGTAGTAATGCTTAAGTTGAATCCCTTACGTTCGTATTCAAAATTTCTCTAAAAACAGACATATTTCCAGTACATGGAAGAAGTCATTTCTACACCAATTTACAAGAAAGGTAACAAGGCGGATATAACAAACTACAGGTCCATTGCAAAGATCTCTTGCATTTCTAAATTGTTTAAACAAGTTGTTTGTAAAAGTGTAGCATTTTTAGTAAGAAACTCATTTGTGAACACCAACATGCTTTTGTAAAAAAAGGATCAACCTTTTGCAAACCTCCTCACATTCTCAAACATATGTTCATACATTGACTTTTCTAAAGCTTTTGACGAACTTAGCCTAGGAATTATTTTATTTTAACTTAAAGTTCTTGGTTTTCCACCATTTTTCTTAGGTAAAATTTAGAAATCTATTAACGACTGACTTATCGTCATGTCCACGCTCAATTGAAGTTCTCATTTTTGCTAATGACATGAAGATTTTTAAAATTATAAAGTCCACCTATGATCGTATTCTTTTGCAAGCCAACATTGATAGTATCACATTTTGGTGTGGGAAAAATATCCTTGCCCTCAACCGATCGGAAGTGTATTTGATTATTGACCATTACAGCAAAAACTCTGTCGCGTCTCTACATTTAAAGATTTATGTTTTCATTTCTGTTTCCAATTAGAATTTACACATAACATTAATTCAATTGTCAATAAGTCAATTTCTAAGCTTGGTTTTAAAAAACGATATGCAAAGGAGTTCAATGATCCCTACGTTACTCTTTCTTTGTACAATTGCCATGTTCGTCCTTATCTTAAATATGCTTCGCAAGTATGGATTCACTATTTCGAACGCATTGAATCAATTCAACATAATTTCAATCGCTTTGCCCTAAAGGGTCTTCCTTGGAATGATCCTCCTTATCTGCCTCCCTATGAACATCGTAGTCTGCTTCTTCAAATGCAATCTCTCCATCAATGGAGTATTAATAGATAATGACTTAATATTTCTCCATAAACTCATTAATGAAATTGATGCACCTCATTTGCTATCTTATGTAAATTTGAATAAGCGAAGCGGAACTCATCACCTGCGTACATTCGATCTATGGGAAGAATGAAGAACCATTGCTCCACTAACGTAAACGTCTTAATTTTAGTTTTGTTATGTAATATTTCATGATAAATGTTAATTATGTTTTGTGTTTTGTTCATGTGCTAGGCTATAATTGTATTATTTTCTTACTAACAACTAACACATGCACTTATGGTGGGTTTCTGGTCGTAGTTTGAAGCTAGCTATAAACTAACTTACTTACTTAGTTAAGGTGGCTGTACAGTTCTATGTGAACTAGGGCCTTACTTAACAAACTTCTCCATCTAGCTCGGTCCCTAGCTAGATATCTCCTTTATGCTTTATCTATTTTTGTGATCCAAAAATTAGGTGACATTGTGCATTGCATAGAAACGGAAATTATCGAAAGACAATTCCGCTCACATACTATATTTTAATTATGATGTCCGAGCTGTTTTAATATCTTGATCTGATCCGGATTGGATTATTTTGACAATAAAACACGGCTATTATCCCGTTCCATATTTATATTATCATAAAGCTTTTCTCATAAATTCCTGTTTTACAGTGACGGCATATATGATGATGAAGATTGCTCATCTGGATCCGTTAACCATGCGATGCTTGTGGTAGGCTATGGACGAGATTATTGGATTCTCAAAAACTGGTGGGGTGACCAATGGGGCGAGGATGGTTACATGCGAATACGGAAGGGTAGAAATGTTTGCGGAATAGCCAATTATGCAGCATATTCAGTTGTTTGAAACACAAATAACCGTTTTGAATTTGTAACAAAAACAAAATGATAAATATGATTTGTAAGTATAATTAGAGTTCAATTAAATAAAAATACAAAAAAAAGGGTTGAAATAATAATTTAATCATTATATATATATTTACAATATAGATTTATATGAACAAGTTTTATAAACAAAACCAAAAATATTGTACATAAATTGGTGTCCCACAGATCTAGTCACAGTTAAAAGTTATTGATTCCTGAGTCATTTTTAGTCGACAAGTTTTTGGAGCTCTTAATAAAAGGAATTAACAAAATTTGGTTAAATTATTCGGCATTATTTTAAGTTTTTTTAACAATTTTTTCTTTAACAGTCATAAATTTGTTATTTATTTTGTTAAGAGCTTTAAAAATGTTTAAAACAATATACATATAGGTAAATTAAACAAAAACGTTAAAAATAAAGAAGTTGTACATTTTAATGCAAATCACGAGAAAACAGTTTTTCGCATATCAAAATTAAAAAGGTTCAAATTTTTTCAAAAATACAAAAAGCTACAGATAAGTTCTTCAAAGCTTATAAAAATTATCATTCAAATGTATCATTCAATACTAACTTTCAAGTAAAAGAATGATAGCTATTATTTATTCCTTTTTTTACACTTGCTATTGTACTAGTTTTAAGTTGGAAATGAATGAATAAAATGTTTCTAAATGTTAAAAAAAAATGTTAAAATCGTTTTAACACGAAAAAATAAGCCCTTTAGTTTTTTTTGTTGACTTAAAATGCGACCTCTGAAACCTGTGTTGTTCTTCTGTGACGAGATCTCTTATTTTTATATATACATATATAAGAGTATATATACTAGGGTCTATTTGTTTTTTTCGGTCCTATTTTGAAGGAATTTGAGCACTTGATATAAATATTACGGCATTTTAATACCAAGGCCTTACATTTTCATGGAATTTTGGTTTTGTAATTTCGAACAACTTTTCATCATGGGGCCGATAAAGACAACTAGTCGCCTAAAAGAAAGCACCGTTACATTATATATAGTTATATAGCGGGTGTCCCACTGATTTATATTTAATTTTTGATATAGAATTGTATGTTTAATTTTTTTTCAAAATATGTTTGAGACTAGACTCGTAGACACGTAAAATTTGTAATTGTTTTTCTAAACTAAGCTGTTGGACATTGGATGGGGTCAAATGGGTTGAATTTTCGTTTTCATTTTCTGCTGTGTGAGAATGTGAATGCGAACATCCGCCATGACTATGTTGATGTCCAGAAACTGAAATATAAAGAACAATTGTTTATTAAAGTTTTTGACGCTTTGAATAAATGAAAATGCATATATCTTATCACTATAAATTTGTAGAGAAAAAATATAAAACACAAATATAAAAATATGTTCTTAAAATTGGAGTTGATGCAGCATTTAACGGGTAAGTACGAGCAAAGTTACAATTTGTAGATGAATGGAGCTCTATGTTTGCAAATTTTACTGCTAAAATTGATGAAAGAAATTACAATCAGCATCTCTCTAAAGCTTCGTCTACATCTTCCAGGAACACCTATAGGGACCTCATATACCCATTACCATCAGAAGCTAACTATTTCAATAATGAATTATCGACCGAAACTATAAGTTATATCTTTAGAGCACGAGCTGAAATTTTAAATCTTAACTATGTGCCTCATCGTGCTGATCTTCCACAAATTTGTAATTTATGTAACAGAAGAGACAAAATAGAAGATATACATAATTTTATTGGGGTATGCCCGATATAACAGGAAATTCGTCGATTACATTTAAATAAAAGCCATCTTCACTGTAAACAGACTTCATGAGATATTAAATGGTTCGCTAGGAAGGTGTACCCTATATAATTCCTGTAAGCCCGCCCTACATTTCCGAAATAGTTTCCCAACGTAAAATCTAATCATTCGGCCAGTTACCATTATTTAAATCTTTTTAATTTTGTGTTTCAAATCACTTTAAAATTGATATTTTTTATGTTCCAAATCATATTAAAATTGTTATTATGTATTTTTGTGTTTCAAATGTTTTACTTATCAAGCTACCATTATTTAAAATATTTTAATTTTATGTGTCAAATCACTTTAAAATTGCTAACTTTTTATGTTTCAAATCATATTAAAATTGACATCATTTTTGTGTTTCAAATCATATCAAAATTGTTAATGATTGCTTGTCAAGTCTTTTCTATTGCTTAACTAATTTATTTTAGTATACGAATCCAACAAATTTGTCGTATTGTTATTATTGTTTTTTTTTTTTTTTTTTAATTTTTAACATTTTTTAAATTATAATTTTATTATTTAGTTCAATTATTTTACTATTATCTTTTTCTTGTATTATGAAATATCAAATCAGGCAGACGGCAAAATTGCCAAGTCCTTATTCTTAAGTAAGAATTATTGTTAAACTTTAATAAAAATAAATACAGAATTTATCTATCTATCTACAATTTTTTAAGCCTAAACCGCCGTCTTGGGAGTTTAAATTAAAGACACAATCACAGTTTTTATAAAAAGTGTTGAATCCGTACGCTAAAAATGTTCAGTATGAAAGGTATGGGATGTGTGTCTTTCATACGCAATATTTTTGTTTTTTAATAAGAGCCAAAAATGGGAAAAATCTTAACATTCTTAAAGGCCCTAAAATTAAAAGCTTTTGAAACGATATAACCAAAAGGGGTATATAAAGAAATTGTAACTGTTGATAAATGCATTGAAATTGTGATGTTTTTTTGAAATCGTAAGCATGTGTAATAAACTGGCATATACTTTTTTTTAATTGCGGTCATAGATTGGCTAATATCCCTTTACAGAAAAAGTTACTTAAATGATTGATATAAGTATAGAAGTGAATTATCCATAAAAGAACAAATAAAAATGAGAATGGGATTCGGCCCGTACTGATAAGTCGTCCTGTCCTGTCTGTCAATTTGTCTAATATCAGTTTTTTGTTGTTTTTGTGAATTTTCGCGTTTTATTAAATAAGTTGTCAGTTAAATTATTCTTTAAAATAAACTAAAAACTGATAACCTTAGCCGATTCCACCCTTTTTTTTTGCAAACGACATTTTTATTCGAAATTTATAATTACCATTTTTTGAAAATTTGTATTTCTTATACAAACAAATACAGATTGGATTTTTCTAAAAAAATTAGCAGAAAACAAAATTATCTTGAAGGCAATTTAACAATTTTGTGTAGTAGGTACTTTATTTTAGATTTTATTTTTTATGAAAAAACTGAGTGTTGGATTTCTATAAAAAATTTGAATTAATGCTAAAAATAATATTCTTTTTAAGATGAAATTAGACAATATCTTTAATTTTAGTGAAAAACTAATTTTTACCAAGTCTAAGTAATGTTTTCTTAGGTTTTTTTATAATAAAACTGTCAATTCGATTTTTCTCAAAATTGTACCTGATGTAAAAACTTTATTCTTCGCTGTATACTATTATTTTAGAGACGAAATCAATTTTTGTTCGTAAAATATCCGAGGTGACAATTTTTTTTCAGTATTTTTTCATTTTTTTTTTAAATTATATTAGTTTGGTATCACGCCACATTATGTTATATACAATTTAATTTAAGAAACTAGCATTTTTAAATTGTCATGGTAAAAAACACCCACTTAATTTTGAGATTAATTTCTGCATTTTCTGTGATATTAAAAATTTATTGAAGTCATCTTACCGAATGTACGCGTGAGAGAATAAATTTACCAAATTGGGGTATATGGTCCTGTGTGTACTAGGGAGTGTCCACTAAGGGAATGTAAAATGAATGGGTATTGAACTGAAATCGTGAACAATGTCGTGGGGAATTGTCCAATCAAAAAATTGAGAGCTTTTCTGATTAATTTTGTATAAATATGTTTTAAAAAAGTGCCAAGGGAAATATGTAAAATTGTAAATATTTTCTTTTTTTTGCTGGTATCTAACAATACGGAAAAAAGCAACATCCGATTGTCCTTTCATGTTTTTTTTTTGGTTTTGTGCTCTAAATTCAAAATCCCCACATAAAATTTGCATAAAACTTCACATTTTTGCTGAAATCAGCTTGGTTAGGCTTTAATGCATGCTCCTGATGGCCCATGGCTCATATAATATTGCCATTTTTCTCTTCTAATATCTGGTTTTATTCCAAAGTTTCATACATAAATAAAACATTTGTAGAAAACCCATCTGAACGTCACGCCAAGTCAGATAAAATCAGGAATTTTTTGAATGTCTGATAATTAGATCAATCAAGAATTACAGCTCTTATCATCTTTTTTGTATTTATCAAAGCAGTCTTATGGAAAGAATCTTGTATTTTTTGTCACTGTCGCGTCAAATTCTTTTTTTTTTTCTTTTTTTTGTCCCAAGTCGAATTTGATTATGAAGTTAAGATTATGAGCAATTAAATGCTTTATCGTTTTCGACTTAAAACAAAATTAAAATGCTATAGGTACATATGTATGAAGGTATAAACTAAGTGCTGCGTTGAGAAACGAAAAGATAAAAAAATATTTTTAGAAACCACCGGTCGGGTTTGTACCTGCATGATGTAATAATTTGTTTTTTATTTCTTTTCTGTGTCATTTAAATGCAAGATTACGACAGGTTGAAGATATTTCAATCATGAAGATAAAAGGAATTAATTCAGGGATTCACAATTCTCGAGTCAATATTTATATTATGTTTGTGTGGTTATAAATAAAAATCAATACAAAATGAATTTTAAATTTTATCTGAATATATGTCCGTTTCAAAAAAAAATGATCAGAGTTGGGAAATAATGTTTACTTTAAGTAATTTTAACACTTCATTAAATTTGTAAATTGTTCAGCAAATTAAAAATTATGTAATACATGCATTTGTATGTTTTCGGCCGATACGTGTTTTTTGTATCATATTTAGCAGGTAATGATCAATAAAGCATTTGGATTCTTACTGTCAGCATACCTTTATTACTTAGCAAAAGCACATTACAATATTAAACTGTGAAAACTTGTTCCTTAAATTATATCTAAAACTTTCTTTATTTTTATTTAAAATTGATTTGTTTTTATTCGTGACACTTAGAATAACTAATTCGATTTTGATTTGATAATAATTTTAACAAATGAGGTCTTTCGATTCAACATTTCAAATTGAATTTGTTTTATTGACTTGACTTTAAGAATAACTAATATGATTTTGATTTTATACTAATTTAAACAACTAAGGTCTTTCGATTCGCATTAATGTATGATTTTATTCTCAATTCAAATGATGGAATTTATAAGAAATTTTATATCAGAGGAGTCATTGAAAGAGGATCCTTTGAAATTTCAAAATCAACAGATACCAATCGAATGTGTTTTTTTTTTTTTAAATAAAATTCTTGAGCCAACTGAGCGCTAAACTACAACAAAGTGATATTATTCAAAAACTTGGAAAACTAAAAATTAAGAAAATCTAGAAAAAAAATTAATTTCAAGCAGAAATAATATAAATACGTCAAGTTTATTTAAATGACAAAATCTATTTTCTGCCCAAGCTAAGCCTTACGACCCTCTAGAAATAAAACTACCAAAATTTAATAATGTTTATATTAACTTCAAACATTAAATGAAAATGCTATCTCAAAACATAAGAAATGGACTTGCCACGTTTTATTATCATATTGAACCAATCTAGATCAGATGAAGAGAATAAAATAGTTCGGATCATCATATTTAAGTTAAAGGAGTATTATTTGACGTTAAGGACAGAGTTGTTTAGCAAACCTTTTATAAACGATGAATTGTTCTTGCTTTTAGTTAAAAATATATATATTTTATCGAATATGTATTTTTATATGATTAATTGTTTTAATTTCACGAAATTATGTTGTTTGTTGTTTAATATTTCCATTATATTGATTGCATACAAAATAAATATTAAGCTTTTTAAACAAATATTTCGATTCAAGATAATTGAAAATTGTAATGTGGAAACACTATTTTAATTGTTATAGTCGTAACAAGACAAAATGTCATCTCGTGTGAAATAGAAAACTTATTTTGCGATCACACAAATAAAATAGCAGGTATAGCTTTGTTCTTTAAACACTAATAAATATGTGATCTGGTCTGGAACACGAGCTAATGTCTATGCCAAACAACGACCTTGTAGATCTACGGACTGCACAACCAAGTTATTGCCCTCACAAATTTTTTTCATGGGTAAAATAAATGAATTTATTTTTGATCTAGATCTGTCAAAACAGAAATTTTCCTGTTTTTGCATTCCATGGGGCAAAATAGATTGATTTTTGTATTGTTGATTGTGTTGAAAATAGGACTATTTTAATTGAAAATGTATTATTTATATGTATTCATACAGATTGAATAAAGGAAGAAAAATATCCCTGAAGAAGAAAGGAATTCTTACGAAACGTGGGAGAAAGAATGAAATAGTTTTTTATTTGCATTCCCAAACCAAAAGAGCCTATTTTCAAGACAATCAAATTGATTTTTCATTGGTTTAAGATCAAATCTGAAGATCTGAATTTTACGGCAGATTTACCCCTCTAAAAATGTTAAGTTGGAAATGTGACAGCTCTACAACACTCGTGAATCAATGTGAAGTTAAGGAATCAATATCAAACAAAGGGTTTTTGAAACCCTTGAAATCGGTTGATTAATATAAGCACAGCCGAAATATAAAAAAAATAATAACTGAAATAGAAAAAATAGAAAGAATTTTGTATTTTGTTTTCATAGTCCTGGATCTTTTGAATTGGCGACCATTTAGAATTTTGGATCGTTTCTTTTTCATAAGATAACTTGTTTTTTGTCACTTTTAGAAAACTAATTTTCATGACATTCCATAGGATGTATTCTTTTCGAGATATTCAGAAAAAAGGAATAAAGGTAGTTTTAAATTGTTTTAATTATAAAAAATATATACAGGAGATGTATCCAAATACTTTTTTTTCTTATAGGGAGTTAATCTTTTGGTACCAGCATTTTTCGGACTCGTAAGCAAATGTAACAATGCTACAAAACAGTCGCAATGCGACAAAACATGCAAACCATTATTATACACGCATTATTTTTAGAACTTTTTTGTGGATGAAAGGTTTGTAGCTGATCTTAGCCGAAGTCTTTTGCTGTCGGAAACAACAAAGATGCTGTAAGTCGAATTTTAACTTATTGAACCTTCGATGAGCGCATTTTATTTGGGTTAAAGTGATGTTAAATTTTTTAACCTACTTCTTTAAAAGTGTCTAATTAACCTTACTATTTTATAATTCCATAGTTTAAATACTATACATTTTTTTTGTTCAATTTTAGCAAACATATAGTTAATAATATTGTCAATAAATAAATGTAATCATCAGACTGAGGCAATAAAAGCTTAATATAATAATAATGCTTTTTTAAGTTTTAATTATTGAAAACCTGTTCTTGTATAACTGAGGAAAAAATTCATGGTTTCTTGCATTCTAGGTTAAAAACTTTTTCTTTGAAATGTTCGTTCGAAATGTTTGTCCTTCGATGAACATAAATGTCTCGTTTTTTGTCTGACAGTGTGCAAATATTTTTTAGTTTATTTTACATTTTTGATTATTGATATTATGTATATAAATATTTTCTAGCTAGTCTTCATACAAATGAAAAAAAGAAACTAGATAACTCATTTAATTAAAGAAAGAAAAACAAATTAATCCACATTTCAAAGCATTCAGAATTACCTTATTTTAACAAAAACCAATAACATCGTACTGTTAAATAATAATTGTAAATATTGTCGTGCGATTTTAAATACTAAAGACGTACAAACAAATAAGCCTCTGGATTGATATGAATATTTATTATGTACACTTATAATTCAAAGATTCATTTGAATCCAAACAAGTTTGTCTTTTCTCTGAAATTGAATCATCAGCATTTTGTTTATGTTTTTCATTAAGTAAAATCTTGTTTACAAAAAAAACCCAGTGCGTAAAGTATTCAGACACTTTTTTTTTTAAAGCTATCATGCAAGGGGAATACTAATACCGTTTTAATTATTTCTTGAAGAAAATCAATAAAACCAGACAATTAATACCTATTGTGCACATATTGTTGCAATTTGGCATTATTATTTTGTTACACAATTTATTTTCGAGAGGGCTATACTTATATTTAAATCCCGTTCAAGAGAGTCTATAAACAATTGATAGGCTAATAATAATGGTTATCTTTAAAACCATCATCATCATCATCATTACTTTATAAATATTGCAACAAAGAATTTTAATACTCATCCCTCTCAACAAGGGGATTTATTGAAGAAATTAATTAATTGCCTCCTCGTGTCTAGTTGATTAAATAAGTATTTTGTTTTTAGACATTTCATGTGAATTGTATTGGTTTTATTTTTGCGGTTTGGAGTTTGGGATTTTTGGCAAATTGCAGTGCAATAAAATAAGAAATTTGAAATTCGCCGAAATATCGCATTAGAATAATTAAATATTCGGAGGGTTTGAAATTGAATTCTTAGTTACTTTGTAATGTTTGACAAGATTTGAAAATGGCAGAAATGCTTAAGTTTTTTGGATGTAAATAAAAATGAGGTTTCCATTAGTGTGCTCTAAATTTACTAATAATCGTTCTACATTTAAATTAAAAGAGCAATCAAATACCTAGAAGATTTAACTTTACAACATTTGGGAATGGCTAAACAGTTAGCTAGGTCAGTTAAGCTATGTATATACGATTTGAAGATCTTCCAATTTGGACAGACTTTTCGTAAAACATTTTAACCAGTTTTCTTTTCACCATGTTAGCAAATTTATCTGTCAAAAGTGACAGAAACAAATTTTCTATCAAACAATTGATCGACTTTCAAACGATATTCCAATTTTGTATTGGCAGAAAGTTTTAAAACAGGAAACAAAAACATAAGTTTGCAGGATTTTGACAGAATTTAAAAACAAAAGAAACAGGAAGTCACTGTTCGGCAAAGTGACGAAAAAGAAGTTTTACAAAAATAGAGGTTGGAAAGAATTGGACGCATAAGCAAATTTTAAAAGATAATCGTTATTGTCTGCTTTTCTATTTTTTTATATTTTATATTCTTATAAAAAATAAACTTATTGTGAAAAATTTTAAGAGCTTTTCGAAAAGAAGATTCAAAAACATTGAGAAAAAGTAATGAAACAAAGAGGCAAATACATAAAATGCAATATTTAGGTTTGTTGTTGTTGGGGAGTATACTCACATAGCTGTTGTAGTCCGAACATTAAACCGAATCCGACTATAAGTGCTAGATAAGCCAACAATCCGGATCGATTTTTTGACAAAATCTCGAAAAATACCACATAAAGCAGTGTTCCGCATGCTAATCCCTGCAAAATAGCCGAAGGAATGCTGGACGTTGTTGAATTGTGATTGCTTACTAACATCCCAATGCCAATTCCAATCGGACTGACTACGGCAAATGTGAAAACAAACAGTACTGATAGATACGTCCTGGTTCGGGCTACAATAAGTTCGACGCCTACACAAAATGCTAGTACAAGTTTGTGCGCTGAAACAGCTGCAAACATAAACCACACGTTGCTTGCCGATCCCTCAAGGCCGATTGCAAGGCCCTCGAAAAGTTCGTGAACTGACAGGGCTAGGACGATCAGCAACCCCCTTAAAGAAGATGCTATCATATCGTCGTCATTTCCATTAGGTTTGAGGGGAAAGTGGCTGTGGCTGTGGTGTTGATGTTGATGTTGATGTTGATGATAATGACTGTAATTGGGATTGTGGATTTGGTGACTATGGGGAGTTTGAGTATGTTGTTGTGCAGTAACTGCAGCTGATGTAGCTGGTTCTGCTCGCTGGTGTTCGTTATGTTGATGCTTTTGACTGTCCACATCACTAGAATATAAATCTAGCGGCGATAAGGTTTTTATATTCGCACTACTATTAACATTGGTGTTTGGGTAGTTCGAACATGAGACCTGATTCCTATTATCTTCCTTGTATGTCTCACTGTGGCGCATAATATGACTATGCCGGACGCTATGGCCTCTCTCGAAAGCAGCTGTCTCCTCATCCAAAATGTCCTTATTTCTATGAATGTACGTGTGTATGAGCTCTTCAATTAAGAACATTAAAAAAAATCCCAAGCACATGAGAAGCTCAACAAAAGGAAATGCCATAGTTGGAAAAGTCTCACATTCTTGTAGGCCCTCAACAGCCTCTCGGACTTCAGGCAGCAGATGTAGAAAGGTGGTGCACAGCAACACTCCGCCCCCAAAGTACAATAAACATTTAACTACCGTTGCCGATCGTGCATTCGTATTGTTTGCCTTTCCTTTGATGTGGCGGTTTAACAAGAATGGTGCTGCGCCGCAAAGTGCGGTGGCACAAAATAACACCAACATGGCTGTTGCCTTAGCCATGACTACTCCGTTGCCATCTGAATGATCGTGATCGTGATCGTGATCATGATCATGATCATGATCATGATCATTATCATAATCCTGATTGGTTTCACTTTTATGATATAATGCCGAATTGTTTAAATGTGCATAAAGTAAATGATCTCGGTCATTATCCGTCATTGTCATTTGAGACAAGCACAAAAAAAAACCGTTAATGTCCGATTGGTTCATTTTTATTTATGTGAACCAACTAAAAGTACCGTTTTAAAAAAATTCACTTGGCCAACAAAAATCCCAAACAACACAAATACCGCACCAGCACAATTAACTCCACATACGTTCTTCACTTGAATTTCAAGCCTTTGTTTTTTTTTTATATTTACAAGTTCTGACTAAATTAAGACACCCCCTGCCACCGGGTAGAAGTCTTCGTGGTATAAGTCTTCGAAAAGGTATTGTTTTGCCAAGCTTGTACCACAGTCTAAATAAGATACTCAAGAGAAATTCGTATACCTACATTCCAATTTAGGGAACAGGTTTCATACTAGGCATGGACAAAAAAAAAAAAACAAATAAACAAACAAGAAATCACGACGACAAAGTACTTAAGAGGCGTTGGCTTTTTAAAACGTTCCGAACGGCTGTAGTATAGTAGCAGCGACAGCGACAGCGAAAACGACTACAACGGCGACAAAGGCAGAATTAAAACAATGGTCATATGAAGAGAGGGTATGAAGTTTTATAGAGTACACACAGAAACAAACCAAACATGAGTTGGTTGGTTAGCAAGCTATTCATACAGAGGTGATGAGTTGGTCCGAACCTGCGATTTTAATTGGAATTTTGGCAGTCCTGTAATTAAGTCGGGCCACACCTTTAATAGGCTTTTTGCTTAGCAAACTTGTACTTAGCAAATTTATCAACTTCTTATTTTGTTCGAGTAAGCAAGGGCTTTATAATAAGGCTAATAAGGAGAAAGGGTTGGAGTCATTAAATCCATTTACACGAAATCGGATTGACAAACTTGTAAAATATTTATATACGAATAAGTTTGTGTGAAATACATTTTTCCGATCTTGCCTTATCATTTCTCCCACTGTGCCGAGCTTGCAACCGTAGTACAACTGTTTGGTCGTAACATGCAACTTGTTACATCTGTTTAAAACAGTATCAGTAAGGAAAATAGGGCTGCCAGAGCTCCATATATCATGGTCCGTATAGCGTTACCACTTCTCAAAAAAGTGGAAGTAGATTTTAGGAAAAAAGTGAAGTAGATTGAGAAAAATGGGAGTAGATTTTAAAAAATTCCTTTTTCACAATATGCTACATATTTTTTAATTACATTATTTTTTCAATAAAAAAATTTAAAAAGAACTAGAATTATTTAAGCCTTCATATCATATACTTCAATATTTAATGTGACATTTCTTAAATTAAACCTTGGTTCTTGGCAACGAAAAACCAAAGATTAGGCTCGTGTTGGCCAAATGCCTTTCGGATGTTTTGATTGCATAGGACGAGTTCTACAAGAAATAGTTATTGTAATCGTAATACAATGGCAGTACATCAACAAACCTTTTATCTTTGTTTTTGGACAACTTGAAAATATCTTTATATATTAAAAAAAAATCAAATCCAAAATGACACTAGAGCACAACTGAACACAAACGTCATGTATCCAAAAATGTCTGTTTAAAACTATGTGTGGTATTTTGAGATTTAAAATGTACCTTCATGTAAAGTTTCTTTTCAAAAATGTAAATGCCATTTGATTTTTCAAGAAAAAATTATTTTTTTTTTAATTTGTATTTGAAAATCGTTTTTGAATTTTTGTTTAAAAATATATTTGGTTTTTAGTTTTAAACTTATTATTAGACGTCTTGCATTTAAATTTTGTAAAAAATGATAACCCATTTTCAAGATATCAAATTTCGAAAAAAAATCATATTTTTTTAAAATTAAAAATAAAAAGAATGACATTTTTGATCATCAAATAGTATTATATAAGTATAAAAGTTTTTGCGGAAAAAAGTAGTTTATTTCATGAGAAAACTTAAAAACAAAATAAGGGTTCTATGGGGAACAGTAAAATTTGTTGTATAAATTGAAAGAAGCCAAACTAAGAACAAAAATTTGAGCAAAAATTAAAAAGAAATTATCGTTTTGTTTTTGAGAAAATTTGAATTATCGATTTTTGACCGTATAAATTTGCATTGAACTCCTGTTATTTTTATTTAACAAAAAAAGGAAAGACATACAGATAAACCGACGCAACCGGGGGACCCATTTTTTTCGACTTTTCTACCATCGTAATGTCATGTTTGATTAAAATATGGAATTTTAATTTGTTCACGAATGGAAAACTTGCCATACTAGTCCTATATGTATGCCGAAAATGACAAAAGGATACATTAGATAAGATGGAACCTCACTGCAAATACAAATACTCAAGCCATTTTTATGTCTCTAGAAGTGAGAGTGAGAGAGAAAAGGAGTAGATTTAGTCTATTTTTATTAAAATTGAATTAGGTAGAAACACAGATATTGAAAATGAAATAGATTTCAATATTTTGATTATGGTGTGAAGTAGGAAGTAGATTTTGTATTTATTTGAAAAAAAAAGAAGTAGATCTACTTTAATTGAAGTAAAGTGGTAACGCTGATCCGTATAGATCAGGTATCGGTATTCTGATTTCAATATATATAGTAGTTGCTCGAACATGAATGACACAACTTTATTTTCTGGAATTTAATGCCGGGCGAATTTTATACGTCATCTTTTACGACAAACAGAATTAAGTAAGAAGTTTACTTTTTATTTTAAAAAATGAAGAGAATAAAACCAATGTTAAAGAAGTATTCGGATGTAGAATTTAAGGGCAAATAAACACGCAGATAAGTTGTAGAATTTGGTATTCAAGGTTCAGGAGTTATTTTTAAATGCTTTTAGTGTTGAATTTTTGAAAGACAAAATATATCTTAAGTTATAGCGGCAGTTTCAATAGTTTACGGTTATGGAACTGATTTTAAATGGCGAGGTTATAATTTTAATTTTGTCTTTTTGTCTATGTATACAAATACAAATATGTTCGACTTTAGATATTTTATTTAACTTTAAACACAATTTCAAATGAGATTTGTTTTACTTTTTTTGACATATTTTGTATTATGCCGTTTCGTAGGAAAAGTAACAGTTATGATGAAAAAATTGTTAAGCTTCCATTTGTCTACTTACTCAAACTTTTTCAATTAAAAAAATAAAATAAATGCAATTAAATTGAATAAAGTAGATTAAAATATTTGACAATATATTTGATTTAATATAAATTAAATCATTATTAGGAAAGAAATGCAACTAGCGTTTTTAGTAGATCAAAGTGCATTTACATAATTGTATAGACTTATGAGACAAGAAAGAAAGAGATTGCAGTTTTACTCATGTTTTAGGCACATTATTCAAGGAAAATTAGATAAAAAACTAACTTATAAAAAATAAATAAATTGGGTGGCGCAACAGTCCGTAGAGAACCAAGGCCTAGTGACTCACAACTCTCAACCATTCCTGTGTGCGAGTAATGTTGTCAGGAATGGAGAGGACCTACAGTTTATATGCCGCATCCGAACGGCTAATTTGAGAAAGCACTTTTTCATGACAAGAGTTACTCTTGGAGAATTTGTCAATTCCTCGCAAGAGGCAGTACCCGTAAAAAGACTTAAGATGGCATAGGCAGGGATCGAACCCAAGACTTCTGGCATAACAGTCCAACGTACTAACCATCATGCCACGGGTACTAACTTATTAAAACAAAAATCCGTCAAAACTGAATTTTGGTGGGGAACTTTATTTATACTTGCTTAGCACTCCACCTAAAGTCATAACCTACATTTGAAAAAGGAGCAAACAATCTTAAAATTAAAAAAGTTCAAGTAAACTATAGGTTTTTTTAAGTTGTATACATTGTAGCTCATATAACACAAAGAAAATTGTGGCACGTTTTTCTGTAAAATTGTTATAAATTTTTGTCTGAACATTTTTCCTTTGTATTAGTGTTGGCGAACCCTAAGCGGTAAACACTCCGTATGTGTGTTTGTAGAAAAAATCTTTTTGAATCAAAATTATGTCCACCATAAACCAAAACAACACAGATACGATGAGAAAGGTATAATAAATTCTACGGTCGGCTCTCAGACTTTGTATACATATACCTTGACAAAAATGCAACCGTTAAAGTTAAAATATAATTGAAGCTTCCAAGAAAATCTTGCCCAAAGATTTATTTTATCAACTTTTGGACTCTGATCTTAGGCTATTTATTGGTATCTTCTGAATGTTTCATTACATTATTATGATAAGTAATTACATATTAAAACAGAATATGTCGGATGTGCGTAGGTAAAATTTTAATTATATCGTGCGATAATACCATTTTCAAGGCTCGTTTCTGCATCATTTCTATTTTTAAAGAAGTATTTGCGAATCAATTTTATATTTATAGCCCAGACAATATAATTTCTAGATTGTCGCTATTTTATTTAGCATTGTCTTTACTTTATAACTTATTACAGCTTATCTTATCTTAAATGCAATACACAAACTCACGTTTTACATTTTTTAAGTATTTATGTTTTATTACCAAGTGTTAAAATAAAGTTGGCCCTATATATTTATTAAATTTACTTTATGTATATGCGTTTTGTTTCTTCTAGAAAATGGACGTCTTACAAAAACACCCTGTCCCTAAAATCAAAATCAGTGATTCTTAGACAGATGTCTGTCAGTCAGGAATTCCCAGAGATATCAGCTTCAAATAAATTTGGTTATACAAAATGTGCGGAAATAACTTCAAAAAAAAATCAGTGGGTCATTTTTGGTCGACCTAAAATTATATGTTATACATTGTGACGTTTAGCAAATTGATGTGATCTAAAAAAATCGAATATTTTGGTATTAAAAAATGCTGTAATCCAAAAAAAATAAACCTTTGAAATTGGTTAAAATTGAAATTGTATGTTGACTTCAAATTTTGTTTGATCATATAAAGAATATTGTTGTTCAATTTTGGTAAATTTTTGAGAAAAATTCAAATAACATTACAAAAAATACAACTAAAAGGTTGTCATTATTTTGGACTCTAATATCTAAAACTAATTTTATTTCGACAAAATATTGAAGTCAACCTTCGAAACTGTTTTTAAAAAAATTGAGAGAAAAGAAAAATTAGGAATTAGTTAAGAGGAGATACCGATGCACACTAGTCTTAAAATTTAAATGTTTAAAATTGCACATTCTTCATGTGCGGGTCAGAAAGAATCGACCACAAGTCCGACAGAAAGTTTATTCTTAGATATGTATATTCTAGGAAACAATACCGTACAGCCAAGTAACAAAGTTTGAATAAAGTGTTACAACTGTAACGAAGCTGGTCACGTATCATCAAAGTGCCTAAACCCTCCACATGAAAGAGGGTCTTGTTTTGGCTGTAGAGAGCGGAGCATATTGTGAAGAATTGCCCAAAGTCATCATCAAAATGCTGATAATGATGATGATGCATCAACTTTTCGAAATTTTCATGGTGTTATGGAGCCTTAAATACTAAATTGATACTGGAATACCTATGTGCCGTCATCTGACTTTGTGGGTATTAACAACAGCAAATTGATAATCCTTGGTAAGGTGTTTTGTAAAATTGTTAAGAATGATACCATGAGAGAAGCTTTTATATTAAAAAAACAAAAACAATTTTTTTTAAAACAAATTAAAAATTATAACGATTTAAACCAAAAGATTTGTATTGACGAGATAAATGAAGTTTTAAAAATTTATAAGTTGGATGATCGCGATTTAAAATTTAATTTAAATTTGAATGAAAATCTACCCTATTACGAAAAAGACACAATTCAAGAGTTAGTGGGCAGTAGTATTTCAGATAGTTATTATGTAAACAACGGTTCAATCAATGATATTGAAGTGAAGATAGTTCTAAAAGATGCGAACAGTATTTTTAGTTGCACACCCAGAAGGTTGCCATTTGCTCACAGAATTGAGCTGAATAAAATTTTAGATGATCTTTTGAGAAGGAAAGTTATTCGTGAAAGTAATTCACCATTTTCTTCACCTATAGATTTAGCCAAAAAGAAAACCGGAGAACTGCGACTGCATGTTGATTATCGTCAGTTAAATAAAATAACAACTAAAGATAATTTTCCGCTGCCTATTATTGAAGAAATTCTTGACGGGCTACGTAATAAACCACCAAGTTAAAATGGCTGATGATTTAACTAAACTTTCCTCTTTTGTGACACCATCCGATCATTTTGAGAATAATTTTATGCCATTCGGGTTAAAAATGGTCCAGCTGTTAATACAAAAAAATAAAAAAAAAAGTTAAGAATTCACATTGACGACTTGCTTGTGGCGACCGAATCATTAGATGAGAACTTTAATATTTTGGAAGAGGTTTTTGATATTAAAGAAAAGCAGTTGCAATTACGTTTTGATAAATGTTTATTCTTTGTATAATTTACTTACATATTTAGGATACCAAATTTGTCTAAATGGAATACATCCGAATTCAGATGGAGTGAGAACAGTTCAAGATTTCCCTCTTCTTCATTCTTTTCTGGGCTTATGTTCATATTTCAGGAAATTTATTAAAGATTTTTCGCTTGTCAACAATTTGAAAAAGGATTCTCAGTTCGTTTTTAGTGAGAAAGAAATGTCAGTGTTTGAGTCTTTGAAGAAAAAAACTTTTAAATGCTCTTCCAGTGTTGTGTGTATTTACAATCCAAACGCAATTACTTAACTACACTGTGATGTAAGTAGTTTCGGTTTTGGGGCTGTCTTGTTTCAGCAGCAAGATCATAAGCTTTTTTTCCCAATCTCTTCTTGTTTTTTTTTCACGAAACGAGCCACAGATCAAGAGTCAAAATACCATTCATACGAACTTGAGACATTGGCGAATTAATTTTAAAATACTTAATGATTAAAAGTCTTGAGAGATGGCAAGAGGATGGGTCACGTTGACGCACTCAGTATGTGTTTTAACAATTGAATCTGAATCCTTTGAACATGCATTAGCTGCATCTTAACATAAGGATAAAACAGTGAAGGAATTGGTTCAAATGCTTGAAAAAAGGGGAAAGTCATTTGTATGAACTAATAAATGGCCTGGTGTATCGAAAATTAAATGGTCATTTTTTTACATTCCATCGCAAATGGAAAGAAACGTAATCCAGACGCACCATGAAGGTCTTTGTCATGCAGGTCCCTTAAGGAAGTCCAAAATAAAAAACTATGTTAAGATCTGTTAAAAAGGTGTTAATTTCTTACCACAAAGCGATAAAAAAGAAGGTGTGCTGCACAGCATTCCTAAAGGTGATAAATTATTTGAAGCTAAACATATTGACCACTATGGTCCTCTTCGTTCTTCTGTTTATAATTAAAAAAAATACGGATAATACCTCTTGCACTAATAAAAAATATCTTCTACAAAGGACCCTACGAAATAGCAAAATTGATATCAAAATAGCAAAATTGAAAAAAAATATACTAAAGGTTTTGTTTGTTTACAAAATAGAGGACACCTTGTAAGACATTTTTGAGTTAATGTTTACAGCGAACAGACTTCAAAAAGCTTCTAATTGTCTTTTATAACCTACCCGTATACATAGTTTTGTTCGGTCTTAACTATTGAACAGTCCTTTACAGTGTTATCAGATGTAGTGATTTGTTGAAGAAATTTTAATTTTATTTGACTATATTTTCTCCTGATCGGAATCCATATAATAATTATATGTAAAGGAAAAATAAGTGATTTTTCACTTAAAATGTAGACTTTCACTTTGATTGCTGAGGATTTTTTAGGAAAATTAATAATTGTTCAAATGCATGGATTATTAACTTTCCATAGGAAGTAATAGATTGTAAACGGACGGATTTGACGAATTGTAAAATTTGACATTTCTCGACGTTTCAAGGTCTCGAGAGTCTAATAAATGATTTTTAAAGAAATGTGTGTGCATGCGTGTTTACGCCAGTGGGGATATCGACATCAAATAATTTTTCTATACAAATAATAATGCAGAATGGACTTTTCAAAAAAAATTAGCTGGGTTACGAAAGAAATTTAAAAAAGGGACAATTTTGTTTGACATAAATATGTCACGAACCAATAATGCTAGCGAATTGCATTTAATTGTTTATTATATTAAGTGACGTGATACAAAATTAACATAATTTTGAAACGAAAAAATCAAGTAAAGGATTTTTTGTAAATAAAAAAAAACTAAAACAAAAATTATTGTCACCTCAAATATTTTTCGAACAAAAAATGATTTTATCTCTTAAATAATTTTATGCAACGAAGAATAACGTATAACTACTAACTAATAAAAATTGAGATAGCAAAATTGTTATTCGATTCTCGATATCGATTTTATTCTGTGCTAAATTTTCTTCGAAAAAACAATCTGTATTTGCTTACATAAGAAATGAAAACTTTCAGGAATTGGTAGATTCAATTGACAATATTTTTAACAAAACAAGAAAACCTGACAAAAAAAAAAACAAAAAACTGATGAAAAATGGTTTTTGAACCAAGTACTAGGAGAAGAAGGTAAGATGGTTTCAAACTATTTATCTCACACAAAGTATTGTAATGAGTATTTTGTCAGATTTAAAGCAAGACAAATCCGCGAACAGGATAAAAAGTTAAAGCACCCCAGGCTTTTGATATTTCAGATGAGGATGATCGGTGCTTACAGTTGTTGCGAGATAATTTCTTTAATTGCGAAATTAGTAAGCTTATATCTATATCAGAGGAAACGGTCAGTGGCTCATCATAAGCGCATGTGTTAGTTGTTTGTATGGATATAATACAATTATAGGCGAACACACGCACAAAATGCAAAACATAATTATCATTTCACATGAATTATTACAGAGCAAAAAAAAAAATTGAGAAGTTTGGGATAACGGAGCACTGGTTCTAAACAATGATTTTAATCCCACCATATTCAGATTTAAATCTATCAATGAACAGGTTAAGTTATATAAAATGCTCATTCATGTGAAACATAATAAAAAGTCTTTTTACCAAAAAAAATGTCTTATTTACGGCCAATAACCACAAGTTACCACTTAAATTGATTTAAAAACTACGAGCTATGTAATTAAAATTCTGATTATTTATAATCAATTTGGAAAAATATTTAGGTACTCTTAATTTCCTTAGGTAAATTACATTTTTTTAAACCTGACAACACTACTTGTCATACGAGTATGTTGTGCCTCGATTTCACCCTTTAAACAGAATAGCTTTGTAAGCTTTAGTTGAAATATTCCAGGTAAAAAAAAGCTATACTATCGCCACGACCCTTAACCTAAGTTTAGCTTTTTCCTTCCCCTAAAGCTTTCCCCTAACGAAACATTGAGAACTACACCAATGCCAATCTCTTCGCGTTCGCTTACGTCAGTGTTAGTCAGTCAGACAAGGAGGGCAACAATAATAAACCAACAACAACCCTTGTGCCAAAAACCAACATAATCTACATATATCTTAAAATGTTCGTGTGTTTGCGTGTGTGTGACATATGGATTTATCTATTTTTGTTTTTTCGCACATTCAACCAGAACACTATTTCGCGTGTGCAAGTGTGTAAGTTTAAAAATTATTCATAGTCCTCGATGGCACACAAGTTTACGAATAAAATACCGAAAACTAACAAAAAAAAACTACATATTCACCTAACGAGGACAAAACACAACGGGATAAATAATAACAACATAAACGCAAAGGATACATCAACCAGCTTTTATTATTTTCGGTGAATTAAGTTCCTTAGAAATGTTTTTTTTTTTCTCGTGTGTTTTAACTGTACATTGTACAAGTTGCGCATATATATAATACAATAAAAATTATAATTTTAACTTGAACAAAAATAAACGACGACCGACCGACGGAAGAGAAATCGTCCTTTTTTTCTGTTCAAAAGTAAGTGCAACTTTTAAATCTCCACCCCTTATTACGGACATAATTTTATAGTGTGAATGAAGTTGAAGTTCTTGACCCTGTGCTCTTGCCCTCAGAAAGAAATCGCCTGAGTCCTCAAATCGTATATCTTAGATCTATAAACATGTCCTTTTTCATCACGCCTTCAATCTTATCTAGTCTCTATTAAAAAAAGAAAATACAAAAAAACTAAGCCTAAACGTTTCGTTCGTTTCATTTAGTTTAAAGATATTTGCTAATTTTCAAAATTATAAAATATGTAAAATTATACCTACCTACGAGTTCTCTTAATAAAAGTTATGTTCTTGGATATAAAATATACATATCCTTACCTTACCTACAAAAAAGAAAATTACGGAACAGATTCTCGGGCTTTTTGTTATTTGTGTTTGCATTGTTAACCCTAACCCTAAAATAACACCGTGCTAAACGGTCATAATTGGTAATGCAATATAATAATTGATTTATTTATCGAAATTCAACTTTGTTAGTTTTCTGTTATCCAAAAACAAGAAACAAGAAAAAAGTAAAAAGTTGTGTATTAATAATTTCTCGAGCAAAACCTACGTGTATACGTGTATACATACATGTTTGTGTGTAGTTGTGTTGGAGCAAAAATGTTTGTTTTATGATAAATAAAAAGAATTGGGTTAAGTTTAAAAATATTGTTCTTGAAAAAATAATTAAGAGAAACTAGAACTAGTAAAAAAATACGTGCAATATTGGACAATAAAAATAAAAAAAAATTAAAGTGAACAAAAATAATAATATGTCAAAGGGATAGATAGGTATTTAGATAGATAGATCAATTTTTTATCGAGAAGAGAAATTACAACACAGAACAACAAAATGCTAAACGAATAATAATTGAAGGTTAGAGAGGGGGATCTCTAGGTTAGTAAATAGTTTTCTTATTAGCATATTAAATAGATACTTCTACAGTCCCACAATTTTTAACCGTGTTTCATTGTTCTTAGGGTTATTGTGTGATTCGGCACACGACATGTGGAATTCGGCGATGGGTTACATTTGCAATAACTTTTTAAGTTTTTCCCAACTTGTAGAATTTTTTTTGAGGCAATGTGTTTCAGTAGGAAGTTATTGGTACGGAGAGTTTGGATTTCAAGTTCATATTCCTGTTTCTGGTCATGATGATTATAGAATAATAAAATGTCATTGTTACATTTCTGCATGGAATTATTATTGAACCTCATTTTGACGATCGAGCAGTCAGTTTTGACATGTTTTGTTAACCAAAATTGTTTAAAAATATCTGCATCAATACTTTATACAAGATAATATTTAGATTTAAAACAATTCTACTATATATACTGATTTTTCTACTTTTCGTGGCGCTCAACCGTTTTGCAACCTAAGTCATCTTAGCAAGTTTATCATTATACTGACAAAGAGATAACTGTGATGTGAATATCAGCTTGACTGATATATTCAAAAAATGTTGTATGAAGGCTTCGAAGCCAAACTAGCAAGGTTTTTCACTAAAACATAGTTGAACGCCTTAATCTTAGACAAGAAAACTTTTTGATCAAAAGTTCAAAAGTCTGTCATGTGGACAAGGTACAAACATTCTATAGGAGGCTCGTCTCACCTTCAATAGTGTTGAAATAACGTAAGACAAAATTTAACATTACTGGCTTTATTATGTTTACGATTATTTTTCTTTGCTGAATATTTCTCCAAGTGTCCTTAAAAAATGTAAATATTTACAATCTCACTAAGCATAGGTTAATTTCCAACTATTTATTATATCGGTCTTAAAAAAGTAAAGAAGCCTGACATTACTGGATTTGATTTTCAAATCATTTTCGAAACCTTTTTTTTATTTAAGAAAAAAGGTTGTTACTTTCACTAAATTCACCACTGCACTTTTCCCTCTCACAAGTTACAATTTGAATTCATTTGAAATACTTGTACTATCTTAAATCCTTGTTTTATGTAGGTATGTGCATTTCTTTGAACATGAAGACTTACATATCTCTAAGCTTTAAAGACCTGCCCACGACACACCTCACCACACACATTCTAACTCAAGCCCCCATCAGACACATCCACCAGTTGTGTTGAAAACACAGTCATCTTTAAAATATGACAATCATTTTTCTGAGGGAAGTCGTATTGCTTTGATTTTAATTTCATTATATCAAGGTTTAAAAAATACCCTTAGAGTGCAATAAACACCCCACATATTAAGTTTTTATCGCCCAAAAACATACCCTTTGAATAAAGTTATTTTAATCAAAACATTTCATTCTTAATTGCTATAACAATATTTTAAGCTAATTTTTCCTCAAGCAACAAATTATCTTAAGATAGCATGCTATAACTTTACAGGGTGGTTCAATTTTGCTGGTTTAATTTTTATAAGGTTCGGCATTAAAACTACTCTTAAATCATTTAAGTCACGTATTTTTAGTTTTCTATTTTAAATACTTACAGCTTGTGTCTAGAAAACTGCTAAATATTAATTTAGTCTTTAGACAAAAATAGAGAAAAAATCATATTTGTTTTAATCTAAACGTCTTAAGTTCATTGAGTCTGTGTGGATCACAATACAAACAGTCAAATTCGGTATGATAGGTGTTGGAATGAAGCTTTTCTTTTACCTTATTTTAAAGTTTTCAACGATGAAATCGTATTTCATGCTTTATGTTGATTTCTTGATAATGGTTCTATTTTCTTTGCATTCCCACCTGTCAGTTTTACTTTTGGTTCCAATAAGGAAATGCTTGATTCCAATCAGATAACTTGCTTTCAAGAAGAGAACTAAAACAACCTGACAAAAAAAATCTCAACGATTAGTTCCAATGATGAAAACTGATGATGGCTATAGCTGGTCCCTAAAAAAGAAATATAAGAGCTTCTTAAATTTAAAGTATGACAATGTAAAATGGGTTGGGCATTTAATGCGTAGACCGAGCAGAATTTGATTGTTATTTAAATTTAAAATTTGACAAACGTTACCGATTACAATAACTTTTATGAACTTAAAAAATATAATAAAACCAAAGTTATTGTGAATTCAAAAATATTTTACATTCTTCTTGATGTTAATTCTTGTAAAAAAACAAAAAATTATGAACGCTAGTTAAAATAGTTTATATGTGCTACTTTTCTATTCAAATACTAAATTATTTTATTTATTTTTCAGTGAATCTTTTAAAGTGATCGCAATCAAAATATTAACCCAGGACACCATTGTCGTTTGTTCATTGAAGAAATATTTACAAAACTACATAGAAAATCAACAAAATAATCAAACTCAAACGCTGTTTAAATTTGAATTTAACTTGAAACAATATTTCCAATCAAAACACACGAAAAAATAACACAAATCTAATGCAATAATCCTAAAAGCAACCAAAATTAACAAAAACCAATAGCCTTGCAACAAAAATTTAAATTCATGTTATGTTAAACTATCTTATATATAATCAAATTGATATCTACTTTAATAATTATTAACTTAATAATAACGTAATAGAAAATAATTTATAATTATCAATCCGTACTTCAATTAACAATTTGAAATCAAAAATATAATTAATAATATCTTAATATCAGCGTCAACATCAGCAACACAAAAATAAAGGCTGCAAATTGCAATATTTTTTGTAGAAAAAAAAAAAAAAAACTAGTCTTAGATCTTAAATACGTGTTAAAGTATGTATAAACGAAGTTATAATAATATTTTTCTTGATCAATTTCAATATGCTCAATGATAATCAACGCAAGTTCTCATGATAATAAACGTGAGTTTATGTATTGCGAGTTTAACTCGAATACAACAACAGAAAAAACAACACCACTTACAAGCCGTATTACAATTCAATACCAGCCTTCACTGCAGCCTCAACAAAAAGACAGAACAGGAACACCGAAAGATTCAATTGATTATTTTAAAATGGCCCAACATCCCTCGCATCAGATACAAACAAAATAAGAAATCATATTCACAACACCATAAAAACGCCCATACAACAAAATATCAACCACTAAAACTCAAAAATCTAATACTCGAAAATTTTGATAAAGATATCACATCAGAAACAAAGTTGGCAGAAACAAAAGATCGAAAAAACAGAAGGCACAACATAAAAATTGGCCATTGAAGAAATATGACGGTAAGTAAATTGATTGAATCAGATAAATTGATTGACTTATACAAATCTTATAATTTTTCTCTTTCTTTCGCAGTCTTACTCACAAAATGATTACTATTATAATAATGAAAACGATGCCTTATCATACAACAGCCGACCAATTAGTAGCACTAATTTTAATAAAACAAGCAGCTTTGGACATATCACGGACCCCATGATACTTAAGCGTGACAACAACCTTCATCGTCCGACTTCAGACAGTGTAAACATCATGTACGACAATTATGGTGGCATTGTTGCCAGTCCTATCACTTCACGTGGCGGAGGAGGAGGCGGTGGGCAGTATTATTCCAATGCGTCCAGAAACGATAATGACATCTTCCAGCAACAACAACAAAATCCACAATGCAGTCAGAATATGTCGTATAGTGGCAGTCGTGGAGGAGGAACATATTACAATGGAAGCTGTGATAATATGAGTGATTATGGTTACGCTGACAATAATCGTATGAGCGGCAGGCATAGCTCTATGTCGACAACAGCCAAACAACTTCCTCAAATACCAATGAAGCACAGTAGCAGCATGGTGGACGGCATTTCGTATTCACGCGGCGCCAGTTTACCAACAACACCACCTTTAACACATAAAAAAAGTCGTATGCTACCACAGCCGACGACTCATGGTGGTATTGGCGGTAACACTGGCAAATGTCTTCCAGCTGTACCTCGTGCCCTACCTAAGGTGACTAGCAATAACAAACTCGAACCTTCGACAAAAAGCGGAACAGGTCGTAAATTACTGCCAACACCTAACCAAAAACCACAGGGTAGTGATAGTTGTGGTGTCAGCACCAGGTCGTATAATCACGTGATAGCCAATAATAGACATCAAAATATTGTTCCTTCCTACAGCTCCACTACATCTTCTAGCAATGTAGAGAAAAACGACTATAGCTACAATAGTAATTCGTCCTTTTATAGCAATGATTCGTCGTTCAAAAATGAGGATAGCGGCAATGTTACCACACGGGACCTGTTTATTTCGACCACATCTGATGGTTTTCAATATGCACCTGAAGCGTCATCAGCATCAACACTTTATTCATCGAGTGCTAATGGTGGTGTAGGTCGTAAGTTGCCAAAACGCTTGCCTACGCCCAACCTCAAAACGAGTAATGGAAGCGGTGGCAAGCAACTTCCGAAGTTGCCGCAGAAAAGTCAGAATAAATCTCTGTTTACAGTGTCAGCAACAGTAACAGCAACATCAGCAACTACCGCCGATTCTGTCACTTTTTCATCCATGGATTATTCCAAATCGTATTTGCCATATTCATACACATCACAATCACCATCAATGACCTCAACCAAAAACATTAGTGTTAATGATAGTTTTGATATCAATAGATCTAATCACTCTAGTTATTTGTATACACCGTCGATCCCATCAATATCACCGGTCTCGACCACAACCACTAGTGGTTTTCACAATTCATATATGCAGACATCAGAATCAGCATCGAATTCTTCATCCACACTGCTCAACAAGCCCTCCGCAATAAAGTCAACGGATGTGACAACAACAACATCAACATATTACGACGACGATGGCAATGCCACAAGCAAAACCTCTTCGAATAGCCAATACTACTCATTTAAAAGTTATCCTCCCGAAATCACAACCACCTCAACAGCAACCGTCACAGCAGCCGTAACATCAACTAGTGTCACCACCACCACCACTTATACGAACTCCAAAACCAGTAGTCCATCATCGTCATTCTCTGTAACCGATTATCTTAAGAAATTTGACATCAAAACACCTTTGGCAAGTCTAACAACTTCAAGTTTAACTTTTACAACAACAAATACAACCACAACCACAGCTACGACAACCGTTAATAGCAGCAAATATTGCACAAATTGCAATTCTTTCACCGATAGCTGTAGCTGTTATTTAAATAAAACCTTAAATGACAGCTCTAGTTTTCTGTCAAACTACGATTTGAAAATCTCCAGTGATTCCCAACAGCTGCTGTCAGATTTGTCAATGACAAAACCCACAGCTTCAGTTGCAACAACCAATTATTCATCATACATTTCAGATTACTTGAATCTCTATTCGTCGTCTAGCAGCTACAATTATGATAGTGATTCCACTTATGTTGGGACCAATTTGAGTAGCCGATTGTCAATAACAGCTGACACAACGGTCACCACAACAACGTTCACATCAACAGCAACAATAAGTAGCTACATGACTTCCTATCTAAGCAGTGATTTTACGTCAAAAATTGACGAACCAACAACAGTTAAGACTTCAAGAGCAATATGTGATCTCAATGGTTGTGGAGAGTACAGCAGCACTAAGCCAAAGGATGCCATTGATTATTTTAACTATGCACCAACTACGACCGACTATTCTGAATATCTGTCTCTAGGGAAGCCTACAAAGGTGAATACAACAATGACGAATGGTGAAGAGGATCAAAACAGCTACAGTTACCTTGATAGCTTGGCCTCAACGATTGCAACGACAACATCCACAACGTCAGTGGGACTGAATATAAGCAGCAGTTATATGACTAGTGTCACAACAACTTCTAATGATGATTTGTACAGCAACTATTCACCTACGCCGACAGTAACCACCGTTGCAAGTAATGATGATCCCTACTCTTACCTTGACGCGTACAAAGTTGACTTGCCTGTTTATTCGATGGATTTAGGAAGCGGTTCGGAATCGTATACACTTGACACATACACGGAGCCAAATTACTCAACGACGATGTCGAAGACCTGTCTAGAGACGTCAAATAATGGATATTATGACGATTACAGAAGTTCAACAACAACGCCAATAACAAAAGACTACAAATCAAACCTATACGAAACGAACAGCAACAGCGGTAGTGGTAGTGGCAGTAGTAGTAATGTCAGCAGTGAACACCTTTTGGCTAAATATGACTTAACAACCTCGTCGTCAGCGTCATTGGCAAGTGGTTCGACTGTGGTGACGACGCGCAATGCTACAAGTGTCACTGGTGGCTATTACCAACCAGTTTCTACTAAACCTGCAATATCAACGACCAACAGCACAACGTCGACGCCACAAAGAGCAGCAACTGCAGCTGCCAATAAAGCGAGCAGTATGTTTGGTAGTCTTTCACATGGTCTCAAGGGGGGGCTTGATGGAGTGCTGAGTGGGGTAGCTGCTGTAGCTGATAGTAACAAACAGCAGCAACAACAGCAATCGCAGCAGCAATCGGCGGCATCAGGTATTAAATCTTCTGCGAAGAGTTTTGGCTTTGGGTTTGCATCCAAGCTCATACCAAACCTTGGAGCTACATCACAGCCAGCTAAAACAACAACTGCCACCACAAAGTCGGCAAATGCCAATCTTATGACAACTGAGAAAAATATAATGACACCTTCAACAGTAGTGACATCTGCCATAAGTAAAACTGATACTTCGTACATGAATGACAGCAAAAATCAGCAACAAGAGTACCTGACCACAACTACAAGCTACAATTATGAATACAATGAAATGGACCATTTGATGTCGACGAACAGTGATGTGACCACTTGGGGTGATTGGACCGGTGTCGTTGACAATAGCCAGTCTATTTACGTCACTGACTCTTTGGTCTACGACACCGATTACAATCAAGGGCTCTATGAGAACGTCACTACAACTGGCGGTGAATGCATGATATTGGATGACAGTTACGATTCAATTTTGACACAACCATCATCATTAGATGGACCACAACAAATAGTTTCAAAAGCTGTAACTACAAATGGCGTTACTGGTGGCAAGATAGTAGATTATAGTGATGACTACAAGTATGGCTATGATGAGTACAGCTATAGTGAAAATGACTATATTGCAACCGGTGACATCACTGATAACCAAAACTACAATAACAACTACGATTATATGGATGACGACGCAACAATAGTGTCGCAACTACTTGACAACGCTGCTGAGAAGATGGCAGAAGAGACGGTTGTAGTAACAACAATGCAACAAATGACAACAGTTTCATCCATGACAAGTAGCTTTGATGCAACCACCACAGCAACAGACGTCACTATAAAGCCACCGCTAGTACAAGTGACTGCAGCCATCACCACTGCTCAACAACAACAACATCAACAACAACAAGCCCCCACCAAACAAACAACGGCTCCTCAACAAAAATCCGGCCCCACTTCTCTGTTTTCATCGTTGACATCGGCTGTAGCAATAGGCGGACAGCAACTACAAGGACAGCAACAACAGCCCGCTGTGGCTAAGACATCCAGCAGCGGCGGTGGAGGCGGGCTGTTTGGTTCGTTCCTTGGGAAAGCTGCAGCCGCAGTGCAATCGGCCTCACAAGTAGTATCGACGGCCACAGCGATGACAACAGCCGCCGTCAACGTAGTGCCAAGTCCATTTGGGGGTGATCAAAAGAATGTCGCGGCATCCACAGCCCAGAACCGACATGACACTGAGATGAGTAATGCTGTGGTTAGTGAAGCGAGTGGTGCAGCAGTTCTTTCCACAGTCAACACATCCATGGATGACTATGAAAATAGCAACCTATATGAAGATAACTACTACGCCACAAGCACTACAACTACAAACACCCCAACAAATGCAAATAGCAATTTAGCACAAAAAATGCTACCGACGGTGCCACTGTCCAGCGGCAAAAAACTGCCTGCGATCAATGGTAAATCGGGTTTGCTAATGAAGCAACAACCAACTGAGATCTATGATGAAGAAGAAGAAGAATATATCGATGAGTTGGACCCGAATTATCGGATGGATAGCGAGCAGGATGATTACTACATGGATCAGACAGCACCGTCGACGATAGCATCGATGATGGCAGTGAACGGTTACTATGTCCCGCCTGACGGTGGGTATGATTATCGCGAGGATTACTTTAACGAGGAGGATGAGTATAAGTATCTCGAAAAGGAGCAGGAACTTAAAGAACTACGCCACCAACAGCTAATGCAGCATCAAAAGCAACCGCCTCTGGAATATATTGAAGAAAGCCGCGACGACTACATAGACGACAACTATCCTAGTGAGGATAGTGCGAACTATATAGACGATCGCGACATTATAATAAAAGAGTCACCGCTTCAGGTCCCTGTGGTAACGACGACAACGACAACATCCAACGCCGCTCTAACACCACAACAGTCCGTAACGCAATCAACAAATGGTGCTTCAACCCTGCAACAAACACATCATCCAATCAAGAAACAAGACAGCATAATCGACGAAGACGACGATATTATTCTCACACCTGATGATAGCCTCAAAATTGATGACCAATTGACTCAAATTGAAGAGGAGCCTCACCTAGCTCGCAAGAAAACTCTGACGCGCGGAGAAACAGAAGAGGTCACGAGTGGACAACTCAAGCGAAAGCCCGAAATAACAGCACGTCAGAGATGGAATTGGGCCTACAATAAGATCATCATGCAATTAAATGTGAGTGATTTAATAAAAATTAATATCTCTTATATTCTATTACTTTTAATTATAAGCAATCAAAACACTTTGGTATATTGTGCTATTCAAAATAATAGAGAAAGCAACAAACCATCTAGTTTTTAAACATTTTAGAAAATTATACCACCAAATAGCGACATTTTATTATTTTTTCAAATAAAACGCAATTTTCGATTTGTATTTCCAATTTCGAATATTCCGAATATTTTTTCGTTTTAGAGTGTTTAAAATAACTCTGTTTTTTTTTTTATATAATTACCGAACACTAAAAGGGTTTTGTATACCTTTAATATGCAAAAGACATAGTGTGAGCATTAGGAAAAGAAATAAGGGTTGGATAGGAGGTGTCGGTGTACATTGATTTTAAATGATTAAAGATAAAGCGTGGCAAGGCGTTCCAAATTCGCGTAGTACGGATACAAAATTAATCTCTGTACTTCATAGTACGGCCGAAGTTGGGCTCAAGGGTAAACTGATGGGCATTCCTAGAAGCGGGGGTATTACGTTTAAATTGTTTAAGGAGGAAATGCAACTGGCTATTTCACTAACGGTAACAAATGGTGAGGCAAGAAACCTTGCGTCGATGTTCGAGTGACGTAAACGAGTTGATGATATTAATGTCACCAATCATTTTAAAAGCTCTTCTTTGAATACTGTCCAAGAGGAGTTACTGGACGTTTTGGACGTATATAGGTTTTGTAGATTGTAGCCAGATCAAGCGGAGAGAAACATTTCTTGCAACGTCTCAAAAAAATTAAATTCCACACGAGTTTTTATTCCTCATTGTACAATGCTATGTGGGCCGGAATTTAATGAGCTTATCATATTTTACCGTTGTAGTTCCACATCCGAAGAGGAGGGTCGTTAGTCTGGAAACGAATATGAAAAGCTAAGAGTGCTATCGTCAGCGAAACAATGTATTGGATTAGTATTGAATTTCTTACTAGCATTAAAATTGCACTTTTCCGACTCCAAAATGAATCCATCACTCCAGGTTCTTTAGATACTACTATTTTAAATTAAAAAAACGTGTATAAGGCTTTTTGAGGCTATCTTAATTTGTGAAGTAGTTTTTTTTTTTTCAATAAAATCCGTGATGGTTTTCCAAGTCTATAATCCTTTTCTTTAATATTCAGTTGAAATATTTATATTATTTCATGTAACCGAAAAAATTTCAAAAGTTGTTATATTTCACCTGTCTTACAAAAATGTAAAAGAAACGCTAAACCATTTTTTCTAAAATGGCTTCAATAGGAAAATGCAAAACGGTTTGAGAGTAAGTTTTCTTTTGTTGTCTAAACAATTTTACTATAAAAAGATATTTTAAAAATATGAAAAAAAATGTTGAAAACGAGTATTTTTAAAACTTGAGCAAATAGTTAAAATTAAAGCGTGTTAAAAAAAAATTTAAAAAAAACTATGAAAGTGTCAAATTCAAGTTTTTATTGGAACTTCATATAGATTCAAATAAAGACTTATAATTTTTGAAAACTGCTTTAAATGTACCCTTTATTGTTAAGAGATATTTTGAGTTTTAACTAAGTCTTAAAAATCCCGTTTTTGGTTGTTATAATCCTTTTCTTTAATATTCAGTTGAAATATTTATATTATTTCATGTAACCGAAAAAATTTCAAAAGTTGTTATATTTCACCTGTCTTACAAAAATGTAAAAGAAACGCTAAACCATTTTTTCTAAAATGGCTTCAATAGGAAAATGCAAAACGGTTTGAGAGTAAGTTTTCTTTTGTTGTCTAAACAATTTTACTATAAAAAGATATTTTAAAAATATGAAAAAAAATGTTGAAAACGAGTATTTTTAAAACTTGAGCAAATAGTTAAAATTAAAGCGTGTTAAAAAAAAATTTAAAAAAAACTATGAAAGTGTCAAATTCAAGTTTTTATTGGAACTTCATATAGATTCAAATAAAGACTTATAATTTTTGAAAACTGCTTTAAATGTACCCTTTATTGTTAAGAGATATTTTGAGTTTTAACTAAGTCTTAAAAATCCCGTTTTTGGTTGTTATTAGAAATTTTAAAGAGGAATATTTTAAAAACCTGATTTGATGAAAAGCGAGATTCGAATTTTTTTTGCAACAGAAAAAAGACACTTCCATTTAGCAAATGATTTTAACAAAGTTTTTGGCATTTGCTTACCGGATTCAACTGGTTTGCCGTCCCGATCTAACTTCAAAACCAATCAATCAATCAAATATCCAAAGTAACAAGATGAAACTTCCATTTAACATGATAACACCGCATGGCTTAGCATGTGAAATAAATTGAATTGCGTTTTATAAATAATTTTATTGATACACATGCTACGCGTGCCGTGCGTCTTTCGAAAACACATTATTGAAAAACAAAATTAACTGTCTTGCATTAACAGGGGCGGAGACGATTTTTGTCACTACTAAGGCATAACACTAGTAGTAACGTGTGTTGATTAGCATTCTGTGGTTCAACTCAGTGATATTTTGTATGGTCTTAGTCTGTTTTGGTTTTTGAAATTTTTTTTTAATTTCCAATGGCTGTAAATTTAAGGGTAGATAGATTATTGTAAAATTCGTGGGCTTAGAGCGAATTTTCTTTCGGTGTATTCTCATAATGTTTTAAACAGGCTAGCTGTGTTGGCACTATGTGAAACCCAAGTAGGTGAGGGTTCCGATCACACTGAATTCTTTATTAAAGGGTATAACTTGGCCCTATTCTTTTCCCTCCATGGTCTCGCCATATACAATAGGAATGATGTTGCTCAGCAGTTTTTGCCACAATATGGTCTCTGCACCAATTCTTTTTCAACTGTATGTGGTTTAAATTTTTCATAAATAAGCAAATACCAAGTCTTTCCACAAAAAAGGCGAATCTTCGTCACCTTCGACCGATGGCACTTACGTCGCTTCCTTCCAAGTTCGTGGAAACGCTGATTAATTATCAGCTCAAGAAATTCACGAAGATCGAAATATCTCTTAATGACTGACAATACGGCCTCGTAGCAATAGGTACACTGGTGATCTTATGGTTCATCTCACCAAACAAGGAAGTAAATCTTTACATCGCTTTGGAGAAAGTAAGACTATTGCACTTGATATTTCAAAAGCATTTCATAGGGTTTGCCATCAGGCTCTCTTATCGAAAATGCGTGTCTTCGGTTTTTATGAATCTCTCCTTCATTTTATTAGTTATTACCTTCAATCTGTCAATACAAAATAAATGCTTGTCGGCTCTGATCTCCAACACTCCTGCCTACAACTTCTAATCCAATACATTGTTTCGCTAACGATAATAATCTTAGTCTTAATCAGATTCACATCCCTCTTTAAATTCCGACCCTAACAGAATTGTACAATAGGGAATAAAAAACGCGTTGAGTTTAATGCTTCGAAAACCCAATGCTGTCTTGTATCGTTAAGGCGAGATATAACCCCCTTGAAATTATCAATAGGTGGCACTTACATTGAGGAGACTGAACGTCTCGACATTCTTGGTATGTGTATCACCAACCATCTTACGATCACATACGAGATGTTACAAAAAGTGTCGCAATATGTTTGGATTTTCTAGGGCGATGCAAGAAATTTGTCTTCCCGTCAGGTCTCTAGAAGACTCAAATACGTCTAAAGCTTGAGTAGAACACCCATATCAGGGCTGGTTCTCCTACAACTTACTTAAGCATCTTGGGCAGTATTGAACGTAGAGCATTTAGATTTAATGGTAATAATACTATCATAGGATCATTTACGTCGTTTGAATTTATCGAAAAGTTTCTCACCCTCTTTTACCGTTATTTTAAAGGTTTATTTATAGAGAAATAATAATAACAATGTTCATCAATATACCCTCAAGCCCAACTTCGTCGTACAGAGAGATTCGTTCTTTAGCCGTACTACGCGAATGTGGAATGCCTTACACCATTTTGTCTTTCCCAGCCATTGCAAATATTCTGGAATTTAAAACCAATGTGCATCGACATCTTCTTTTAACCCCCCTCTCCCTTTCCTAGTGCTCACACTGCGTCTTTACATAATAAGGGTAGTATTATCCTCTTGAGTGTGCGCTTATTATAAAAAAAGCTAGATATTAAGGTGCAAAGAAAGCGAAAATCGAAAAATTGTTCGTTTTCGATAGAGTGTTTGTTACTATTTACAAGTAACATTTCTGATTATTGTATTACGATGAAATTAAGCAGAGTGCAACTCAAAGTAATCACAGATATTTCAAGGTTGAAGATTGGCTGAAATTTAATGGGTTCCCTGCGAAGTTTTCTGTTCCTTTGTTATCCCTCCACAATTTATTGAATTCCAAAAACTTATCAGGAAACCCACAAAATTGTAGCCAGTAATAATTTGATTGAAAACATTTGTCATTATTATGAGTTGACTCCATATCACACTGCTTAAAATAAATTTGATGCTTAACAACTTTCGTTCCTATTGTGCCAGCTAATTTATTTTTATTTGTTTCTAACATACAAATTGTTGCCCCTTTTTTTTTACATTTTTATGAAGTCAAAGTCAAAAACTTCCAGCTCTTGTGACCCAAATCCCACAAAATCATAAGAAAATGTTATCATATTCGGAACATTGTGCTGGTGACTAAACATTAAAATTTTGTAAACTTATGCACTACATTTAAAATATAACGAGTGAAGAAAAACATAAGAATAAATAATAAATATAAAAAAAATGTTTTATAATCATATTACTCATTATCCTTTTTTTAAAATAGAAAATTGTAAAAATTTATGTTGGTTATAAATTATTTTTTATAACCACAATTTATAAGGCTAGCCCATAGACATTTTTTTTTAATTTTTGAAGGATTGAAAATAAATATAGTACACTCTATTACATTTATTGATTTAAAATAAATTAGCTGTAGTAGTAGAAATGTCAAGTTATTTTGATTATTTTCTAAAAAATAATGTAATTGCAAAACAACGTTTAACGGGTCAGCTAGTAATATATAAAACAATTAAGTGTCCAAAACTGAAGTGAAATAAAACTCATAAAGTATATACCTATTTTTTGAATTTGTGATTTTAAACTTGGGAGAAATAACTTTAAGATCTGTCTTTTGAGATGGTTAAAATCAATTTTTAATGGAAAAGTATCGTCAGTTTCCTTTTTTAGAAAATAGACAAATGTTTTTAAGAAAGTAGTGGACTTTTAAAACACAATGAGACATTGTTCTTTTATTTATTTGTAGAAATAGTTTCACTTGAAATGAACGACAACAGCTTTAATACGTTGTGGCCCTCGACCTATAGTAGCACGGTCAGTTCCTATTGATATTTTTGACACTGCTTCCGTTAACTCCGCCTTAAAAATTTAAAAAGTCCTGTGAGAAGTCTTTTAGGTACGCTCTCCAATACCGACCACAAAAAATCACCACAATGATGAATATATGGACTTCCTGAGAGCAAATCATAAGCTTCTCTAAAAGCTTCCCTAATGTACTTTTGTATTGTCTTAGAACAATCAATCTATCTATCTATTAGAATTAACAAATGATCGGTAGAGCATCAAAAGCCCTTAATGTGAAGTTTTTCATTAATCAAGATTTAAATAAGTTAAAGATTTTATATCATACGGATTTTTTGAGCAACAAGGTCTTGAACTTTTCTAACAAAATTAATAGCACAATTTTAAGAAAAAAGAATTGACAATTTTTTTTTTTTTTAAATAAAACCTTAAATAAACATAACTAAGTCTTGGTAACAAATGATTTTGACTCAAACATCTTTTTAAAAACTAAAAATATTAGCTTCAAAATAATTTCATCTTATAGAAAATATTGTTTTTAACATATAGTAAAATGTTTATAAAAATCCAAACAACAAATTTTTTCCTAAAAATTAAAGTCAACAATAAATAGTACGCAATATTGGTAAAAATTGATGTTCGATTAGAAATCTCGTTGACAAGAACATATTTTGAAGTCCATTTATTTCGTCATAAATTCTTTGGAAAGTATTAGCAGAACAAAAAAATATACTGACTTTAAATTATTTATCTCACACAAAATATTGTTTTTAACATGTTGTTAAAGTTCTAGGCAATACAAATTGACAGGTGTCAGTGTGGGTCGCATTCAAGTCTCATTTTATTTATTAGTTTTGCTTCTTATCATAAATACAAATTGTTGACAAATTAAGGATGGGGTGCAGGGTAGGATTTTAACAGAGATTGGGCAACAGACATCCATAATATTATATTTTTGAAAATCGTAAAATCAAATTGTTATAGAAATATTGGATATTCTCTCACCTCTCAATTTAAAGGTATTCAAATTAACACTTAATACAATTAATCACAGATTCTTTAAATGTATCCGCCTAAGTGACACTACAAATTTTCTTTTTTATTGAATTTTATTAGTGCTCAGGAAGTTTTTAAGCCGTTTATAGATGCAGGGCAGACTATTACAACACTTTTTTCCAATTGATTACAAAGTATTTTGAATAAGTTTAAACAATTTATTGCACAAACCTTAAATTAAAGAAATAAAAATAATTTGATATGAACACCGAGTGTATGAAAATAATAAAAATATTGTAAGTATGAAGGTAAGCGCCGTTTTGAAATTCCAAACTGGTTCAATCGTCACGTCGGTGAACCCGCTTATCATGTAATTTGTTCTTCATTTAATTACCGACGCATGATCGCTTAGGAAGAATTCAATATTAGATTCTTTGTATAGCTTTATTTTAAACAGTTCCAATGTATATTTCAATTTGTTACCAAAACCATGAACGAAAAATACAAATTGAATAGCCTACAATTAAAAACAAAGCAAAATAGCTGTGGGTATCGGCTTCGACTAGGTTCCTCAGTTTTTGAGCCAAGTCAAGGTGTTATTTTTTTATCAAGAGGTTATCGGCAAGCACCGTGCGTCGGCGGGAACGCGACGGCCGGCGGCGGTGGCGGTGGCGGCGGCGTTAGCGACAAATTTTCATGTGAATTAAATGTATCGGGTTAAGAACATGTAAGGTCATAAGCGGCAACCAGAAACAAGCACTAAGATAAAAAAAGAAAACGTCAGCATTGTTTTGAAAATGCGAATAGCGACTTTTGAGTCGAATTCAATTGTTTATAGATCCGCAACTCCGTGAATTACAACTACTTATATTGTCAGCTTTATAAATATTCGAATGTAAGGAATTCGGTGGCACCATCTTTATTATTAAATACTTCAAATTGTTGTGTAGTAGACCAGGATTTCATATGAAGAAAAAAATAAATATTCTTCATTAAAGTGTGTATATGCACATGTCTCTTGTGTTTCCATGAGAGGACTTACATTTAAAAAATTCCTGAAATTTTCAAATATATTTTCTCGACTTGTAGTAATTTCTAAAGATAAATCGAGTTTTCCTCTTTATACCTGCTGTGCACTGGACTGTCTGGTTGGTAAGTGACGACCTTCGGTCCATTGATAGATTATAATTAAATCACCACCATTGTTGCAGACTGGATTGGCCTTCCCAGTTGTCGGTTATAATCCTTCCAGAAATCTTGCTCTAGGTACATGAGTGTTGTCATTTCATTTGATAGCGATTTTATGCTATTAAAATTTGCAGTAGTAACATAAATATAATTTCGTTACGATTATGCATAAAGTCACGTACAACTGGGAGAGAAAATCGCCTCCGTCGCTGCCGCCACCGTTGACGTTGTCATTCGGGTCGCCTCCTTTATCTCCTTTGACACCCATCATCCAGCAGCACAAGATGTCATCTGTAGAACGCACCAGAAGGCTTAGCACTTTGTTGCGGCTTCCACAAAGTACTTTAACTTCGGCAGTGAGTAATTTTAGACTTAAGAGTAATTAGTTTGCTACTGAAGAATTCAAAAATATAACGTGTTGGCCCTGAGAGTGTTATAACTACATTTTTGTAGTTTTTAAATATTTAAAACTTGAAATTTCTTAACGTTTTTTCTGGCTGTAATGCAATTTTAAAAATATTTCTAAGAAAATGGAGGTGAGTGAGTGCGGGAGTACGGGAAAGGACATTTACATTTTAAATATTTTATGGTTTTATGAAAAGTGAAGGTACTGTGAAAAATAAAAAAAAAAGTATATATTTGTACTGTTCCTGTAGTAAGACTAATCCAGGAAAATTAAGTTACAAATTTACTTCAAAAAATATTGACACAGCCGAATGTTAAAACTTCCTTAACACTACTTAAACACTTAATCTCAGTTTCGATTGAAGCAAAACAAAAATGGAAAGGTGAAAGTGAATCAAGTGCACTATTTTTCGAACTATCCGAAAAGTATAGTTGTAGCGGCTTACTAATTTAAGCTCACGTCATTTTAAACATAACAGATCATTTATAATACTTTTTGGTAAAATTGATAGATTTAAAGAAAGAGATTCAAAAATGTTGGTGTATACTGCATTTAGTCAAAAAATTTAATAGAATCATATTTCTTGTGTGGGGATTTTTTTTGAGTTAATGTTTAAAAAAACTATATTTTACTCGAAAACAAAGTTTAAAAGTGGTACCGCTATCTTAAAACTTATTGTTTTTAATAACTCCAAAGAAGTAAGAAAGAAAATGAAACATATTTAAAAGGTTGTTCTGTGTACCACAAAGAAGGTTATGAGCATTATCCTTCACAAAATTCAACCTTTCCCCTTCTCTTGACGAAAAAATAAAGTTTAGACCAATTTAACTTAAGAAATAAGTACCGTACTTGACATAAATATTTTCTTGGGAATTATAAATCAAAGAGCAACAACATTTCTTTTTTCAAAATGGCACCGTTTCCCTGTCGTTACAATTAGGTTTCTAATAGAAGACAATTTTCCAGACGTAACACAACACAACAAATCGCCACTCAAAAAGATGAATTGATTGAATTGTTGGACTATATCCCAATACTTAGGACAGTTTTTACCCCAATATATCATTAAACGTCCACTCTTCTGTTTTTTTTCGAAGTGAATATTTAGTTCTCCAAAAATATATACAAATAAATATTCTTAGAAAAAAAGGAGTTATATAATAGAAGAACACTAAGTCTACAACTAATAACTTGAGTGCTTTTTTATGTATAGTTTATGATTGTAATGTACCTATAATTACAAAGAATCAAGACCGTAGCCAGAGAAATATTTCATAAGGACATCGATTTATATTATAAGAAAATGTTTTTTTGTCATATCTTCTAAATGAATAAATTAAAGATAACATTTTTCCGGCTCAAGTTGGAAAAAGAATCTGTTTTTCTAAACCAGAAATATAAAAAATTGTTCCATACAGAAATCGGTCCAGAAAATCAAGTAATTAAAAAAAATGAAATAAGGACGTTTAAATAGAGATTTAAAACTTTTCAATTACCCAACTTCAAACCTTTCCTAAATCCCCTAGAGTATCCAATTCTTACCGTTTTTACGCCGTAATGCATAATTTTCTATTTAGAATTTTTCACGTATCAAGTTTACTCAACAAGTTTATAACGGTATTTTTGTATACAATAATTTGTGATCGCTAATATAAACAAGTTTTAAACAATTAACCTGGCGTTTAATTTCTTTCGCTGTTCTCATAGATGACAAAAAAAATAATTAGAAAAAACAAATCCAGAAGATAAGAAATGTTTCCAGAAAAATGTATCTGGTCCTTTTTCGTAGCAAAAAAATCATAATTTTATGAGTAGAATTTTTCGATAGCCATACAAGTTTTTTTCGTTAACATTATTTCGTATCCGTCCATTCAGTATTAGATCGGATACACGAAAGTAAGAGTGAAAACCAAAACAGGATAATAACATTTAACCAAAAGTTATTGGGGTCTTGCCGTTTAGGAACAATTTTTAAATAAAACTGATAACTTCCCATCCCGCTTTTCAATTTGTCTTTCTTAAATTTTAACAAAATATTCATAACAATAATTTGTTAGATATAAATAATCTGAAGACAATATTTTTTTTGTTCTCTTATTACTAGATTTAAAAACCATTTCTTATAAGATGTTTTGTAGGATTTCGTGTTTCTTTTCTAAAATAGTTTGATTTCAAAAATTATTTTTGCTATCGATATTTGCAGTCGAAAACCAAATTTTACCATTTTAACTAGCATTTCTAGAAAGTTTTCATTTCTTATATTGAATTTTCCAAAGAAAATTTAGAACAGAATGAAATTATTTTCAAGACAATACCTTCATTTATTCAAGAGATATTGAGAAACGAACATCAATTTTTAAAAATTTTGCGTGTTTTTTTTGTACATATGAACTAGTTTCTGTTGTAGTACAAATTTTACTGAATGCCAAAAACTGTATTTTCTAGAGAAGAAATTAGTTTGAAGCCAATATTTTGAGTTTTTGAAAAGATATTTGAGTCGAAAATCAATTTTAGTAATGTTTTTTTTAGTTTTGTATTTTTTGTAAAAAACTGTCAATTTGATTTTTCGCAAACGTTATTCGTTCGTGAAAAAATTTGTGTTAGCCAAAATGTTACTTTTTTTGAAATTGCTATATGGTGAACCACCCAACTACACTTTTTCTCTTTCTGCATCTTTCTGTGCAATTTTCTGTATAAAAAAATTTATTTGAAGTCTATGTCCCTACTGGTTCTGGAGCTATGAACGACAAAAGTTTCCCTAACGTAAGGGCTTACGGAAGTACGAACGAACGTGCAGAAACGCACAGACATCTCTAAATAAATATTTATTTAGATTCCAGGGACCTTCAAACGTCAAGAAATGGCAATTTTTTTAATTTGAAATTGGACCGAATGCTATGGGAAGTTAACAATGAATCAATTCCTACATTGAACCATTCCTAGGTCTTCTTGCACAAGAAAAAAAAACTAGAAAACTGCAAAGAGTCAATTGAAACTCGCTGCAATATTTAGCAAATTTACCCCACGAAAACTTTGAAATACGTTTCTTCTTAATGCTTAGAAAATGTTGACTATTGGAAGCTATTAAATTCTGACTTAATCTCATTTATATAAAATTAATGACTTCATTTAAAACAGTACCACCGTATATGAAAACCCTTAAAAAACTTTTTAAAGCTTAACCGGTAACCCTTCCAGGGTGGACTCAAAGAAAATGTAAGTTGTTTTTTTATGTAAAGAAAACTGCCCCATTAATATTGACAAAATTGTGTCAAAATTTTTTTCTAAAAATTGTATCTCAATATTACAAATGATGACCTTCAAAATCATGCTGGAGTATTTTGATTTTTCAAAGTTAAAATTTCCATCTACCAAGGATTTCTTAAGAAGCAAAAATCGCAAATGAGTAATTTACAACAATTCCAACACAAAACTCATTCCGTTTTCTCAACAAAAAAAAATTATGTTAGTGGGAAAATTATTTTAGATTCCTTCCCGTTCTCTATTGTATTTTTTTTTTTCTTACTTTCTCTCAATATGTTAATTCCCGGATAAAGAGAAAATTCCAAAACGCTCTGAATTCCTTTTTTTGTAATTTTCTGCCTGTGTCTCCTGTTTCCTGTAGCCTTTGCTGCAACCAGTTCGTGTCTGATCCCCAAATTGAGTATAGCTATTTTCTTCAAAAAAAGAGCGAGTATGCGTATTTGATATAAAACATCATCATCATTGTTGTAGCAGTCAATCTTTTTGGGCTGAAAAACCACTACAACCATCTAGCAGAAGGAAGGAAAACTCCAAAAAAGACAACTACGACAACAACGACGTTTTTGGATGTGAAATTTTCCTAATCAAGAAACTTTTAACCTTTATACTCAAGGAGTGAACCTAACAACCAGTCGCATGAAGACTTTTGCTTGTTTACATCGCCGCGGCTCCCTTTAAAACCATTCGCGTGTATATTTATCCGCACATCAATCTACATCCTACTCTCATCAAAACAAAAACTAAATTTTTTTTTCCAAAAACTAAAAATCTAATTTCAATTTATTAATAAAAACAAAGGTGCTCATTTTTGTTGCTCAATTTTCCTATAAGTCAAATGAAAAATCGTAGATGATGTGAAAAAATTTGTGTCAATATTAAAAAGAAAAATGTATTAATTCCGAAAATTAATAAAGAAAAAACATGTACATATATCCACATTCAATCCAATCTAATGCGTATATGTAGATATGTGGATGGCTTAGAAACTAAATTCATGCTTTAAAGCTCATGATAAAAACAATTGGATATTGTTTAAACAAATCAAAAGAAAACATAACTACCCCGCCCAAAGGTCCATCTCTTTAGTTTTTAACAATATTTTAAATTCCTTAAATGCAACTGAAAGTCAAGTTTAATTAAAAGTAGGGATTTCATTCGAAAAGAGTGCTAATTTTTTAAAGGGTACACACTTCACAGGATTCCCAAGATTGACATTTGTCGGTATACTAGAAATAAAATTCTCAAAAAAAACGTATCTACATCATTCCGAAATTAAAATATTTAAAAAAAATACCATGAATTCATTTATGTAGGTACATTCCTGCCATGAAAAAAATAACAAAAAAAACTAACAAATTAAATTCCTGTACACTAAAGAGATTCCTTCATGCCTTGTTTTATGTGAAATAATTTTTAGTTTGAGATATTTGTGTGTGTAAGTGAATTTTGGCTGGCTTATTATGTTCCTCAAAACTGAAACCTCAATATCTCTAACAATATAGGATTTATAAGAGCAACCAATACATTTTTCATACCTACATAAACAAAAAACGGACAACAGAGTACCGAGGAAACAGGATTTAGACTCTCAATCTCCAAAACAACAACCACCCCCAACAGCAACTTCTCTTTTTTCGTGTAGTCGTATTCTCGTTGTCATCGTTATCCTTTTTGAGTAAACAATTTCTATGGAAAACTGAAAAAAAAACCCAAAATCAATTAAATATCAGTGCAGTGAACTTAAAAAAAATTCTCAAGCAGGAGCAACATAAAAAATGATTCACTTCAAAAAGACAAGATTAAGAAATTAGGAACTTTGGTCGCCGCGCGCCGCGTCTTGTAGAAGCCTTTGAGCAAAATTTCTATGAAATCAACAATTTTCAGAACACAAATAATTCAAATCAAGAAGCTATACATACCTAGTTTTGAAAAAAAGGATAATAAGAAATGTTTTAAACATGTGTTATGTGTATCCCTTTTTATTTTATTTGCTTGCAATACAATGTATGGAAAGGGTATACATTTTTCGTAGTGTAATTTATCTACATGTGTAGTTGGAATTGTATGTGCGCCTGTGTGTTATCACTCATTCATTAGCAAGCCCATTTCAAATGTAGTGTGATTGCCGCGCGCAGTTGAGGTGAGGTGAGGTGAGGTGAGGCCCGTGGCAAGGCGATATATACGGCAGCAATCAAGCATAAGTTCTAGCAAGAGCAACCCTTAGGTTATGTTGCCTTTTGCAGTGAAATATTTTCGTTTTGTTGTAAAAATAGAAAAGTCATAAGGGCAAATTTACCACCTGTGTGTGGCGTTGCGTTGCGTTAGTTGTCCAGTTTTGTAGGACAAAGTGCTCACATTTTTCCAAAGTTATGCTTTTGGCGGTTTTTAGTTGACAAGGGTTATTTTTTGTTCTTTATTTTAATGAGCTATTGAATGCAATAACTCGCACATAGGAATGGTTGATAGTTGAAGTCACAAGGCCCTGGTTCACAACGGACTGTTGCGCCACCTAATTTATTTATTTATTAACTTCCCATGGGAAGTTATATTAATAGGTCCGATTTGTAAAATTGTCTATAATTGAATGAAAACTGACTTGTTTTGCTAAAGCGTTTAATTCAAAGCTTTAAACATAAGTAATTCAACCATTTTTTTACGATTCAAGATTTGTAGATTGCCTTGCCCAAAAGAAAGTTCCAATAAGATATTCTTCTGTACGTCTTTTGATTAGATGATGAAGTAAAATTGTGCAAAAAAGTAAGAGTCCTGGCGTTCATTAACGTTATACCGAACTTAAATATCAATTTTGAAAAATTATTGGAAACTGACATCATAATTGTAATAGATTTTTCTTGGACTTTTTGTTTTTTTTTTCATATCTAATAAAGTGTATAATAAATTACTGTTATTGTTAGCTGTCAATCCCCAAATCCATTAATTAATAGATAAATGTATACCCAAACCAACTTAATTGCAAACGTTTTTGGTTTTTAAATTTTCAGAAACTGTCTTTATATATTGCTACGCACAATTTTTTTTAAACGATAATTAGTATAAGACACAACACAAATTTCCAACAACAAACAAAACCAAAGACTATAACAACTAACAATATTTTTGTTTAGACTTTTTTAAATACGTATATCAAACAATAAGTTTATTCTTCATACAATTAAAAACTATTCTACAACAAAAATCTGAGAATATTTCAATGATCAAGTTTTAATATTTATTCTTTATAAAAAAATACAAAAAGTGAACCGAACTTATTAATAAACAAAAAACTAAATAAAAACTCAAGAAAAAGACTGTTTCTTATTATAATTTTTGTATGAGATCATCAAAAATCAATCATAATCAACCAAAGCATCGATTACAAAAAAAAAACAACAATTTCAAATAAAAAACATCCAATAAAAAATATCGAATGATTTCATCACCAAAACCACATCATCAGCAGTTCATGACTGCTATGGGAAGGCAGCATTCACAGCCGCTGCCTTCAGAGAATTCGAATGATTTGAATAAGAGTTCTCAACAACAAAATGTGCCAACACAAATTCATTCCAGTCCTTGCAGTCCCATAGTGTCAACTCGTCTTCACCAAAACCACCATCAGCAACAACAGGTGCAGTCCGCTCAGAACAATAAAGTTCATTCGTTGGGTGCAGCAGGAAGTAGCTCGATAATGGCCAATTCGATTACACAGCAACAATTAAATATCCAACAACAATTGCAGCATCAACACCAGGCCCACTTGAATTTGCATCAGCACCATCAATCGAACATGAGTATCAATACAACTACGACCGATGGTGGTGCAGGTGCTGCTGGAATGATTTCAATGACAAGTGACCAGCAACTTAGTCAATTGTATAACAGCCAGCAGCATTCGGACTACATAATTTCTGATTACATGGAGAAAATTTCAACAAGGATCAGCCTCTTGGAAACGGAGTTAAAGTTTGCTTGGCGTGCCCTCGACCTGCTTTCGAGTGAATACGGAAAGATATATGTGCGGCTTGATAAATTAGAAGGTATATCTATGGAACAGCAGGTGGTGGTAACTAATTTGATGCAGCTCCACGGACATGCTCGTTTAAAGGGTTCCGAAACCTTATTTGCACCACCGCAACCACTACCGCAAGGTGGTGAATACGGTTCAGGACAGCAAGAGATCCTTCGCAATCCTTCGTCAACTAATGATTTCAACAATCTTCTAGAAGAACTTAAAAATGAGGCCCTAGAATCAACCGGCCACCTTGCTGCATTCAACAAAATACCTCTACCACCGAGAATCTCTGCACATGTTGGAAACCGATCAAAGTCACTTCACTCATCAACAAACGCTAGGTCACTGGACGCGCTCGGTTCTAAAGGCAACAGAACTACTCAGAGCTTCCAAGATATTCAGAATCGATTGCGACAGAAACTATACTCCGACTCAGATATAGAGCACTATGATACCCACCAAGATCAGGAGCTTTCAAAATCCAAGGTACAAATGCTTGGTGACCGAGAATTCAGAGCTGCTGTATCTTCCACTGTTGTTGGCAATGAAAATGAAGATATGTATGGTATGAAGGATATGGTAGATATGCTTCAAATGGGTGTTGTAGCAGTCGATGAAAGTGCAGATGAATCGACACCTTACAATCAATTGCGACAAGAGTATAATTTTTTTCGTAGCTCTGCCGAAGTAAACCGTGATAAATATAAGAGTAGACTCGAAAGGCTAAGTGACGAGGATTGCAATGACACCGATGAGTTTTTTCACCAACCAGCCTCTAAGATGTCAGAGGGTAGATTGATGACCGTGCCTATTGATGATTCGGGAGGAGGAGACGATAAGATAAGCGAAGAAATGAGCGAAGAGTTTTATAAAACTTTAAATCAAGCATATCGTGATGATTTTTTAGGGACACTGCAGAGCGATACATCTATACATTCAGGAGGTGTTCACTCACGTCCAATATCATCCCTGGGTATGATCTATGAAGATAACGAAGACTTAGTCCAAGAACCAACATCCGCTTCTACAACTTCAGTATCCTCTTCGACCATCATCAGTCAGTCAACAGCAGAAGAATCAATAATTGTTACCACCCATTCAGTCAGCATCTTACCCAAAACGTCTAGATCCACAGATCCAACAAAGAAGTCTTCGAGAAATAAAAAGCAACTTCACTCAGAAATGGATATGTTAAATAATTTTAAATCAGTATTGGCTGCTTCTAAAACAAATGCTGTTATAACTACAGTTAGCACAGCCACAACCATAACGACCTCAGATAAATGTTCATTTCCTCAGTATTCGTCGAGTCCCTACAACGACATGAGTTCATTTCTTCGGCACGAAATATTTGGAGAAATCACTAATTCCAACAGTGGCAGTATCACTAATCTAAGTTTGGAGCAGCAAAACGATTTAGTTTATGTTATAATCGGTGGTATAAACAAAATACAAGATTTGAGTATGTTGACACCCATGGAAATGTCAAAACTACGTAGGCTTATCAAACGAGAGAGTGCTTTCTTCGAGCAAATAAAAAAAGTGGATAAAAACCTTGTTGGCCTTTTACTGAATCCCATTAGCAAAACGGAGAAAGATCAGTTTGACGTCAGTGCTGATGGAAAGTTCAACGTTATAATGGAGAAGCTCAATCGAAACATCGAAACATTAAAAAAGCTCATCGGCCCATCAGATCTATCAAATTGCCCACATACGCCATCACAAGAAGAACAATTGTACGATGATTCTAGTGTGATTTTACGTGGCAATGCTGATGATGACGATGAATATAGCTACAGTGCTCAACTCATCCGGCACAACTCCAACTTGAATGAGCAGTTGAAATTGCTCGAAACCAAAGAGACTGAAATGCATCGAAGACAGAGGAGTACCAGTGAATCAGAACGGTACGGGTACTTCGGCACCGACAACTATATTGACATTGATATTGAAAATGAAAAGGAGATTTTTCGACATGGAGATATCATCGATCACAGGTCCAGCAGTAGCAATATTTACAATAATGACGAATATATAAAATCCCTAAAAAAGTCTCTTGAACGGCATAACTCAATGCTGTTTTTGTTGCATTTACAAAACCCTTGCTATGAGAGGAAGATTGACGACTTCTCTACACTTTGTGACGAAGATATGCTGTGCAATACGTCACAAAGTCCACCACCTCCAGCACCGACAAACGAAGAGCTTAAAGCCGATGAAGTTTTTTTTGACATCGACGAAGACACCAATAATATCATCATCGATGAAAGCCAGGAAATTTCTATAATGAATCCATTTCATTATGATATACTGCTGATGCATCAAAGTAAGAAGTCTATTGACGAGGCGACTGGAAAAGTAGAAATCGGTATAGAGGAAAAGGTTTTAGAAGAAGAAGAGATGACCTCGAGAAAGGAACTTTTGGGGCAAGTTCCTATAAACCAATCTGGTGGCAGTGGTTCATGTTATTTAAGACATCAACTTCAGCTCCAACAAACACAACAACAAAACATAGTAAAAAAAGGTAAACCTGATTCGGGGTTGAACTCGTTAAGTGGTTTCTCAGGAGGAAATTGGGAAAGATCACCCATCTTACCAATAGCTAGGCCCGTCACAACAGCCAAATCTAGCAATTCAAATATCAAGGATGATGCTAATCCATTTAATACAGCATTGGTGTCAAAATTTACACACACCAGATCAGTGACAATAGCTACAGCCTGCTCACAGATACCAACAATTTTAAGCACAACAACATCGCTCTCCTGTTCCGAGAGGAATGACTTCATGTTCTCCGAAGAGAACCTCAATTATATAAAGGAGCTTTCGAAGAACATGCCAATCTGCTCGGCGTATGAGAATAAATCGATGTTTGATGCACAGCGCGAACGTATATTAGGTAAGAATAGCGGTACTGTTGATGAAATGCTGGCTTGGGATGAACAGCAACATGCTAAGCATTCTTTGCGTGTTGCTGCTGCTATCGAAGCCTCTGCTTCATCAAATGCCTTGATTGGACCTATTGCACCACAAAATTTGGATTCTATGCAAAATTTCCCGGACTTGATTCGCAATCAGAACGAACAAAATTTTTATACTCAACCCGTTCGAGAGTCACCAGTAAGTGATCGTAAATCACCGATTGCTCCTAAGGACTCTATCCAAGCGCGCGATGTAAGAGCTGATTTAACAAGTGGACACTGTAAAAACATCTCGCAAACTTCACCGTTCTATGAGGAAACAGATATTGATGAAATCGAATCTGCTTCACAAAAGCACCGCAATCTGACTGATCGCCTGGTTTACTATCCATCATCGAATAGCTTGACTGACTACAATAGCAGCAACAACTTGGACTATATTGGGGGTCAGGGAGACTATGGTAATGGGGCAAGGCCACGCTACCGTTGCTTTTCTTCTCAGCCATCATCATCGCAGCTCAGTCGACATCTTGAACAGCTTGAATTGTTGCACCAGCAGCAACAACAAAAGAAACATTTAAATGACTTGCATCAGCAACAACAACCACAACAACGAAGCGCTTCACAACAATCTTACCTTCTCAATAGGCCCTCTGCCTATTTGAGTATTTCAACGAATGTTGGGGAAGATTTCCAACAGCAACCATCATCGTTTTATTCATATCACCATCCGCAACATATAAATCGCTTAAATCATCATCAGCAGCAGCAGCAACATATCGGAAAGCAAAAGCAAAAGAGTACTATGCAGCGTGAAAAACACATTGGAAAATTCCAAATGTGGGGCAAAATAAGCCATCTTTTTCCAGATCTGAGATTGAAGCGTATGGGAAAGCATAATCGTTCGCAATCTTTGGACATGGATGTTGAGCATGACGTTGGTTACTGTCCAATACCTATGTCAGGATATCAGCAGCCGAATTTCCCAGACAAACATACTCAAAACGTCCAAGGTTTGAATCTGATGAAGCGATTTTCAAAAGCTCATCCAATGACCAGACGTGCAACTCATACTGGTGCTCAAAAGCCATCATCAACGAACATGACTAGCTCCTCTAGAAAAAAGAAGCGCTCACTTTCATCAACTGTGAGCAATCTTATGCAAAAAGCCAAGACTTATCGTCGTTATAGCTTTGGAGCGGCACGTCCTGGTTCGAGTATGTCAGACCCTGGAGAGGAAATGCCTAATTTTACATCATCTGATAACGATGATAATACTATGAGTGAATCACGAAACTCTTTACAGAATGATTTGGACTTCTACGGAGGTACAGATGAATGCTCCGAATCTAGCCAACAGGATCGACAAATATCCTCGAATGAGGAGAGCAAACAGCAGCATTCGCCCCGTGGGTCACGAGGGGAAGATAGTATGAGACTCGACATCGTTGTTCAAAGGGTTCGTTCGGCTTCTATAGATTCATATCAGATACAGCCATCTGCATTGTCACCACCAACTCGTGAAGAGAAAGAAGATGCTTCATATGCTGTTGTGAATAAATCGCATAGAACAGAACCCTCAGCCAATCAAAATGGCGATGTGTTTTTCAAATCAATGTTCCCCACCGTTGGTGACGCTATAAAATGCCATCCACCAGAAAAGGAATGTGAGTTTGAGAATCAAGGTCAAGAATCAGAACAAAATCAGCATCTGCAGGATCCTATACCTCTTCCAGATATAAAGATTCAACCCGATGTAGAATATGTTAAAGAACACGACATTCAACACTCTGAAAGGCGATTGTCTTCATCGGGACCTCTGTTACAAAAGACTCATTCCATGTATGTTGAAGATGACGATGTGGATGAAGTTTGTAATTCGATGGGCTTCAGTCAGCCTCAAATTATGACCCCAGTTATGACCCAACCCACCACAACAACATATTTCAACGGTTCCACGGCGACGACATCATCAATGTCGATGTCCCGAGCTATGAAGTATGGCCAACGCTCGCAAGCTTCTTTAGATATTCCGTCAGGTAATCGAGATGATGATGATAACCGTAGCCAGCATTCCTATCGCACAGTGTCTTCCTCGAGGCGACAAAGCACTGAAGATAGCATTGACACTGATGACGAGTATTTCTGCTATGAGCTTCGTCAGCTGGAAGAGCTTGAAACGCAAGCTCAACTTGATGCTCAGATGAATCAGGAAGGTCTGCTTTCACAGATCGATCAGCTTGGGGCTGAACAGCTGGATAAAACAACTTTTACTATTCCATCACAGTCCAATTTACTATATCAACCAGATCCTCATGTCAAGCAGCAAATGACAAATGTGCTCGACGAACTAAAGTGTAATGTTAAAGTTTTGGGCGAAAGCTTCGAAGCAGAAACGGAAGAAGGAACGGATGACGCTGGTTCTTGTGAAGAACAGTTAAGGAATAAAGACAATGCTAATCAATTTGAAGACGATATAAACCAACCTATGCTGAATGGCAATCAGTCGCATTATCAGTTGCCACCTATTCGTGCACAGTACCATCATCACATCTTACCACAAACTCCACCAAGCTCAACTCATTTCCACCATCAGCGAATGCCATCCGCTGTAATCTACAATTCTAAGATGAATGTTTATGAAAAGTTTGCTAAAGTGACAGACGTTCATAGTGCCTGGCAAGACAACGATGATGCTGAGGAACAGCGAATGTTAAAAGAACTAAACATGGTAGAAGCAAATATGATGCCCGAACAGCAGCAAAAGCAGCAGCGTCAATTAAAGAAAGTAAAAAAAGTTAAGAAACGACAACGAAATGTCAGAAAGTTGCCGACCGATGCTGAAGATAGCGCTGATGATATTCCTTTTTCTTCCTCGTCTTCACCGTATTCATCGTGTGCGGAAGATCGTGGTGATCGCCGTGCTGAGTCCAGACATGGAGCGGCTTCTTCAAAGCGAGTCACAGCATCTACGTCGTTAAAACCTGAACCTCAAAAAATGTTTTCTGAATCTACACGTGTCGAAGAGCAAGAAACAATTGTGGATTTTGAAGACGAAAATACAAGTCGGTCATCTGGAGCAACATCAGGACCTGATACTCCTTCTGACATGAGTGACAACCAGGCTGATATCGACGACAAGCAGGATTATGGAGAAGATTCCAACATTTGTCAAAACTACAATAATTTGAAAGAGAATAAGCAACTGGTAGACCAAACCTTAATAACAGACGACTCTTTTCGAAAATCTGATGAAACTGTGCACAAAATTTTGAAAAAACCTGACGACATGGAGAAAAATTCTTCAGAGGAGATTGAGCAAGAACAGCAAGATACAATAAATTCCGCTACAATTGCATCAGCAACTGATACTTTTACAACAATCAACGGTCACATAGAGGAAACAATACCTAAAACACCTTATCAAGAAGAAGAAGAGGAGACTGATGTTGTTGGTAAAGTCAAAACATCAAATGGAGTTGCCATCAAGAGAACAATCATGAAAGCTAATAGTCAGGAGTCCAGTGCTAGTATGGAAGGTTCAGCAGCAGGTAATGGTTGTGCATTGGGCAGCAGTAAGTGGAAATTGTTAAAGACACTGAAAGAAAAGAAGCTCGAAGAGCGAAATAATCAGGATAAAATTAGAGAAGAGGAGCAGTCTAAGGATAAGGAAAAAGTAAGAACTGAGTGCTTATATCAGGTAACTTAATATAGTATCTTACTATTTCCTTTTTTGTTTTAATAAATCAACAAAAGATATAATTGCGAAAAACTGTCTAAGGCTATTCTAACAGAAAATACATGAGTAAGTAGAGGCTAATTTTCTTTAGTCTTTCAACTATCGCGGTTAGTGTGATTTTGTGAATTTTACATACAAATTAATTCAACATACATAATATAATCTTGAGTAGGTAAATAGGAATTGGTTTTCAGTCATAAATAAGAATTTGAAATAATTTAAATTATTTGAATACAAAAATGTTCATTTATTGGCATTGATTTAAATTAAGGGACATTTAAATTTTTTTACGTGTGATAGTGCTAAACTTGGCTCTAATTTTAAAACGCTTATAAAAGTTTATTTGAATTTAATCATTCCTGCTTTTGAATAATTTTATAAACCTTTATTCTGTTTGAAGAGGAACAAACTTATTACTATATACACATTTAAGAGAAATTAAAACACTTTGTATTTTAAAACACATTTAATTATTTTAACAATTTAATTTCTCAACGCAAAATAAACTTTCAGTGATATACTCAAAAATAGGAAGGATTAAATCAAAATTTTCGTACCTAAAAACTTAAGTGAAATCCTCAAAATATCACTTTTGTGAAATTACCGAAAAGCGGATTTCGTCGTGTTGATGATGTTCCATAATTTTCGGAAATATTGTAAATAGATATGCTTTTAGAATATTTTATAGAATTCAAATGCTGTTGGTTCATAGTTTTTTAAAAAATGATTGATGACGCATAGTGCTTAGTTATCCCTTATTTTTGATTTTCCAATATTTTTTAAAGTTGCTAAAGGTTGTTCCTGGTTTGTTTCGCATTGGTCCAATATTTTTTTGAAAGGAGCAAAAGAGGAGGGTTGTTTTAATCCCAGGAACCATTTTTGACCCACTACTTTAGTCGAAATTTGATCTTTTTAAAAGTTTTTCCAAATTTGTGTAAACAATGTTAATTATTTTGTTTAAGCAAAAAAGGCACGAGTACGAATACTTGACCCATAAAATTTGATACCGATTTTTTGTAAAATGTCAAAAAACAAGCATTGTACGATCCAAAACTTAAACTGAAAAAACCTCGCACTCACCCCATATCCTATAGCCTGGTAATAGAAAAGAAGTTTCAGTAATTTTAAATTTTCTTTTAGCTAAACAACTTAAAACCATTCAGTTTTCAGTGTTTGACAAAATAATAGGGCTATAAAATTATTTAAACTGGTTTGAAATTTAATTTGACAATCACGAAAAATATGGTTTTGAACTTAATAAATGTTTGTTTTTATTTTGAGTTTGGAACCAATTTTTTTCAAACTTTTGACATAAATAATTCAATTTTAAATTTAAATAAGTATTTTAAAGTAAATATTGTCATTGTTCTTTTTTTTCAAATTATTATTTATTTTGTTTTCTAAGATTGATCCTATCTACTAAATGATGGAAGATGGACCCCTCTTGCAGTAAAAAAGACTTGTTTTTTACGCCTCTACAAGAAACCGTTATTTAATCTTTGCGGTCAAGTTATCGTAGTAAAAGATTTGATCACAATATTGTTATTATAATATTGTTATAATTAATCTGAATTCAAATTTTCTTTCCTTACATAGGCCAAGCAATTAACTTAATTTTTCTCTAATAGTAACTTCTCAGGATAAGTTTATTGAAAGATATCTTAGTGTCAATCCAATTAAATAGATTGTCAAAAGACAATATCTCAACTAAATTTGTTTCTCTTGAGCATGCAAGACTCATGACTATCTCATAGCTAATTTAATAATAAAAAAAACTCTAGTGGAATGACCAGCTGTTTTCCTTCCCTCAAACAATTCAACCGTAATACCCATTCTTCTAAGAATTCTTATCAGTTAACCCTTAAGCCCGTATTCGGGCTGCAAGAATGTGAAGTTGTTTAACTGCCTCAAAAGGTTTTAGAATTTAAAGCGTATTGCATTACTTTTATTACTTTTATTAAAAATTTAACTAAATTCCTTGCTATGAAAAATGACATTTGGTATGACAACAATTCTGAGATATAAGTTTTTCTTATTGATCACTTTCATTTAAATAATTTTTGGTGTGCAGCAATTTGATTTTATTGATTTTAGATTTTTAGTTTTAGTTCGACCTTCCCTTTTTTTGGATAACATAATTTTTTGCTCAAAGCTCCGTATGAATCTTTGAAACACTATAATTTGAATACAACATCATTTTTGTAATGTGGGTTTTTTTTTTAAAGATGGTCTTGGCTCACGAAATTTTTGAAATTCAATATACACATTATTTATTTTGGTTTCATGTATTCAAAATTTACAAGGGGAGAGAGGCTACAAATTATTTTATGCTAACTAATCTAATTCTAAGCTTTTGTATGGGAAAAACCCCCACTTTTTTTTCTTAAATACAAGCTTATTCTTAATCTAACTTAAACAAACTAAGAACTAAACCCAAGAATGTGCAGGGCAAGGTTAATTTGGAGACGGAATTTTAAGGAATGAATTATGATGGGTCGAGTATAACTTGTGTTACAGAGTTTAGATAGAGTTGTAGAGGGAAATACAGTCAAACTAGAAAGGAGTTCAAAAATAAAGAGAATGTCTGAAATTTCCCTAATTTCTTACAATGGAAGGGAGATAGGTTAAGAGAAATTTTCCAGGATAAACCACGAAGTCCAAGGAAAACGATGTTGAAAAATATATTTAGAAACGTATTTTTTTTTTAATTTAAGGTGTTGAAAAGTTTGAATTCAATTTCTAAAAATAAATTTTCGATTACAAAATTTCTAGTTATAATTTCATTAGAAATAGTAAAAGATTTTGTTTTGCTGTATGTACCGAATTCAAATATTACTGTTTGGTAGGCTATAGTATTTATGACACTCTTTCATTCAGACTTACATATAGGCTGTAATTTCACCTTTTTCTTCAATTTCAATAATAAATCTAATTTAAAATCTCTTGTTTCGTAGGCCGAATATAAGTGTGAGGTCTTACATATCAATTATGTCATCATTTTCTATTTTTTGAAAACATAAGAATATATAAAATTAAGAGATAACAATACAATAATAGTTATGAGTGGATTAGCTAATGTCGAGGAAAATGGTGCTTTGGGTTTTCGCATTTATTATTATTTAATCGTGCCTAAAGATGTACTTACAGTTTTTGATTGCTTTCTTAGGAAATCTATTAGTTTATAAAAAAAATTAAACGTCTATGATTCTTCGCTAATTTATTTTTTAATAATTTACTCACAAATAGAATGGATCAGGACCAGGTGATGTTGGTGGCCGAGGCAATGGTCATCCAGGCGATAACCCCTTTTACAGTAATATTGACAGCATGCCTGACATACGACCCCGGAGAAAATCGATACCACTCGTTTCAGAACTTGTAAGTACAATTCTATGTTTTATTTTTTTAAATATTACAAAAGAAAATACAAATAAATATTACGAGATAATAGAAACAAGAAATAATATGAGCAAATATAAAACAAGCAAATTTATAAATGTTCCTTAAATTGAAAAAAAAAATATTATTAAGAGTATTTATATATATATATATTTTATCCAAAAACAAACTTAAACTAAAAACATATTGATTAACTATGCTTGTATATTTTTTTACCTCTGCGCGCGTCTCTTAAAAAAATAAAACCCAAAAACATATTTTTAAAAAAAAATATAAATATTGGACCCAAAAGGTGCTCAAGGTATATGTCCAAGATTTAAGTTTTTCAAAATTTTATAATTTAATATTTGTTTTTCTTTTATTTTTTGTTTACTTCACTCAAATATGTAATTGTTATTTCATTTTTTTGATAATTATTTTCTGCTAAAAAATGCCAAATTTTAGAATTATTTCGAAGCTTTCTCTTTAATTACATTGTATTTTTTGCAATAAAAATATAAATTTATATCAAAAGCAATTTTTTTATTTAAGATAAATTTCACACTAAAGTTTTATTTTATGCTGGTAATTAAAGTTTTAAAAAACGTTGGCGAAAACTTGCACCTTTTACAGTTATGCATGCATTTTTCTTATTTGATCATTTCTTCGTTTTAATAATTTTTGTTTCTTTAACTCGCTAAGTACTATAGAGAAGTTTTTATGACACTACTTTCTTATTGCTTTATCATGATATTGTTATCTTTAAGAATTTTAAAGAAAATGAATGAATTACTTTGATTTTATTAATATTACTCACATACACCGAAGAGAAACAACCACGAAGCACAGGAAAAAATAACTTCAGATTTATGTATGATGTTCATCCAAAAAGAGAAATCAAAATAATTACTTTTTTAACTAAGCAAACAATTAAAAGCCATTGTTTTGTTTGACCATAACACCTTCTAGTTTTGGCACATTAGAAAATTCGGAAAATTTGAATAAGAAAAATGAAAGATTAAAGATAAATAAAATGTGTATTTTGCCTCATTCAATAAAATAATCTGGTTAAAAACAATACAAAATTATTAGGACTGTTATTAAAAGACAACATTTAAATAATAACTAGTACTTAATTAATTATTATAGCACTAGTAAAGTAACTATATATTTACTTGCAAAGGCAATAATTAAAAGAATTATCTCAAATCGTTTAAGATCTTTATTGACAGCTGCTGCCATTTAAAGAAAGAAAAAATCTAATGCACACTGATAATTGCATTCAAATTTTATATAATGCCCTGCTTTGATGATTGATAAGAATCATTAAAGCTTTGAAACTTGAAATAATCTCACAACCTCTTAGTATTTAGAATTATTTATTTTTCATGTAATTTTTACAGACCTTGTCGTCAATTTGGGTTAAGAGCTATGCGTATTTCGATTTATAAGAATATAAGACAGACAAATTATATTGAAAATCTTTGTTATGATTTAAATTGTGAGTCGATTATTCTTGTTAAATTTCAGAAATTGGAAAATAAATTTAGTATATAGTCAAAACATTTTTGACTCCTTGAAAATTTTAAATTCGTTCTTTAAATGGGGTTTCATTCATTTGTAAAGTCATGAATATGTGAGATATCTATCTGGGTAGGACTCTCGATTTTAGTTTATGTGTAATGAAATATATACTTTTTAGAAATTAAAAAATAGGATACCACTTCAGGGATTGAAATGCAAAATAAGTTTTAATTAAAACTTTATACTTTAATTTTTGGCAAAACGGCAATGTCAATTGAATTCTTTTGTTTTACTGAAGGTGATTTGCCCTCCTTATTGAAGAATGCAATAAAAGCAATACAATTTATTATACAAAACAAAACCTTTGTAGATGAGGTGAGTAAAGTAAAGTAGTACTTCAAAAACCTTTGCGATGCGACAAGTGATCTGAGCCGACATTTCATTATATTTAGTTTGAACAATGCACCATGGCACACCCTCTTCAATTATGATATTGAATATTTTTCTCTTCCCTATACATTTTTTGACTTATTTTGGTTATTTAAAACGATGGTTAAACTAAATTTGTTGGATTTGAAAGTCAAGGTAAAAACTAAATAAAATTAAATAAATTAATTTTTTCAAAATCTTTAATTAATAAGCAGTTTTTAAATATTTTTATTAAGAGCAAGCCAAATCAGTTTGTGAAAAATAAGCTTGTTATATCTTAGGATTGAAAAATAGGAGTTTTTTTGACAGGAGCTAAAACACCAAGATCTCATATATTTAAGTTCTTACAAAAAATGAGGCCCTATTAAAGTTATGATTTTTAATTTTTTTTAAAGATGTAGAGGGAAAAAGGCAAATGCAGAAATTAATTGCTGCTGGGTTTCCTTTTTCAAAAACCCTACGAATGATTACCACAGTTGAAAACAAGAAGAATATGGTCTAATTTTTCCTTACAATTAAAAGATGATCGATAACTGACTCATCCTTATATTAAAAAAGTTCGAAATATTGACCTTTGTAACTCGTTGTCACTGCTGAATGGATTTAAAAAAAAATCTTATAATACAAAATATACACCATAATAAGATAAAGACTATAACATATACAGATACAATGCAAATTGTCCAAAATAATAAATAAAAGTAAGTACAAACAAATTCTGCCATCTTCGAGCTTTATGATACTTAAGATAGTCTTACAAAATGACCGCTACATCATTTCATTACATATACTAAACGTTTATACATCGTATATCCTCACAAATGAAGTGTTTATGATAGCTATTAGTTAGATCATCATACAAAATTCTTTGTTTCAACGCAAAGGTGTCTTTAAGCCTTCCCGACTAAGCTTCAGAACTAATTTTGATGAATTATAAAGATAGATAGGACATTTTAGGAGGAAATTGAGGTACTAATCCTACACAGACGAAACCACGGGTACCAGCCATTATAAATAGTTTGAAGTGATTTGAAAGTTAAACTCATATATTTGTGCATGTCAGCAATATTGTTAATCAACTAAAAACAAACAAAAAAACACCCTTAATTATAAATATTGCACATACTTTCTTCATACTCATTCGTATTGCTCTTTGAAGTTTTATTAAAATTTTTATTTTTTTCTACAAAAAAAAAAAAACAACAGAACTTCAGTTCTAGTGCACACGGTTTTGAGATATAAGTTTGGAGGCTTAGCACTAAAAAAAATCAAAATTAAATAAAACAATACAAAATTTTTACAAATACAAAACAAAAAATTACAGGAAAATTTTCTAAGTTAAACAAAAAAAAAAATAATAAAATGCATTGCAACGCATGATAGATTTTGTAATTTTTTTACATATTAGTTTATCACTGATTTGGTATATTTATTTATGTATATATATATACATGTATGTATATATATATATATATATATATTTGAATTAAACATGTATGTTTTTAAAATGTAGAAAGCGCATTGTAACAAAAAAATTATTATAATATTTGAAAAAAAAAAAATAATTTTACTATTTTGTTTCATTATTATGATTATTATATTGAATAAGCTTAGATGATTTGTAATTTTGATTTGTTATACATTTTTAACTTTATATTTAAGAATTATTTCATTTCTCTTAATTTGTTTGTTTTTGTGTCTTATTCAAAAATGATAATCTTTAAAAATAAAACCACACGCAATCAACAAACGTCATTAGACCATGGCAGCAACAAAACGAAACGCAGGACTGACATCAGCTGTACCTCGGGCAACCCTAAATGACGAGGAGCTGGTAAGTAATTTTTGTTTATAGATAGTGGATAGTACATTATTTAAACACAAATCCACACTCTTGAAATCCGAGACCAGATTGAGATTGATAATTTAAACAAATTCTAAAATTTCTTAGTACTTGTAATATTCTCATATTACTTCTGTAGCTAAACAAGTAATTCTTTAGATTATTAAAAGTTACTTTTTGCTTTTGACGTTATAGTTTCAGTACTTCATTTCTCGGCATTAAGCAATAAATTTGTTCATGATTGACTTCCAAAAATTTCAAGTGGTTGGAGTACTTTGCTTAAAAAAACACTAGATACTAGAGTTAATTTATCAACATCTACATTTACATCAATTTCAAATAATTTTGTTGTGTGTTTCAATAGAAAATGCACGTTTACAAAAAAGCCCTGCAGGCTCTTATTTATCCAATTTCATCAACTACGCCACATAATTTTGTACTATGGACGGCGACATCACCAACTTATTGTTACGAATGTGAAGGTCTACTTTGGGGAATTGCCAGGCAAGGTGTTCGTTGCACGGAGTGCGGTGTAAAATGTCATGAAAAATGCAAGGATCTCCTTAACGCTGATTGCCTACAAAGTAAGTTCAATAAATTTTAACATTTTTTACACAAACAATAAAATAGTAGGTTTTGTCTTAAAGTAGATACAATTATAGTAGATACAATTAAAATGATAAATCAACTTTTGGCGTTTCAATAGAAATGTATAGAAAATTTGTCGTAAATATTCAAAAAAAAAACTCTCTCAAACAATTTATTTTATTTATATATTAGTATCAAGTACGATAGGTCTTAAGTTCTTCTTCTTCTCTCGCAGCTTTGATCTATGCTATTGGTAAAATCTTTTCAATATTTCTGGAAAATAACCATTGTTGTTGATTAAATATCAAAGACAAGACTATATCTAAAGAATTTTGAACTATTCCAATTCAAAATGGATCATTAATATGATTTTTTGTTTTTTTTTTTAAGCAAATAGATCAAATTCGATTTTTATATGATCTGAACACACATATTCCTTTCCAGTGAACGCAGGTGTTGCCCAGGAATCGGTACTGGGTTCATTTTTGTTCAAATTGCTCCTAACAAAATTGAGCGTAGGCTCCCGCTTGTAAAAAATTATTTTAAAAAATGGAGATTTGAAATCAATACACTGAGGATTTTATCTAGTGGTTAGGTTAGGTTAGGTTGAAGTGGCTGTTTAAGATGGAAACGGGCACACTTAGGCCAGTTTAATGGCCCATTGTGACACCACATGATTCTTGAGGCTTCCTCCTAAGCTCAATGGAACCATTTTGAGTCCCTTACGAAACGTGAGAAGCTTATTATGCTGATATGATTTAGATCGTTAAAGAAAAATTCTTGCGTTTTCGAGTCAGAGCAGGGCATGTACAGAGAAGATGAAGAACTATTTCCTCCTCTTTCTCGTCCATACTAGTGGTGAAAGAGAGCTAATTATTAAGCCCAAAAATTAATCGAGAGGCCGTTACGATCGGAAGAAAGTATGTAGGAATTAATTTTCAAAACGGTAGAGCAATTCTTTAAAAGGCGGGGATAGCAAAAGGGTCATCGAAAACTTTATTCAATTCGAAATTCTTGTTACAAAAACTAAATTTGTAGATGTACAAGATGATTATAAAACCGATCCTAACGTATGTTTTTTGCACTTGGTTTACATTTCACCTAGTGTAGCAAAAAAATTGGAGATTTTTGAACGGAAAGTATTAAGATTTTGCTGCGGAATGTTTAGAAAGTCAGATAAGAAGTAGTTGGCATACAAAACAATATACGAAGCAAGTCAGTTACACCATTAATGAAATACTATATAGATCTTGTTTCTAGAAAAATTGAACGAATAAGTCACCATGCAAAAAGGACTCTAAGAAAAAACAAAAATATTTCTGGAACCAAAAACGCTAGCGACTTGAATTAAATTTTATATTATATAATGTGGTAATACGAAACTATCACAATTTTGAAAAAAAAATCTATCAAGGGTTTTTTTATAAATAAAAAAGAATAATTGTCACCTCGAATATATTACGAACAAAAAATGATTTTATCTTTAAATTATTGTTCACAACGAAAAAAAACTCTATTTTTTTCAAAAACGGTACGATTTTGATAAAAATGGAATTGACAGTTTTTTTCACAAAAAATAAAAACTTGGTAAAAATTGATTTTAGACTCAAATTGTTCTTCCAATTATGTGAGACATTGCATTCAAACTTAAATCATCTTATAAAAAAATATTATAAATAACACTCAGTAAAATGTTGAGAAAAATCAATTTGACAATTTTTCTTAACAAATAATAAAAACTTAAAAAAATCTAATACTAAAAGTTGGTAAAAATTGGTTTTCGACTTAAAACATTTTTTAAAAATTAAATATATTTGTTTTAAACTGAGCTCAACTTATAACAATTGTTCAACGTTTAGCAAAGTTTTGAGAAAAATCGAACTGAAAGTTTTCTTACTAAAAACAAAAAAAAATTACAAAAGATGATAAAAATTGATTTTTGACTCAATTTAAAAATTAAAAATATTGGATTCAACCAAATTTCAACTTATTTCAAATATTGTTCGCGACATTCAGTAAAATTTTTATAAAAATCCAACAGTCATTTTTTCATAAAAATTAAAATCTACAAATAATAGTACTCAAAATTGATAAATTTTAAGACCGATATCTCGTGAATAAATGAAGGTATTGTCTTCAAAATGATGTTCTTAGAACGGTGTTCTCTGAAAAATCAAATGTGTATTTGTTTCTATAAGACATACAAATTTTGAAGAAATCCTACTAAAGTTGGTAGAAATTGGTTTTCGAAATAAAATGTTGGAATCTAACTATTCCATCATATATTGTTCATAATTTTAAGTACATCAAGTGAATGAATCATATTTTGAAGGTGAGAGCTCTGTCTCGGAAGTACATTTCTTAATCTGGCCCTTCAAATCCCAAACGAATGTATTGTGTGTGGTATATAAAATATTTATCTGCATGATTTTTTTGTCCATAAAGTACATAAGGACGTAGGTCTAAATATTTACTATTCTCTTGGTAAAGCATTGCTTTACAGTTTTATTTTTTAAGTAACTAGGATAAACTTTTAAAAACTATGTGTACCTACATTTTACCGTAAACAAATTTTATACTTATAAAATTAAAGACATAAAAATAAAGAATTTCAAAAAACAAAACGTTTTAATTTGTCTTCATATTTGTTTTTCAATTAGGAGCTGCCGAGAAGAGTTCAAAACACGGAGCAGAGGACAAAGCCAACTCTATAATTACTGCTATGAAAGAGCGAATGAAACAACGCGAACGTGAGAAGCCTGAAATATTTGAACTTATCCGGTGAGTAACTTGACTTAAAACGTTTTTATTAAAAAAAATACTTTCTTAATTTGTTATATAAGTTTTAATTTCCTTTAAAAAATACAGCTAACTTTTTCTATGAACATATATTTAACGAAATATTGAAAATTGAATACCAGCATAATTTTTGATATATAATATATAAGAAATCATTTAAAATAATAAACAAAAACATACATAAATATATATATATATATATAAAATACTTACATATATATAATGTAGAGCGGTATTCAGCGTTGAGGAAAAATCTCATACAGGTCATATGAAAGCCGTGAAACAAAGCGTTTTGGATGGAACAAGCAAGTGGTCAGCTAAGATAGCAATAACAGGTTTGAATGAACATTCAATAACAAATCAAAAATAAAAAAAAAAACATTAAAAAAAAGTTCCATTTGTAAGATAAACGTTTTAACAAAAAAAAAACCAAAACAGAAATACGACATTAAATCTTAAACTTACCTTTTGTGTTTAAAAGTTTAAAATAATAATTTATATGATATATTAAAAAATATGAAAACAAACGAGAAACTATACCTTAACCTACAAAATTGCTTTATACTGCCGTGCGCCTGTATTCTTGTTTTATGGTTTGAATACTTTTGTTTTTTTTTTTTCATTTTTAACTTATAATGTTGTGTGAAAACATTTATTTACTTGCCTGTTGTTCACTTTTAGTGCAACTATTTGGCTACGATTCAATGTATTTCTTAAAACTAATATTCAACATTTTATTTGTGCTGCGACACTTGAGCGTGTCTCAATGGGCGTGTTTTTTGAAACGTTTTTGTTTAAATGTTTTGGTTTATTTTTTTTTACTGTATAGATGTGTAAATAGTTTGATTGTTTATGTGGCAGTGTAAATTAATATTTTTTTGTTTACAAAATTTATAATAAGAGCTCTGGGATTAAGTTATTTTCACTTAAAACATTATCAAAGCTGCAAACCAAAAATAGTGTGTACTTTTTCAATGATTGAAAACATCAATCGCTTCAACAACTTGAAAGCAAAACATATTTGATGAACTTTAATTTTGTTCGATATGAAACTGGGATCAATGGATAGAACACGGCACAGTTGCAGACTTTTATGAGTATGATTTATTCTTCAATTTGGTCTCAAAATCCGTTTAGTCGTTATATTCACGCTCTGTGAGACATCTTTAAGGATCGTGACCATGTTTGTATGGTACTCTGGACTGTATGATCATCAGAACTGAAATGTGTTTCTTTTTATAACTTGTGATTAGTTTCCTACTTTGGAGACAAAAGTGAAAAAAATAGAGGTCTTCCGTTAAATAAACGTAGATCTAAAACTAGTATACGATTTTACTTTATATATAGAACTACCTACTTAAAAAAAAAACATTAAAGCGCTCTGAAAAGGGCAAAAATACCCGGTTCTGAAACATTCTATTTCGTGCTCCAGCGGAGTGATTTTATATAGCATATATGCTTCCTCAGTAATTGGTCAACAATGAAAGAATTTTGAAATCCGACTATTACTTCCTTAGATTAACGTCTTCAAACAAACAATTATCTTCAATAGTATAACTAGTGTTTTCTTAATAAATAAATAAAAAACTGTTGCCTATATCATTAGGTATTAACATTTATTGTTAGGAACTTTTATATAAGGAGTTATTACGTTGGGGTTTTTGCATTGAGTTTATACAGATGAACACTTAACCTCCAAAATTTTAAACAGAAAGTATTTAATATAATATTGTCAAAAACCACATCAAGAAGGTCGAAGGTCGCCTCTAATGTGCAAGTTGTAGCTATCATTGAAATCAATCCGGAACATTTTTTGAATAGATATTTGACTGTGTTTCCCTTTGATTCGATATAAACATTTTATACTGATGGGTCGGAAATCGGACAAAGATTTTTGTTTCTAAGTTTAATTGCGCAATTATTTTTCGCTTTAAATATATTCATATATTTTCCGGAAGGAACGTCTTCCTGAACCTTGAACATTAATAGTGAAACCAATACTTCCACTGATTTTACACAATTCCAATGACAGATTTCTGTCAGAAAAAGTTGTTCGGTGGATTTCAATCAGGATTTTTTTTTCAATCAACAATATTTTTTAGATCGCTATAAACGACTTCCCGTAAAAAATACAATGATTGGTTTCAATAATGAAAACTAAGGATAGTTATAATTTATTGGCCCCTAAGTGCGATGTTTACCGTTTGGGTTAATATGTTTATTGCATATCTACATGTATGTATATCATGTTCCTTTAAATTCTTTTAAAAACTATTTTATAAATACGACTGTATGGTTGCATTTACATTTAAAACGAAGGTTTTTAATTCCTTGATTGAAGCTACTTATTCGTGCATATATTTTATGTACCAATTTATTATTGCAATTATGTATGTGCACAATTTTTGACGAAGAAGAGAATTTACATTTCGTTGTCATACACTTCAAGCTCTTTTTTTCGTAAGAGTTTAATATTTTAAGGACTGAAAGTGCCGAATTTTGTTAAAAACGGTTAATAAAGAAAAAAACATTGGCTATTGGTTTATATGCATACAAGGTTTCAAAATGCTAAGGCAACCATTTACCTTCCCAACAATGGCCAATCATTAGGCAGGTTCATAAGGGACCTTAAATAAGTTTTCGTAGTCATGGGTCGTAGTCGTGGGCCACCATTTTGCAATTAAAGCCATTACGCTTTTATTCAATAATTCGTTTAATTTCAAGTTTCGTCAAAAGTCCTAAAAATTTTATCTAGGGTGTCATCTTTTCGACTTATTGCAAATATAGTAATTTCAGGTAGTTTTTAAGTTCAATTAGCATGTATATTGGCTTATAATCCTTAAAGAACAAGACAACAATGGGATTCTGAAATATTAAGCTGTTAAGTTGAGGCTAAATATCACAATTTAGAATTCGTAGGAAATTGTAAAACTTTGAGACAATTTAAGAAAACATTCAAAAATAAATATGCAAGCTGAAGTTTTTCGTAAAGATATTCTCAAAATTTAAAATTTTCTAAAAAATTAAGAAATAGCTACTTTAAGTTATTTGAATAAGATATGAAAGAAAAAACATTCAGATTCTTAGGAAAAATACTTGAACGATAATATTATGTTATGAGAATTCAATATTATTATGTTCTGAGAAATAAGTATTTTTTATTTTCTTTACAACAAACTAAATTTCCTTTGAATTTCCAAAAATCGAAAAATTCATCTATTTTGTAAATTCATGAAACAAACTTGTTATTTCTCCAATTTTAAAGTCTTGTTCCAATCTACGAGTAAACAAACTGAAAATGATAGTAATAACAGATTCCCGGCAATTGCGTCAGAAGAAAATACGCGAACAAAATTTATAAAATTAAATTTTTTAGTGTCTTCATATAAAATTCTTATTTTCCTACGAAAAAAAAAAAACAATATTATCTGGCAAGCTTTCCAGTTTCTGCATAAAATGCGCACAAAACCTCTCTTAAGTATTGCATATTAAAAAAAACACATAGGTACACATAATTTTATTTTTATTTTTTCAGCCTCCTATACAGAACATTAAAATATGTGTCTAAGTTTTGTCAAAAAACCCGTCCTAATGTTAAGGGTGTTAACCCCTCCTGGATCCGCCTTTGAGAGAGGTTAACTTGAGAAAGCAATATTTGGAGGGTAAAATCTCGTGGAGTACAACTGCCTGTATCGGCCAGTATTAATTTTTCAGGCTGACAAAGAAAATTTAGCTTAGGTGACTTAAAGACGGATACATTAACAAACAATATTTAAATAGCTGAATTTTGCACACCCTTTTTGTCTTACCTTGAAAGTAAACGAGTTTTAATAACAAAAAAAAAAACACGAATTTGGCAACTTATATTTACAAAAATATGCTGCAGCGATTTTCATTCTTGTCTCCATAGTATGAAACAAATACGCTCTTATTTGAAATACAATTTAATTTTGTTTGATCTACACCAAGTCTCATGTGATTTAACAATTACAATGACTTGATTTACAAATACGGTTTTTAAAGTTCTTCTGTAGATAACATGTACATAGGGACTAATCCTTTTTTTTACTCAACGAATTATTCTAACTCGATTGGTTTTTACTGTCTAAATTTATGTATACAAAATCGATATATAGTCTTAACTCGAATATTTTATAAGTTGTAAAAATGTGTCTAGATTACTGTTCGAAAACAATATTTATTTTAAAAGAGTTTTTCTTATTTTCACCAGCTGTGCTTCCAGAAGTGATAAATAAGAAATCTAAACAATCATCTGAAGACAATACTTCATTCTTGAAGCAATATATTGAAAATTATAATCATAATTTGAATTTAATTCTATCAAATTAAATAATTCATTTTTACATACATTAAAAACAATTAAGAATTTATTGAATGAATTATTTTCTTGTTTATAAGAATCTTAAAAAGTTATTTCGAAAGTGTTTGCTTTCAGAAAAAAAGCTGATCTAGTACCTTCCAATAAGAAATAACAGTTCAGTAAAAATAAGAATCACCCTGTACCCTGTTAAATGCAGAGTAAAATTGTCGTTTTCGATGTACACTTAATAATTTACTCAAAAAATATAACATAACGTAATTCTCTATTTTGATGTTTCATTTCCAATAGTTATTATATTCACATATTTTTTTTCCTTCAATGTTGAAGATATACATTTATACTATATAATATAAAATATTATACCTGAATCACACTAGATATATAAAATAAATTTTTTATTTAACATTGTTCCTAGAAAAATAATTGCTTCATATTACTTGCTAGAATGCGAATGCGTTGGGTGATAGCAATATGAGTGTATGGCTTAAAATACTAAGAAGGCTCGGAAGCAAAACTAATATATCTGAAATCATTTTAAAAACGCAAGCACCGCTTCGAGAAATTCCACCACAAAAAAATGCGAAATACTCTGTTTTCGACACTTTTAGTTCTTTTATATGTTTATTTAGATGAAAACTCAACATAAACTATGCTTTAAAAAAAAATTTTGTTTGTATTTTTTTTATAGTTGTTCAATATTTTAATTTAGCTAGTTATATAACAACACGAAAAAAATATTCACTAAAAATAGATACAAATTGATGTACAATTAATTTTAACAGCTAAAGCGACGGTTTAATGAACAAACAATAACAAAAATGAAAGTATTCAATTGAAAAATTTAAACAAAATAAATATAAAGAAAAACTTTTGTTTAAAAATTTGCATTGCAATTCATTAAAAATGCAAATTAATCAAACTGTCTAAACCGAATTTATGTATGTGTTTGATAGATATTGTAGCACAAAATTTAAAACAGAAAAGACGCAGCATATCTTCGTGAATAATAAATTCTGTTCATCTGAACACGAAGAATACCTTAAAGACGGATGGGATATCCTTTATATTAATCCATGATTAATCTTGGCCTTCCTTTTCTTAATTGCGTTTTAAGCGTTTCATAGAAAGGAAACACAAAAGTTGATGCTTTGAGCTAAGAAACTAATGTATAGATGTTTCGTATATGTCCATACACTCGCAAGGTATTCGATCATTTTAAGGGTAAGCTTGAGTGCTCAGCACTCGAGGTTTTCAATTACTAATACAAATTTCTACAGACTACCGTAACCGAAAATCCCACATGAACAAAATAAGTTATTTTGGTTTTTTGTCGAATATTTCGGTTTCCAAATTATAACTTTTCAACTCTAAACGCAAGATTCAAAAACGTTTTTCAGCTAGACGTTTGTAGGCCATAAAGCGAGCATTGAAAGAAGCGGCAGTTTCAAAAAATGTTAAATGTCGAAATATAGGTTCTCCTAAAATAGTCCCAAGACAATGACTTAGATAAAATTTCTATGAAATACAAAATTTAGTATACAAATAACTCAATTTTTGAAAACTTGCTATTTATAAGCGCAAATGTTTTAATGTTGCTTCTTAACCCTTTTTTTAAGTCAGCATCACAAAATAACCATAACACCCATGAAACAAAAATCTTTTCATAAATTCTCGTCTAAGGAAAGGAAGTCATCTACTCTAAAAACATAAATTCTGAAACTCATTTTTAGGAAGTATGACGACGTTTACGATAGAAAAAAGATTTTCCAATAATGGTGTTAACAGAAAAATCTACCCATAGAAATATTAAGGAATTAGAAAGAAAACTAACTCTTAATTTGATTTGTCTCTTCGTTCTTGTTAATCATTAAAGAAATTTGCATTCAGAAACTGATTCATTTCACGTAACTAATTTTTAAAATATGATTGACATGATTTATTCGTTGTTTAAAATTATAACAAAGTTTTGCTATCTTCTTATTTTAATAAAAACATCATGCTTTGAGCTTTCAGATTAATAAATCTTGTTATCTAAAAGATTAAAATAAAAATTAAAAAATCGAAGAGCAAGACAAAAAATATATTAAATACATATATAAATGTATTAAAGTCAATTTCATTTTCTACAGGAACTAGTAAAAATACTTTCTTGCAACATTTACCGGTAAATTGTTATAACATTAAAACCATAATTTTCGACAACAAACCCAAATAACTTTTAATGCTCACACGGGATTTTAGAGGTCTTTTTGTCATATTTTTGAATATTTTACCCCTCAATTTAAAGACCTTTTACCGAAACTGTTTTATCAACTTTATCTGCCTATTTTAATGCTTTTTCTTCATATTCCGTAACAAAAAGCAACGGCATCAACTTTAATCACATTTCCAATAACCTCGCATTATTTTTGTTTTAATGCCATAAAGACTCCTTCGCAACTGATATAAGTTTCAAGGTATGTGTGTAATTTGAGTTTTCTGTTAAATGATATTTCAAGAAAAAGTATAAATCAGATTAAGTTGAAATACAAAAATTTAAACTTTAATACTTGAATTTTAAAAACATCCCATATTCATCGACTATTTCCAATTGAAATGTTTCTGTTTGCGACGATTTTTTTGAGATATTTTACTTATTTTATAATTAATACTTACACGCTCGAAAGGGTCTTTAGTTTTTCACTAATTCTAAGTTTAATAGCGATATATTAGTAATATTATCGTAAATATTGATGAATATAAGAAATTATAGGGTGTCCTTTATTTGTGTTGAAGTATATTTGTGGAGTGTGGGTATATTATAATAAAAAAAATCTTTCTACAATTAAGTTATATCCCCAATTTTGACTTCATATATTGTGCATAAAAACGCATTATTTGATGCAGTAGAATTTGCTCTAAATTGTATTTTCAGAAGAAGTACAATATATGATATATTGTGTTTTCGTGTTTAATTGACTTTCGTTTATAATTTGCATTATTTTATACCATCCATTTTGATAATTGTACGCGTGTACATACATAAATTCTTTTTGCATTGAACATCTTATTTGAATAAAGATCAAAAGAAGTTGGTTTCAAGTTCTGCAATCTCTAAAATGCCATATGATTTAAATAGCTCTTATATGTCTATTTTTGCTGACTCAATAGTCGTTGTCATTACAAACTCTAATATGTATACTTTAATATAAAAATATGTAAAACTAAAATAAAGTTTAATTTGTATTATGTAAATTTTACATTTTATGAAACTGTCAGCGTCCACAACAATTAACACTATTCAGCTCCTATTTATAACGTTTTGAACACCGTCCATGTTTATGTAGTTTCTAAAAATGTTTTATAATTGAGCATAAAAAACTTTGTGCTCTGAAATTGAAAACGAGTTCTAATATCCTAGACCCCAAATTTGAGGTTCTAATAAATCAAAGTTCTATCTCTAACTGAGATCTTAATCAGAGTTCTAACGCTTGAGAACTTGATGAAAAAATGAGCTAGAATTTAACCATGTTCTAATTTATCAACGGAGCTTTAGGGGCTTGAACCTTGTTAAGAAATTTGGTCATTATTGTTTTTAAATGTGTACATACCTAGATATTTCTTAAAATGTATTTACATACAAGACTTATATGATTTTTGTTTAGATTTTCAATATTATCTTGTGGAGAAAATTACATAACGGAACTATAAAGAAATACACTTTTTATAGATTTTTGAACCACAGGATTTTGTTTTGACATTGTATTTCGACTAGCTCGAAAAATTCATAAGAAAGCAGTTTTTTTTATTTAAGCTTTAAAGCGTATAACCAAAATAGTGGGTTTTTAATCAGGATATGAGAGCAAAATGGACCTGACTGCAACTATATCGAAACTCAGTTGCAGTTTTTTTTTAAATTCAATCTGTATCTAAAATAAGATTTTTGCATTAAAATTTCCAAAACTTGAATGCAAGAGTGGCCTATCTACCATCAATGAGACCAAAAAAACGTGTGAGGGTTTTTCTCGTCGCTTGATTTTTCACATAATTATTCTTATGATTTGTGCTTTTTTTCTTAAACTAGCTCTAATATTACGAATTTATAATTGTCTCATATTTTGTTTTTTCTAAACAAGAAGTTTTTACCATTTTTCGGTAAACTTTTTTAAGTGCGTTAAATGGATTTGTTGCAATTTAACTAAATTTGATCTAGTTTAATTAAAAATGCGAAATGCCTCAAAGAATTTGTATTTTATCTGGTTACTAAAAAATGGTACAAAAATTAGATAGCACTTTATTGTAGAACGATTTGTTCTTATAACATGCCCAAGAACAACACCCAAAAATGCTTCCTTACAGGTCCGTGACACCGTGTATAGAAGAATTTAGTTCTGCAGCAAGTTTATCGTTATCTCTCCCAATGTACATTTGTGCAAATAAAAAACTCAACTATGTTTTTTAGGGGTTTTGGACCATTCCAAATTCCTAACATATTAATTTATTGAAAATGGCAATAAGTAGATAATATGAAGAGAAAACCAGGAAAAACGAAATGTTCAAAGAATATTTTAAGCTCTTCGAAAATTATTTCAAAGACATTACTTAATTTTATTCTGCACAAAAAAAAAAATAATAATTAAAAAAGGTAGCTTAAACGTAAAAAATCTTTGTATTTTTACGTGTATAAATCTGATTGAAAACTAAAATCAATTAATTAATTAAAAAAAAAACAACCACTTCGAGACAAACAAAAACAAATATAAAATAAAAATGTAATTATTTAAAGGATGACATTCGGTGTGGACCCAGATACACACATAGATTCATTAGAACAGGCTGAGCAAGCAACCGTTGAGGGAACATCTAAATGGTCATGCAAATTAACAATTACAGGTACACAACTTACAGTTTTATTTCATTTATTTTTTATTTGTTTCTAATTTTACTTGATTATATAAGTTCTTAAATTAAAAAAACTAAACCCAAAAAATTTATAATATTAATGATCACAGTTTGTTATAGTACACTAAATGAGATCAAAAGGATTGACATTTTTTGTTGGGTTTCAATATATTATATAAAATAAAATAAAATTAAATTTAAATGGATTTATATTGAATTCACCTTGGGTGAATATATACACAAAATGAACGACCCATTGTCAAAGACGTAAAAAGGAGTATTTATATTTGTTGGATCTACCCGAAGTTGATTGTGTTTTCAACATCTACCGAGTGCCTATAAGGAACTCTTTTACCTAACTAACTGTCTGGTTTTGATTTTAAAATAACGTGTTTCGGAATTTCCTCGACACCTCATAACATATTCATGTTTATTTTGCCTTCTACAAACCAAATAATTATTTTGGCAGTATAAAATCGAAATAATTTTAAATCATGAAAACTTTTCGTTCAGTGATTTGTGAAACGTATATGAAAAATAGATGGGCTGTGCTTTAAAGATAATGTACATAAATGTACATATTATTTTGCTGTTTGGAATTAGCAGAATTTTTCATTTTATTAAAGAAGTATTAATTCAGAGAACACATTCAGAGTTCTAACTTGTTTTTGAAATTGGAAGTGTTTTGTACTCCTTTTGCAATTTTTTTTTCACGCGAAAGTAACCCTTAATCAGTAAAATGTTATGTATTTTTAACATTATAACGTGTACGATAACATTCTATGACAACAAGAATTAATGCACATAATTTACATTAATTTAAGAAACATACCCATTTATATATTTTACTACACAGTATTTATGTTAACAATCATTTTGAAAAATAAATAAATGCAAAACATATACACTAAATTCCTTTACCTACTCACAAAAGTTGCAGTCATTGTATGAACTTCTATATATGTGTTACTTTGAATTCTTACAAAAGTAACAATAGATAACTAACAAACTAAACAAAACATTTTATTACACCTTTTTTCGTAAAATCCATTTCTCAAAAAGAAAAAAAAGTTGGTCTTGGGTCTTGAGAAATTTCATATAATTTGCTCACGTGTTTTCTACTCTATCACTTACTTACCTATTTTTACATAAATTTTATTTGGTAAAAAACCCAGTTATTCTTTTTCTTTAACCTTCTTTTTGGGCACTTGCACTGATACCTTCTTTTAATTGAAAATGTAAAAATATACTTTACTCAACTTGAGTGCATTATGACTAAATTGTGCTGAAGACTTCAACCTTCTTTGGTATCATAAGTTATATAGGTATAAATGCAGAACTTAGCGCTCTCCCAAGTCCTTCTACGATCATCATTTTTGATACATTTTCTAAAGTTCGGCTTCACTGATTTTGGAAATTAAAAGCACTCTTTAGGATAAAAAAAAAACATTTCCCGTAATCAGCGATCGTTAAGCTACTTGAGATACTTTAGTATTGGATAGGTTTGTGAACAAAGATCCAAGAAAAAAAACATTAAACTAATTGTTATTAGCAGAAACAGATATAGAGAAGCATTTCTTAACGTAAACTCTTAGTCAGTTGACCACGCACCAATAAAATACATGAACGAGATCTGTTTGGAGGATTTAAGTCATAAACGGAAAACATTTTTAAGATTATCAGCATATTGAAACATGGTGGAACTTCATGTAATATCAATAAATATTATAAATAAAAGTGGGCCAAAATGCCTAGGTACCCTGAGAAACTCCTGAGGTGCATTTAATAGATCTCGAGGTTTGATTGTCTTGTTTGAAATTTTTCATCCTATTCGTTAAAAAAAAAATAAATCCACTAAAGGAGTTTGAGTGAATCTCAAAACTTTCAAGTTTATGAAGCAGTTGTTCGTTGTTGAGTTAAAAGCTTTATTGAAATGAATGTAAATAGCATCTTCTTAATTTTGGCTTTTAATACAATCAATAACAACAAATTTCCCTTTCCTCCAACAATAATCCGGATGAAAAAATAAGTTGACAATAATTGGAAATGGAAAACAGACAGATTTAAAAACATGTTTTTCAAGACAACAGCAAGAATAAGAAAATTAAAATGATAGAGTTTGGATCTTAGCCCTTTTGATTTTTATCAGAGCTTGAAATATTTAACTCAACTTTTGACCCTTACATAAATATATATGCCATTTTTAATACGTCAACTTTGACCAATGCTTAAATAACAAAAATGGTTCATGGACGTAGGAGACAAATAAAGCAAAGTGCCAGAACATATAACGGACGTATAAGTGAAGTGAAGGTGTTATTTAAAATTAATTTCACTCAAGACAAAATATAATTTCTCAAAATGCATTCATTTGAACTTTTGGAGGCGAAAGCCACTTCTTGTAAAGTAATTAAAAACACTTATGATAATTCCACTCACACACTGTAATCACTTTAAACAGAACTGTTTAAGCAAAATCTTTCAGTATGTGTTTCATTAAACCTTGTTTAGTATAAAAGCGAAATTTGGATGACACGCACGTAAGTTTGCTTATATACAAACAATTAGACAGCTTGAATTAGCGAGGTTAGTCACAGTCCTCAGAGCTATTGTAGTAGTTTACTCCGTTCATCAAAAAAGTTTCCCGTAGGAAACTAAGCACTACCCAGACTTCTGCATAACACTGGTCGACATAATACCGTTTTTTCAGTCTCACAAACAATGCATATTTAAAGGATTAAAATGTTCTAAATTCGAACCTTACCTCTAAATTATTCTATCAGATTTTAAAAATATGCCCCTTAAAAAATTATAAATTCAACAAAAAAACGGTTTTTGAAACTCTAAATATTCCTCCATTAAATACAATTTAAATCATTTAAAAATGTTACTTAGTTTCTGACTGTTCTGATTAGTTATGACTTAGGAGCCTTTGCTTGACTCTATATGAAGTTTTGAGCAAACCTTGAATTTAATACTTTCATAGTTTTATAAAAAAGTTTTAGTGATGAATTTCGTCCAATTTTAACTTTTTGCTCCTGTTTTCAACATTATTTTTATACTTTTGAATATATTTCAAAAACTTAATATAATAGATTCATTACAAATTAAAATTAAAATTACAATTCTTTCTCAGTTTTAAAACAAAGACCCCCAACTTAAGAGCAATAACAATTAAATATTTTAATTACTCTATCTTTCTTTCTCACATTATTTTTGACACGTTTCTATTTAAGAGCAATAGCGTGTTCTTGCTAAACTTTCAGCATAAACTCTTTCACCAACTCTCTACCTGCCAACGTCTTCCCCCAAAACGTATCAGCCCTACCCTTGCCACTTTATTAACTCGTTTATAAATTTCTACATAACACAATTCATTCTTCTATACAACTTTTTACTCCGTTTTAATTTTTTTGTCTTTCTTATTTTTATTAATTTTTGCTATATCATTTTAATTTTATTTAAGAAGTTAAGATACATATATAAATAAATACAAAAACACTCAGCTTATGGTAATATTTAGATTTTTCCTCTTCAAGCAAAAAAAAATATTAAAATATTTCTTAAATACTTTCTATCTTTTCTATATTTCTATACACGTTTCCAAAAATTGTACAAATCCTCCAATATTTAACGAAAAACAAAACAATTGGATAACATTTTGCAATAATTTTGTACAAAAAATGTAAAACAAATTTCAAAAATTTATGTTAAACAATTTTACCAAACAAATTGTATCTATACATTAGATGACCTTTTTTCCTCTCATTTTTTAACAATAATAAAATATTTTTATTTACTGTATGGAGAAATGTTAAACATTAATAGTAGCACTTTCATATTTAAAAACAAAAAAAAAAAAATACCAGAAAACGAATTCAACACATGTTATGTTGAAAAAGAGTTTGTACATAAGAATCCTCTCCAAGTTTTTTTTTGTCTGCTGTATATTTTTGTAACTCTTAGATGCTTGGTAAAAATAAGTAGGTACCTTCCTGACCCATTTAAAAAAAAATATTTCAATTCTTTATTTAAAATATGTTTAAATGTAAAAAACAATAATATTTTGGGATGAAGAAGTTTCAAAACGCAGTACTATTTCCATTACAATAAAATATCAAATAAATAATAAACTTATTTTTAAAATTCGCATGAGTTAGTATCAAGTTGGTTTATATTAATAGAAACAAATTTAAACATCAATCCCAAGTAATTTTGTTCATAACACATTCATTCATTTTCACCAACGTTCTACCACTTGATGAAATATACATGGAAATGACTTTAAGAAAGAAACTGCTTATCTATTAACCCAACATTTTTGAAAAAATACTTAGCAACGTAAAACATTCAATTTTTTGTTGATATTTCACAATTTGTCATAAGTTCAAATATTTAAGAAAGAAGAGTTCCAAAATTGCAATTTAGCTAAAGAGAAAAGTGAGCTGGTAAGAAAATCGTTGACTTAGCAAACGCACGCGATTAACATTCGCATAAATTGGAAGTTGTGTAGTAAGTAGCGCAGAACTACCATGTTAGGGGAGAGCCCTCTGTTTATGGGGCTGACTTAAAGCCACATAAACTTGAGAAACAATATGATTTCAACATCTTGCCAATTTTGGCAGGTTTGGTTAATGCTGCCTTCTTTTAACCAAAATTGTGTCGAAAAGGTTGAAAGTGTTTTGCTGAAATCGGACATCCTTTCTGCTGCTTAAGTAAAAACGGATATGCATATGTTAAAGTTTGCCTAATTTTTTAATTTCAAAACAAGTCAGATGGTATTTTGTTTTGTTTGGCGGAAAGTTTTAAGCATAGAGGGCGATGTGGTCTTATCACAAAGATCATGGTTTTTGAATAATTTAATAACTAAATAAATGCCACAATTATTTTGGAATCTTTAACTGCTTATATCAAAAACCAAAAACGCATTGTTGGGTTTGAGCTGAAAATTGAAGCTGAAAAGTTATGATTCCGTTTAAAAAAAGCCAACCCAGCTGAAGAAAAC